>NC_087549.1:113423264-113729855 GCF_036250125.1 Pseudopipra pipra
CTGCACCTCAGTAAAGACAATTAATCCATGCACAGGAATTGCCATTCCACAAAGAAAGTACCTTGGTATGGGTTTATCTCAGAGAATTAAAAAAAGCCACCCCAGAATACAGATAAATCTATAATTTAAAGTGTTAAATGACTTCAGATTCAATTAAAAAAGCCTATTTTCCTGAGATCAAGACATATGGCTCTTTGTCTTTGCGAAAAAACTGTCATTTAGTATTTCTTGCATTACGTAATGGTAACATAAAATTATGTGTTACCTTGCAAACTCCTCAAAAATCTTGCTTGTACAATGACTGTGCAAAAAGATGAGCTCCTGCAGTAGTCTGAAGCGCAGGAGCCAACGAATTTAATTGGCATGGACCATTTTAAAAGTATGCTGCCAGCATATAAAAATAAGCAAAAGTTACCTTGCCTTCTACAAGTACATAACCAGTTCTGAAAAATATTACTACCTTAAAACCCCTGCTATATTTTACCCTGTGTATGACATAGGTATTAAATGGACAAACAAGGTCAGAAGGATAGGGCTAAAGTTGCCTTTTTTGAATTTGTAGAGCTGTATGACAACTAGTGGGTAGAAACAGAATAAGCTTTGAATATCCTTCAAAAAATACAGTGCCAAATGAGAGCTGAAGAAGAGAAACAGAAGAATGGAACCTATATAAGCAACGGTAGCAGGTGAAGCGACAGTCCTGCACACACAAGATCTGGTACCCAAGTGACTGAGCAAATCTTCCCCTCCAAGGCTGTAGTTTCATAGTGATCTTTCAACAGCATGCTGGTTTGGGCTGGTTTGCCAACTCCCAGCTGCACGTTCCTGCCCCTTGTGCTGTGCCAACACAAGCACGTGGAATCCCACAGTGAATCACGACAGAGACCTGATGGTCCTGCTGTGGCATAGGACCCAGAGCTGGAAAAATAGCAACAAAAGCAGCAATAGATTCTGAATTACATGGAATTCATACACAAAGAAGGGAATTCATGTTGCTGTGTGTCAATGGACATTCAGTCAGGGCTTCAACAAGAACAGGAGCAGGCCAAGCAATTCTTTGCATCAGATACAGAATTGGCAAGCAACTACAGACATTTGAAGCTTCAACTCAACTCTCCAGCAAAAAGAAGGGCTGAGAAAGAAGAAATTACCCCATCAGACTTACTTAAGAGACCCTGACAGCTTTGGTTGCTGAAGAAGTTTATCTGCGTGATTCAATGCCATAAGGTTATCCCCCAAAGCCAGAGCCACGTAAGCACTACATGCAAGTATTGAGCACCTGGAGGGAAACAGACAAAAAAAAAAAAGAAAAAAAAAAGGGAAGGGGAGAAAGACAATATGTTAAATGAAGAATTCTGTGATTCCAAAAGCAGCTGTTAAATTTTCTTTCTTGTTAAGTGCTGAAGAAATAAATCACAAACTTTCAATAATCATTTTAAGAGTTAGTGTTCATTACCTATGGGCTCAATTGTTCTACAGTATAAACCAAGGATCACCATGGTATGCTAAATAAGATTTTGCAGTTTTGATCATAAATATCAGATTAAAAAAAAAGATGGGACTTCACCATGTGTCATTTTTCTCATGGACAGTTTCCCTTTCTTATGCTCTTATTATTGTTTTGCCTTGGACTCTCATTTGTACTTCCCTGCCCTCACCTTCTGCTGCAGCAAAGGGTAGCAGATTTTTAGATGTCTGTAAGGCACAACCTACAGACACAGTAGCAATCAGTTAAGCTGTAACATATTTCACTCATCTATTGTACAGTGTCTTCACAGAGGGAGACACTAAACACTGGAGAATTTGGTGTTTCCAGTTTTGTGCTCAACTGAGACCTGTAACCCAGTGCCAAGATTCTGACCGATCCATGCCATTTGTTGCTGTCACAGACTTTTTTGTCTTTCCAAAACCACAAGATCGCTGCCAGTTTCTGTAACGAAATCTGAACTACTCACATTTTCCACCTTCAAACAATAACCCAACGTCAGGATGCGATCATTAGGCCAAGCTTCACACTTTGTAATAACTCCCCCCCTTCCCAAACACAGCACTTGGGGATATTTTCCACTTGGTAAAACATCATTCAGTGCAGCCTGCTCTGTCCTCAGGGCACAAGCCTCTGTCCACAACACCCTGCTGTGAGCAGGACTCTGTTCTTCTCCAGGGAGAACAAGTGGATCCTCTGAGTGGGGTCTCACGTTGGGAGCGATGGGAGGAGAGCCTTCACTGCTCCCGCTGGTAGGCGGGCTATTATTATGCCAACCTTCTGGCAACTGTCAAGCCCACTTTCGGTCCAGCAGTAAGTCATGTAATTCGTGGCAGGACCTGGGGTGTCTTTATTCCCCTTTCCCAGGAGGCATGCTCCTTAATTATGCACAAGCAGGATAAGAAACTTCTCCAGTGTTTCTCCCTACCCCCCACTTCCTCTCCACTGTGCCCAGATGTCACATCAAATCTGAACACACACAAAAGCTTGAGAGAGGGAGAGGAAAGCTTCCCCAGCTCAAGTCCCAAACCTAAAATATTTCTGAAAGGTTGTGACTGGGGAAGGGGGATGGAACTGGGAAACAAAATCTCTATAATAACAGCCTGCTTCTAACTAGCCTCTTTTTGTCTCTGCCTCAAGGAAGCACAGTGCAAATCAGCAGAGATGCTGAGTGTCACCAGCAAAATACTCTTAGACAAGTCAGGCCCTGCAGAGTGGGTTGATACTGCCCTTTACATCAATGTGTTTTATATTTCCCACAACTTTGTTAAAGCCTATTTTTATTTCTGAAAGTGTAAATTCAATCACAAGACATGCTCCAATCACACCATAGGCAAGTCCAGCAAAACTGAAACCTACTCCTCTGCTCTAAGGACTCATCACCGTTAAAGCTACGTAAGAGCTGGCAAAATTCTTCAGCAACAGCCATCTGAAGAGGGAAATAGCCAGGTTTTCTTCCCTGCAGTAATGTTCCTGCACACTTGGATCCATTGTTGAGTTGGCTGAACCAAATGCTCAGGAGAGCTGACAGCTAACCGGAGCAGAAGAATTGCACCACAAGGGAAAAGACAAACTAGTTTTTCACCCCGGTCAGGATTCTGACAAAACTCCACAGGTCGCCTTTGAGCACGGCAGACTTCCAGCATCACCGAGCCTCCGCATGCCCTAAATAAAACTGCCTTTGCAGTAGGAAAAAGAAAAATGTTTTTTTAAACTGCCAGATTATGTCAAACAGCCTCTTGTGTAGGTCTAGGCAACAAGATTTGTCAGCCCACACAGCCTGCAAGTTTATGGAACCTGAACTCCACATCTGACTTGCCTTATTTCTCAGGAAAAGGGTGAGCCAGAGCCAATCTAGTTCTTCAAAACTTACCAAAAATGACACTTATAAACCATTTGAGAACATCACTAACCTGAAGTAATTTCAAATACCTAACTAAGCACAACAGTGGATACAAACTATCTACTTTTTATGTTTCAACACAAGCAAACAATAGAAAATGCTAAGAAATACAGAATGCAGACTGTGCTTAGTCAATGGGGAAATTCAGCACCAGCAAAGGGGAGATAGGGAAGAACTACAGTGTCTGACTGAGGAAGAAAAGTGTGAAACAGCTACAGGTGATGATCATTGTAAGCTTTCAGTATTGTGACAGGGCCAAACAGACCAGTGCAACCTTTAAACGGAGAAATAAGGTGAAACTGGGAAGGTATGGAGAAGAGATAATGCATACTGGTTGGCAGTGGTAGTTCTTACAAACTTACCTGTAAAGTTATTAGCAGTGTCAGTGATGCTCTTGGAATACCATATACAATACTAGGTATATATGCTTGAAAAATATAAGTAGGCAAATGAAATAAATAAAGGATAATGATGGGCTTGAAATGGCCAATGGAAGAGTCAAAGAGAAGGAAAAAAGGGTCAAATTGGATCACATGCCTTATAGCAAGGGCTTACAGATCAAATCTATTCAAGACAAAGTGGGTGATCAAATGATTCCTTTATTTCCAGCTACTTTGAAGGGTAAATTTAACGTTCTCACACAAAGACCTTCAATCTAGGGAGAAAGAGATTACAAGAAGTCTGTTGCTATCCACCTTAACTTTTATAATAAAATCCAAAAAATTTTCCAAATGTAGCACTGTGGTCTACCAGAACTCCTTTACTCTCAAAGTACCCTAACAGTGTTGGGTTCTTCTGGTGTGCTGGAACATACACAGGCTGAGAGCAGATCAGCTGGCTTCTTGGAGGATGAGAAGTAGCAAGGAGGAGAATTGTTTAGAAGAAACTCAGAAGAAAAATCTGGAGTTTCTACTTTGAATGCATACATTCTTAGCAATGTTTGGTGTACTCAGACTTCCACTTGTTACTTTTAAAAGCCTGCAATTGAATTACTGTTTATTATGAGAACAGTCCACTCAACGAATTCAGGCACAAGTACCAAACAACACATATGACATGTAAACTTTTTTAAGAACTGTTCAGGGGTAAAGTTAACTCAGTCATTTTGAACTCTTACCAGGATGCACAACTGCACAAAATCATGAAAAAAGGGCGCTTAAGTTGCCCGTTTCAGTTCTAGAAGCAATAGAGGTTTCTCAGTCCAGTGACTTAAGAGGGAAAAACTGAATTCAACAGACACTTATTCCTTAGGATAGTCCTTGACAATATCCAGAATTTTTTTCTTAATTTTCCCTGACTCGACAAGAATTTACATTTTCTCACTTAGCTCCTTAGTGAGCAAGACTACAGGAACACTCTAACTATATACAATATATACACACAAGTCTACTATTTGAGTGTAACATATTTTGCTTTTCACAACTATCTTCAGAAATTTAGAAACAGTTTCAGCAGAATCACTTTCTAGGGATGTCAAGTCCTCAAAATTAAACCAAAGCAAGTAGTGCAAAAAAATAAATCAATGCTTTTCCTTTCCTTATAGGATGTTCTTGCATCAAGAAGTATACGTCTTGCTAAACTGATAGGTTTTTTCTGATATGTTGTCAGACTTCACCAGTAGATAACAAAAGCTGATTGTGAAAGAAAAGACTACGTATTAAAAAAAAAAAAAAATCACAAAGTGACACCACGTAATTTTGACACATGGCAGCCACATTTTCAACAGTCAGGAGGAGAAAAAAAAAAAACAAAAACAAAAAACCCACAAAACCCACAACCAACCCACATCACTGTTTTTTTAATCTAGCGCTTTCTATTTCGGGTAGCACACTTGCACCACTTCAGAATAAATAATCAAGGTCTCAGTAGCATCTCCTCACAGATTCCTTCTAAAGTGCTTTTAAGTGAATACAAGTAGATTTGCTACACATAGGGAGCAAAGTGAAGGTTAAGCTGGTCATTATGAAATACAAGTTACCTGGAGCTAGGCTGGAACAGAGTGTTTGCTCAAGAGTTCAAGTGGGAAATTACTGTATGAAAACCAGTATAGAGAAACTTAAAACAGATTTCTTTTTTCTTAACAGGTGCAAGCACTATGGTAAGAGATTTTCAATGGGCTGGCAGCCACCTGGAATAATTAACATTGCCAGCAAATTATAATCTTGTTGTGGACAAGTAAAGAGGTTCCAGATAATGTCATGCTTATTTAGACACATGCAAGTTACTCTGTTTGGAGAACACTATGACTGCTGAAAAAGTAATCTGAGGATCTTTGAGAACATGAAAAAATCTACAGTCAAATTTTACCAGTGTTGTTCCATGGTAAGAAAGTCAAATGCTGGGATAGAGGCATTTTTGTTTTCTATTTTATGCAAACTGCTGAAAGGAACACCATTCTCATTGGTTAAAGTAGCTATGCCGCTTTCCAAGGGGAATGAATTCCAAACTACCCTTATCATAGCTTGAAAGGGAAAAGGTACCATACAATACTTTCCATCCCCTTCCACCAATGACAACAGCCATTGTCAGGGTTTTAGTTTTGTTGTTTATGGAACTTGATATTAGTTTTGCCCAATATATAGCACCGAACTTCCAATAGTGGGATCAAGCAAATTTATCTACCTCCTAAATTGAAATTCTGGATGGCTTCTACTTGTTTAGACTCAAAGCCCAGAAGAAAGGAAGCCCACACATTTGAAAAGAGATTACACTAACAGCTACAATTAAACGTGTCAAGTGCCTACAAAAAAAGCTGGGAATCACAGCTTAGGAGGAGGCTCATTTAGTGGTGAATATTTTATATTATTTACTTGCCTTAAATTCTCTAATTCCTGTTTCTTCAAAGGCGAAGAAGGAGGAGCTGCAATGAATTTATCCCCTTCATGACTTTTATTGCTAGAATAAAAACAGTGTATTAATGATAATGAATGACTTATTATAGTAATTAATTAAAAAATTCTCAGTGTAAAAAGCATTGGTATTTATTCACTCCATTTAAAAGGACACAAATTCTGCAGCCTAAAATACAGGTAATTGAGGCAATGCAGAAACTGAGGTATGTGCTCTTATTCTAACCATTCTATTTGAGAAGGAAGAAGTGGGACATTTGCTAGAAAGGATTTGACTGACAGACCAAACAACCCACACCATTCTCCACAGCCTTGAGCTATTTTTGAAGTTCAGTGTAGGATATGCATTTTTAACTGGAGGGACACAGAATTCACTGCATTTGTAGCCTCTTCTTTCAGACTGGAAGAAAAGCAGTAAACTAGTTCTTTCTCTAGACATCTAAAAACTAGTTACATAAATATTCTAGAAAGATAACCCACAAAGTGCTACATCTTTCTTTAGACTCCTAGCTCCCTCTATTTTTATTTCAAAATGTCTTTTTTAAAAAATAAAATTCCACTGTCTTAAAATTATGTTTGGCTTTTCTGGGGGAGCACATATTCATTCTATTTTAAGGGTATGAAACTTCACTTTCCAATAAGCTGAAAGAACCTCCTGGAATGAGAATTGAAGAGATGGATAATAGCTGTACCTTGGCAGAGAGAGACACTAAGGTTTGGAAACTGATTAAAAAAAATTCAGAATTGAAACTGAGTCTATCCACTTTATGAGAACTTTTTCATTAATGAGTTTTATATCTGTCTATTGCAAACAGGTAAGATAACGCCAACTTAGACTTTCAAACCAGATAGCAAAAAAACTCCAAGGAAATCTATACTCAATACTGCTGTAGAGTATATACTTAATGCCTTTGCCAAAAATTAGATTAAAAAAATACCCTTAAGCACTAAAAGTGTTCACTGTTTTCTTGTGAATAAGAATTTGCCTTAAGAGTCGGCCTGCTCAATTAGTGGGATTTGCTTCAAAACCATCCTGTTCAATTAGTGTGATTTTCTTCAAATGCCTTATGTGTTTTACTGTTCTCTCACAGAGCTTCCCTTGTCAGAAGAAACAAATCCTTAGAGAACCTTTCAGAATGTGACACACAAATTCAAGAACAGCCTCCTTTGTTGTGGATATTTTGCAATTGGCAGTGACCACTGGGAGATATGAGGGAGTCCTTTCTTTAACTTTTTTTCAGTTGAAGAAGCATCTGGTTTTGAAAACAGAAGGTAGTAAAGGATCTTCCCATACAAGACATGTTTTCCTTTTTTCACTCCTACAAAAATAAACAAAAACCACCCCAACAAAAAACAAAAAAGGGGGTTTGTCTGAATGAGGGCCACCATTTTGTTTTCATCACTGCTCCTTAGTGAGCCCCATAAGCTTAAAACTGAAGTCACAGTTAAACAAGAGAAGCTTCGTCTCAATAGGCTGCATACATACTTGCCAGGGGAAGTTAGTTCACAACCTCCAACCTCAGCAAGGAAAAAATAAAAAACAAAAAACACCACAAAAAACCCCCACAAACCCACCCAACCAACCAACCAAAGAAAAACCACCAAAAAATATAAAAAAACCCCAAAAACCCCAAACCAACCAAAAAAAAAAATCCACAAAAACCCAAACCAAAAAAAAAAAAATCCACAAAAACCCAAACCAAACAAAAACCAAAACCCCCCACAACAATAACAAGCCACAGTCCCACCCAGACTTTCATAAATCATTGGTCACTTTAAAAGATAAACTGTAACTGGGAAAAAAGGGTTACAGAGAATAGCTTTCAAATACTGTTGTAGCAGTAACAGCCACTGACCCCCAGCCGTACTCTATGTCCAGGCAACTTCTGAATATATAAGGATGCACTTTGTGCCTATGCAATACAGCATGTGTGCAGTAAATCCTGCCATGTGACAAATGGATTTTAACTTCTTAAAATTTATCTGTACTTGGGTCTGACAAAAACATTCTGTTTTTTCATTACTCTCTAAGTAGTTCAAGTTCTAACACACTTTCCAGATTAATTATTGTAACACTTTCCCTTTCAAAATAGTCTGTAATGAAAGTGCAGACTATGCTCAAAGTTACTCTTCAAAAGGAAGTCCAGAAGGCATCAGGACTGATGCAAAAAATTAAGACATTTTCCTTTGACATACACTGTCTACAAGTTATATTTTCTGAAACTAAGGACAAAAAAAGGTTTTTCTTAAACTCTTTTTTGCTAAAATACGATTTATTAAGCAATAGCTCCATGCTGCTTTCCTTCTTACCTTCTAAATCTCATTTCCCATTTTTAGTCTAAAACAAACACAACAAAGCATACTAGGGCTGATGAATGTCAAATCTGATCACGGGGAAATGTTTACAACTGAGCTGCTAGACATTTATATATATATATTGAATCAAGTACATGGTGCACGTGCACACGCACACTAAATCACTGTAACATGTGAAACTTCACTTACAATTAGAGAAATACCAATATGCACAGCAGGAGGGTGTGGGAAAACATAACATTTGCAGCACAGAAAAAAAGATGGTCAGTGAAAAAAATAATTTCACTGTCTAATTTAATAAAGTTGTTAGGAATAGCAGGAATCAACTCAGTATTTTATTCTTAAACTAGCATACCAGCAATTGAACAATGAGCAGCTAAACAATTTCCTTGGAGAGGCCAACACTGCTAAGACAATTTACAAATATGTTATTTTTTTCTGCTAGCCAAACAGGATAAGCAGCAGACACAGACTGTCAGCCCAGAGTTACTCTGGACAAAAAAAAAAAAAGGTTTATATCCAATTCTGTTTACCTGCATGCTTCACTGCTTTCACTGTTTTCTGCATTTCCCCCCAGTTGACTAGTAGTTTTAGATCCATTTTCCTGCTTTGGCTCCTGTTGATCTTCTGGCAGTAGCAGCAAGGCATTTCTTAGACAAATTGCTGCAAACTCCATACTGGCTACAGGTATTGCTGAGGACTGCCCATCACTTAAAGAGACACAGAAGTTTTAACCAGTAAGTAGCAATCCTACTAAATTAAAAGATAAAAGCAAAGCTCTGGAAATACCTGAATGCAGAGAAAACTTTATCCTAAAAATGTTAAATAATGTTTAATATAACAAATTTAACTTATGAGGATGTATGTATCTTGCTATTTTTACATACTGAAAGCACAACACGATGCCCAAATAGATCCAACCATGTAATTCTAAGAAGTTCTCTTGTTTTCCCTGATTTCACTTCCTGAAGTTTTATGGCAGAACAACTAGATTCTTCCTGCACTTTTGTAAAGTGGATTACTAAAAATAAAGATTTAAGTGAGAAAAAGAGGCCAGATTTAGTAAGCAGGAAATATAAATTTCAGATAATCAATTTCAAGCTTTAATGTTCCTCTTAGTTACAAGGAACACACAGTTAAGCCCTCTGCTGGCCATCACAGAGGAGGCACAAAATGATGTTTAAGTAGGGACTCACAATGCATTTTAGCACGCCTCTCTCTTCACTACATGAATGAACAGTTATTCCACAACACTTTTAAAACCTCTGATAAACAGATACATATCAAAGCTATAACAACAAAATAAATAAACCATGGAAAGCATACTTACTTATAAACAACATTCTGTATGGACTGGGATGCTAGGACTATCTTACGGTGGTAGCCTTGACCCACTATAGATTGCACAATACCCTTTTTGCTGGGAAGACCTTTAGTCTCTTGCTCTGATGTCTAAAAGGAAAAAGGAAAATGAACTAAAATATCAAGGCTGTTGAACGAGAGGTTGACAAATAAGTGAAAGCTAGAAGACCTTGAACCCTGCTAAAATGTAAGAATTAATAATGGGTACAGTTTTAAATCTTAAGTACAATGAAGGATCAAGCACCTTCTATTGTCTTTGTGTTGCAGAGGGGTTTCACTGCACACAGTGTAAGCACAGATTAGTTCTGACAGCTTGTCTGATAGCCTACTGACCTAGTTTCTCCTCTGTTTTGAAAGCACAAAAACAATGAACCAAGTCGTATTAAAAGAACTGACAGGATATCTAAAAAGAAATAATATGATCTGCCAAATAATATTCAGAATTGACACTGCAACGCTTGCCATCTTCTCTCCCTGCTTACACAGCATTCAAAACGCTCTCCGAAAAAGCTGGTCTCAAACAGTTCCATGAGGAGCAAGAAGCTGAACAACAACACAAGCAAAGATACATTAAATTAACTGGTTTAACAGATTTTTGAGTATGTAGACATTCTGGGGGTCAAATGAACTTAAAACACTCTAATTGTCAGTCCCAAGAATTATCTCTACACCTTATTTACTGGGGTTTGTTTGGTTCCTTTAGGATGAGCCATCTTCACTGGTAAGCAGAATCAGTGATGAAGAGTCACAGTTGTAAGGAAAAACTTATGCTAAATCTGCAATTTAAACAGCTATCACTTTTCAGAAAATTTATCAGAATCTATTGTGAAAAAGAATATTGAAACAATGGCATTTGATGTCAAATAAAAATACAATGAGTTTGGATACAAAGCGCATATTTCAAAAAAGGTGTTTAAAATGCAGGCATTTAAGAGGGAATATTCTTCCATCTATATTTTATAAACGAAAATATTAAAGTGGGTGAAAACTAGCTTCAGTGAAATTACTTTTCTACATGGTATTCAGAGCATAAATATGAATCCACACATATATTGCAAGAAATATTATTGCAAACTGAGTTACAAGGTCAAATTAAGCACAGTATTGACTTTAGAGATTCACTTGTCATGTTACAAATCTAATTTATAATTAAAAGACACTTCCTCATTGCCTATAATATTAACAGCATCCAAAGTTAATTTTTTTCTTCTGAGATCATGCATTTAGGAAACAACCAGTTGGTTTTGTGACATGAATTCAAGGCTCTCTGGTACACCACACAAGATCATGACCATAGCAGGAAGAAAGCCTCAGGAGCCTGGCATAATCAGCTGCTTTGGCTACTCTGCAGTAAACAGAGAAGTGCTCCATAATGATCTGTATTTCCCTTTTCCAGACTGCTAAACACTATCCTTGTGAAAGGAATCCTAGCACTGGTTTTTTTGCCACAAAACCTAAGCTAATCCACTCTTTCATACTCAGCTTTTCACTAGAGATGATCACATGTGTCTTCTTTATCTATGTGTGACCTGTAGCCAGTAGGACAGACGCAGAAAACTGCAAAATGAGCATGAAGAAAGCTGTTCTTCCTGCATTCTCTGTGCTTTATAAAACTTGAGCAATCTGACTACAGCTAGCACATATACAATCAAAGTTAGCCCATTTTTGACCCCACACTCTTGAAACTTCAGTGCCGTGCCTGTGAAATGGGGGTATAAGCAAATCTCTATCAAGCTATAAAGTTATATCTTTCCTAAATTTTCTGAAATAGAGATACCAAAATAATGAGTACCTTTGAAATTCCCAAGGGAAGAGTTACAAATTTTGTATTTAGAAGGATTTTGATAATGTGCTGTAAATAAATGGACAGAGACCACCCAGAGAAGGAAAACAGAATTCAGGGGGTGGGGGGAAAATAGAGTGATATAGGTATTTGTTCAATTTAGGTATTTGTTCAATTTAGGTATTTGTTCAATTAATCCCACACATCCTGTGCAGTGAGTGAAATGGGCACACTGTGGAAATAACTGCATAGGATCATGCAATCACAGATTACAACCTCACTCCCCCACACATAAGGGGTGAATTACAGTTTCACAGGGAATCAATTTCACAGACATACTATTTTAGTGCAGTTTTCTCTTCTAAGAGCAAACAATCCTGTCCCCACTTCTCTGAATTTTAACATATGGGTTTATCCTAAATAGACTTGAAACCAAGATGCCCCAGAGGACACGCAATACGCTGCCATCAGCAGGTTTCCACCAACTCTGCCTGCAGAAGAAGGTGAAGTCTCAGCAGTTAAGACATTCAGTTCCCCATCAGCTATGATCACAAGAGCTTCAGGATGGAGAAGGCTGATCACTGTTCCCTAAGACTATGCCACTTTCAGGCTACCCACAGCACAGTCTCACCCCTCTCAAATCTCTAGTGGCCAATGAGTGAGGAAACGTTGAAACTTTAGATGAGCTTTGGCTGCATGAAGAGAAGATCACATGCAAAGATTTCCCTCCACCTGTTGCAGCTTCAGATTAAACATGCAAAATACATATACACAAAAAATAATAAATCTGGACTTACAATATTGCAATATTAGGCCTTTAAAATGCACAGCTTAACTCTAGGTACCAATTCTACCCATGACCACATGTCATTTTTTTAAAAGAAGTTTGCAAAGCTACTTACCCCTTTATTGGCAGCAATGCAGCATTCTGCTATTCTCAGCCACAGACGAGGGTTTGAGTGATATACCTGGACTGCCTCAATCAGGCACTCAAAGGCAGCTAAGGGCCTCCCAATATGCAAGAGCTGAATTCCGCAATTATAGAGCAACTCATACCGTTTGTTAGTCAGTAGTGTACACATGGGTCTCCCTGAAAATTTTTTACCTGCAGAAAAGGATTACATCATATTGGATGTGCAACTCAGGAGAGCAGAAAATATAACTCCAAGAGGAAGAGGGAAGCTGTGGGAAACACCCCAAAACTACCAAAAACCCCTTTCATTGCAGAAATTCACTAGGCTCCCTCTGTAAACAAATTTCTTTCACATCACAACTGGTGTCAAAGATAAATTAATTGTATCGTTAATAAAGACTGAAGTACATTAAATGCTAACCATGAATGTTCCTTGTCACTCAAGATAAATGTTACACAATAATACTGAATCCCAGAGATGTGAGAATACACATCTTTGTTACTCATAGAAATTCCAGAAGAAAACCACTTTGCTGCTAACAAGCGTGAAACGTTTTCTTGTCTTCACACTGATACCTAAGGCTGCACTTAGGTCCAGGGGAGGAACAGGAAAAACAATGAAATGCATGATAGTAAGCAGATTTTAAAGAAAACAAGAAATGAAAAAAGTTATAACTTGATCACGAAATGATGAAGACTGAGTGATGAGGCCCTCTATAGTCGGACTGGAGCGGCCTCACATTCACAGGCCCTGGTTCTGCTTTCTGTTGAAGGGACAACACAGCCGGGCATGAACTGGTGGACTGTGAAGATGATCAGAGGGCTGGAGCACCTCTCCTATGAGATAGGATGAGAGAGCTGGGGTTGTTCAGCCTGGGGAAAAGAAGGCTGTGGGAAGACCCTTCAGTACCTAAAAGGGGCTTCAAGAAAGCTTGAGAGGGACTTTTTACAATGGCATGGAGTGATAGGACAAGGGGGAATGCCTTTAAACTGACAAGAGGGGAGGTTTAGATTAGATATTAAGAAGAAATTCTTTATTGTGAGAGTGGTGAAACACTGTAACAGGTTGCTCAGAGAAGCTGTGGATGTCCCATCTTTGGAAGTGCTCAAGGCAAGGTTAGATGGAGTTTTGAGCAACCCGGTCTAGTGGAGGGTATCCCTGCCCATGGCAGGGAGGTTGGAACTACATGTTCTTTAGGGTACCTTTCAACTCAAACCATTTTATGATTTTATGAAATCATTTACTTGGAAAAAAAAAACCCCAAACTTAAGTATTATTAAGCAAAGCAAGAAAACTTATTATGTTTATTTTCTTGCTTTTGTATCCTTACAACAAAAGTTGATGGACAAAAGTACCCATAAAACTAAACAACAGATAAACATGTCTCATACAAGTAGGAAATTGTTCAGTAGGAAAGTTTGAGAAACACATCTTCTTCCAAATGCTAATTTAACAGTATTATACTCCACATTTTCTATATCTTCCATGTTAAAAAAAACCCAAACAACAAAACACAACAAAACCCCACTCATCCTTCATGCCCTGATGATTCTACCCAGTCAGAAGGACTACAAATAACCTATACAAAATATGTCACAAAAACTTTATTTTGTAATTCCTCCCTAACTTATTGTCAAAGTCCATAAATGAGGACATAGTTGTCCCAGTCCCTCCAAGGTATATCAAGGAAAACAGGAAAAACAAAAGAACATATTTCATTATCACCATCGTCATCATGTATTTCTGGAAATAGCAACTATATTCTGAAATCAAGTTATCATCAAAATTCTCACCCTACTGTCTTCCACAAAGAGATGGAACACAAATTTTGCTGATAACCACTGAAACCTTCTACCCTCTATTTTCTTGATTCACCCACCCCTCTTCCACCACTTATTATAATCTCTTCCTTACCTGGATCTGAGCTGCCTGTTCCCAGCTGTGCACACGCATTATCATTTTCTTGCAAGGCTTTTTTAAAGTAAAAAATTCCTAAATTGTGCTTTCCCATTGCAAAGTGGATGCAGCCAAGATTGTTCCAGAACATACACCTTAGGCATTCACCTGGGAGAACAAGCAAAGACCATTTCCAGAAACTGAAAATTGTTGGTGAGCCCATGAAACGCTCCAACCACTCTCTCACAGGCCAGCATATTATGGCAGTCTATTAAACATGTTCTTCAGTGAGATGCTCATGGATTAAGGAATTATGTCCCAGTGTCACATCAGCTTTAATAACATACATTTCTGCACACCATTCTAGTTCTCTTGGAGAGTTGATCTATATGTAGGCAGTCACAGACTTCCAGATCTTGTGCACCATATTCTAGGAGAGCCAGATATAAAGCCAGTTTGACAGACTGCAAGTTGAAGTGAATTCACCAGGAGGTTTCCATAGAAATTAGCAAGCAAGCACCTCAAGTTTTCTAACAGATGACTCTTGTAAAAGCAAAATTCTCAAGTAACATTACCTGCCTAAGTTTTATAAAATAAACAAATAAGCCAAGCCAACCACACAAGCAGGAAATACACTCTTTCTAAATATATCACGTTCAGGTAACACTGTAAAAGGTTCCTTCTAAATAATAAAGGACAAAAATTTAAACTTTAAACTTATTTGCTGGTAACAATCTTTGAAGGGTTACCATTGATAAAAAAGAAATAAAGAAAAAAACTCACCCTAAAAATCCAAATAACCAAGAAACAGATCATTAACAAATTCAACAGATGTTATTTTAGCCAAAACACAGGAAGACTATTAAGTGAACATTCTACTGTGCATATAGGCACTATGGCAAATTTTTTGAATGTTTTCTATGAAACTTATCTGTAAAATACAGAAGTTTAAACAATTTACTGAGAGGGTCAACTCAAACTTCTATCATCTAACAGTAATTTATGCAGCAATACCTACTAGGTAAAAAAAAGTCCTACAGGACAAGAAATTTGTAGTATTATCACAAAACCAGCATTGAACAAAGTAGCAAAGAAATTCAGTTAGTTTTACAGCACAAGTACTTTTTTAAATCCTAGCTCTTTACTGACCCAAGACAGCTTTCTCTCTGTATTTTTCAACTGAAGTTTTAAACTTTCAATTAAATCTCAAATAAATTTAAGTACTGTATACAGTGAGTGTATATATACAGAGGATATACTTATAGTATACAAATAACTTTTATGTCCAAAAAATTACATGTTTACATGCTGTTCTGTTTCTGAGCACATCCACATATACTTTCTAGAGATAAAAGTAATTTAAAATCACATACAATAGAAGCCAAACTTTAACACTTCATGAAACAACATTTCCTCCACAATCATCATTACAACTGCTACAGTCTCCTCTCCAAGTACAATCTGAGATCTCAATTCTAGATCTAGTAAGTTGCCTTTTGTTTCATTTCTTGATTTAGAGACTCAGTTATGAGCCTTGCAAATATTACACCTTCACAAATCCATTTTCATAGACAATCACAGCATTGTCTACAAGAACATTCAGTGAAAAACACCACAGTGTTAAAAACATATCCAGCATATAAACTCATGACATTCAGGGCCTTCTCAATTAAGTAATCTATTAATGACTGAATTCAATATCAACAAGTAGTCCTATTATACTACACATTTAAGTACTTGCAGGATGAAGGGTTTCTATTTTACCTGTTTTCATGAAGCCTGGATGTTCAGCAATGTTTGCACTGTTTAAAAGTTTGACAGCTTTACGATAATTGCCTCTCAAATATTCAAAATTGCTCTTAAGAAAAAGAGAAGGAGCTGACTGTGAAGGAGAAAACAACAGTTAGTCCTCTTTTGGTTTATGGTTTCTACTGCTAGTGTTAAATCACTTCACAAACAGTTTGTGTCTGCTGCCATTTTAAAAATAAATGGGCTTAGGCCCAATTACTTTCAAGAAGTAGCATTTCTTTGTTGAACACATGATTAACAGTCACCTCCGAATTACCAAACTACATATACTCTTTATGACTGCTCTCAAACCCACTGTTATTCTAGAGAACTCTGTTATGGCAGTGGCTAAGTGCAGAGGGTCTCCAAACTTTCTTCCACCTGTATTCTAGTATATTCCTCCCCACACTTCCCTCCCTGCAATTACTCCTGGACTGTAATTTTCCTGGTCTGCCAACAGAGACCTCATGATCCAGAAGGATTTCTGTTAAACTAGCAGCTGTTGAAACGGGCAACAAAAGGGAAGTGCTTTCTGTGTATGCCAGAATTAATCTTCTATGAACTGGTTTAAATCACCAATGACAAAATTTTGTAATAACCATAACATCTGTAGTAAACTAAAACCTGTTTTGTGCTGTTTCAGTTAAAAAGCAAGCTGAACCTGTTCATTATACACTGTTTCACTTTATTTTTGTATCGCAAACAACACAGGACATTTTTTAGCAACTGAAAACAGCTCAAATAAGAAAATTCTACATTAATTACACTTGTAAAAAGAGATTACAAACCAAACTCACTACATAAAGCATTGCTTCAGACATCTACCCTCAATAAGACCTTTTTTTGGTAAAGAACATTAGCAAATTCAGTTTTAAGATAGAGAACAGATCTAGATGTGAAAAACAATAGCCTTAAGAATACTTACATTCCCAGCTGTATTCATAACAGACTTGATCTCCCTTTTGCATGCTTTTAGTGACTTCATTTGGATATAGGCTCTCACCTTATACTGTTAAAAAATGAAATTTGTTAAATAATATACAATAACTTGTGCAGTTTGCAAGATGACCTGTATCTAGGGATTTACTATGGAATATTTTATATACAATTTTGGGTAGTAAAAAGTTGTTCAAAAAGTCTTCATAAAAAAGAAATTCTATTCAGACTTTAAACAACACATTTATAGGCCTTGTATTTACAATAAGCAGACAAACATTTTGTTCACTGCTCAACAGCTACTCTATATTCAAACACAGATACTAGCACTTAAAATGACAAACTAACTGAAATAATCTAACCTCTTAATCTCCAGACGTTTATCTACTAAACTGAAAGTACCAGTAAGTGAATGCTGATAGAGAAGCATTCTGTTTCTTCACATGTTTTTCAACAGAACAGTACAATGAAATAAAATGTCAGCTGATTTAGACTGTTGGAGGTCTAACAGATACAAAATCAGTGCAGCCAACCGCAGTTTAAAGAAATTTTCATAAACTGCAGGGACTGAAATGAGGGAAGGGATTGTGTGTTAGGCCAGTTTTTCCTGTACATGGATCTTACAAAACAGAAGAGTTAGATAAATTCATTCCTTTGTTTTACAACAAGGATAGATGAGGTATCACAATTCATGCTGAACTAGATTTGGAGAGGGGACTTCATGTTAAAAAAACCCTTGAAGTAATGTTCTTGTATAAATAATATGCAGACACTAACCTGATGTATCTTAGACTTAGCAACTTCTATTAAAGCTCCACTTTCAGCTTTTTGATTCGAAGAATCTTTATTTGTATTATTACCTGACTGTCAAACAAAAAAATGGAACTGTTACTGTTAGTCACCTTTTGAGTTCAGTTGACAGATTCAAACTGACACGAAGACAAATATGTATTTAATAGTATTTCACAGTATTTAACATCAAAATATACACATACCACCAAAAATTGTAACTTGAACTTAACAAACAAACAAACAAAATCCACAAACAACCACAAGAGTCTATGAAAAGCAGAATTCTATATTAACATTAGTGTTAAATTACATTGCTCTGCAGTTGAGAAGAATTCTTTTACCCAGAAGGATGATTTGCACATTCTAGAGTACCTCTTTAATACTTCCTTTAGCAGAATTACTATATACTTAAAGATAAAATATTTTAAGTGTAACATTCCATCAACAGGAAAAGACTGAAGTGTCCCTTTTTCACTTCCAAGTCACTACTGATTCTACTGATTTTTCCAAGACACATAAAAGATTTCACTTGAAAGTATGCCTCATACTTTCAGATACTGTGCAAGAGAGATACTTGATTTCCCATCCCATGCTACATAGTTGCAATGCCTTTCTGACACTGACCCTTCTCTCTCAAATTTAGGGTCTCATATGGTCATAATCCAAGACAAACATGGAAAAACCATGTATATTTGACCCTGAAGACAGCTGTCTTTCCAATGCCTGTCTCTGACTCAAAGACATCTTAGCTCCCTCAGTGTAAGAGAAAAGGGTGAAAGAGAAGGAATAAACAACTGCTGTACATAATTAACTCAGTTATCAACAGGTCTAAGTTGGTGTCTAAAGCTACAGATGATCTATCAGAGTTTTAAAATTCAAAAGTATTTTAAAAGACTAAATTTGGATTGAGTTAAAGCATACTTCTGATAAAGTTTTAGTGGCATTCATATGATTTTAAGCTTACCTCATTTTTTCCATTCTTGCTGTTATTGTTGCCTTGTGAAATCATTTTTTCCAGAACAGCAAGCAGATGCAAGGCTTTCTCAGCTTGGTAAGTTAACAGGTATAAGTCTACAAGCAAGAAGCACACAGCCTGGGCAAACTTCTCTTCTGTATAAAGCAAAGAAGTAAAAATGATTTTACAGCTCTAATACTAATCCTTCTAAACATGACTAAGAAAAAAAAAATTACCACAAAGTGCATTTATGCAACATTATGAGAAAAATCAATATATTACATAAGAAAAAAAATGCAGCCATCTAAATAAATATATATAGTGAAACACATAGATAGGTACATATACTGAAAACAAAGCTCATTCATTCAAATGGCATCAGCATAGAAGCATAGACTAAAGACAGTTTAACAAGTATTTCATGTTCACAGATTCTGAGAATTGATCTAGGCAGATCAGCACCAAAGATGCAGCATCTGAATAGAGAGAGTCACATGAAAATGCAGAATCCCACAGAATTTGAAAAGATTCTGTACAAATATATCTGACTTCAGCAGAGTAAGTCCCAATTATGCATACTGAAAACTTCAGTGAGGAACTGAAGGAGAAACACAGTAGCATTTACTTAATTTATTGATAAGCACACACATTCTTCAGCCTTCTTGCTTCTAAAATTCAACAGGGATTATGAAGTTATTTCATACAAGTATGGCAATTCCACTACACAAGGTCTCATAGCTCTTAAGAGCTGCAGACTTTATATATATTCACATATGAGCACATACAATTATGTATGACCTAGTGCAGGTATTTAAAAATGTGAGTCCCTTGAAAAATAGACATCGACCCACGATGACTCAAAATACCAGATTTAAAATAATTTCACTAGTTTGTACATATCATTTACATAAATACCTTTTCCAGTTGCAAAAAATCCATTTCAGTTTCATTATACTTGTCTGCTAAATGTCTCTGAAGTACCTTCCCCCCAAATTTGGTCGTTGCCCTTGAGATAAGTAAAACATTCTTCATTCCAAACCCTATCTACTTTTTTAAAAGCATATTAGGCAAATAAAAAAAAAAAAATCACTTGTCTGACAGTGAGAAAGACTGAATGATCTTTCTGTAGTTATTGTGTGAACAAAAACCTTCTTTCTGTCTACATACCAAAAGGCTCTATAAACTGGTACAGCTTCTCCCCAACTGATATAGCTTCAGTATACTGACGCAGATGATACAGAATAACAGCTTGATTGTAGTACAGCATACTGTTTTCAACATCATCCAAACCATCCATTTCTTCAACAACAGAGTGAACCTGAAAAAAAACCCATTCATTTCACTACAGACTTCCAGTACCTATGATTTTAAAGTGTCAGATATTAAACAAAAAAATAATCCAAAACTATGAATTTCTCTAAAGATATGTAGGAGTTATAATCTAATAAACTTTATTGTTGTTGCACATAAACCCAGCAAAAAAAATATACAATCAAATAGAAGTCTGTCAACTGAGTAGTAAAATAATATTTTCACTTTTTTATTATTTCACAAACTATTCCAGGCTAAGGAACTTTCTACTGAAAGAACACAGCAGGTCTTTCTACTGTTATAACCTCATATCAATTGCAACAATAACTAAAAACATAACTACCAAATATGTTATAAAAGATTAATCTGACTCAGATGTTTAAAAGTAATGTTACTTTCTTATTCTTTTATTAAATCCAAGGGACAAGGGGCAGAAGTTTTACTCCTATTTCATGGAAGATTTCACCACCATTAGTAGTACTCAAAATCAAATACCATGTCAATATATTTGCATTACCTGGTTTTTCAGCTGGTTAAGGGTTTGTCTCAAATTGTCCGTTGTAGTCTGGTTACTTCTACAGAATTCTGCAACAGCAGTATTCAAAGTTATTTTGTAGTCATCTTTGTTGATGTCTTGAAGGGTATTTAGGTGTTGTAAGCAAGCATCATAGTTTCCAGCCTGGAAATTGCACACATACCAGAAACATGCATTAGAAGATACAAAGTGTTTCCTTTATCCATAGCAAGTTAAGTGAACTAAATGTCTAAACACACATTTCATTATTTATGCAGATTAACATGTATGAGAACTAAATATAAATATCCAAACTTCAAAAATAATTTGGTGGAGGAAGGACAAATTATGTAGTTGATTATTATAAACAGATGTTTCCATGAAAAGTGTTAAGTTTCAATACTCTTATTTCCTCAGTTTTCATAAACTTTTCCCGATTATGTGAACGTTGAGTGGTTGCAGTTGCTTACACAAGTCCCAGCCCAACATTTTACGTTCATCCTTCACTTCATCTGGACTTATAGCGAGTTATAATTTAATCTGTGTAAGTCAGCTTAAGATAGGTTGGAAAAAAAAGGTTGCCACTTTCCCAGTATAGGTTTAAAAAACATTTTTACAAGCTTCAGCTGTTGGATGAAGTATTCAATCACCCAGGCACGCCTAAACAGAAACTAGGAGCCAAGCATGATGCTCTGCTGATGTGTGATTTAATCGAAAAATCCCTTTCTTTGACCTCAGGAATAAACAAAGACTTCAGAAAGGCTCACCTCTGCCTGCTTTCAGTTTTGGTCTTTTCTGTGTTGGTACAGGAGGAATTTAGTGGCATCAAGGAATGAAAGAGAATTCCTGACTCTTTCAACTACATTAAGCCTAAATGACGCTTCACTCTGAACTGCTCAATTCCTACACAGTAATAATCACATTCAGCTCTTCCATATCAGGGTTACCTCCAATCTGGTCAGACAGATAAGCAGATTCATTTCCATCTCTGTCAGTGCTCCACAACCAAAAGCTAAGCTCTTAAGTACCATAACCACCCTCCACTTCCTCCTCCTTTTTAATTTCTGTTCCATAGAGGTTCTCCTGGGCTCCTGACTAACTTCCTCTATTAAGGAAAGAATACAACAGAGAAGGGCTCTGGGGTCCTTCTCCTCTTCCCAAGAAAGTTGCCATTCTGCAGTTACTCTCAATGGAACCATTCCAGTTCCTTCAGTCTCCCACGAAAGCACAGTCATACAACCTACAGAGAGATGCAGCAGGACCTTGACAGGCATTTTCACAGCTCTAAGCACCAACAGCATGGATTGCCTACTGATCATGTGCACAAACATGGGGACTTGGAACTCAACTGCTGGTGTGTTCTTAAATTGAGACAGTTCATCTCCCAGTGATTCTCTTCCCGTGCTCATGCTCCGAGCTTCTCTTCATCAGGAGTAGCTTTCAGATCACAGCAACACAGCTTCTAATCATGGCTGGACTACAAACCTTGAACCTTTGAATACTCAGCTTATTTTGTGATGTTTTTTATCAGCTAAGCGTCCTTTATGCCCCTCTACTAGACAAGATCTAGAATACAATAACTAATTTTATGGGAATTCTATCAAGACTGAAATTGGAAGTGTAATATGATAAAGCAGCATGCAAGACAGTCCACAACGCTATTCACAGCTACTCAATTGCAAGAAAATTGGCAAACAAGGCATCAGATTAATTCTGCTCTCATCTGTTGCTACCTCAGAACTCCATGAATTTAGAGAGTTCTTAAAGCAAGAAAAACATCATGAGATAGACCAGATACACTGGACCAGTATAAAAGTAAAAGTGAAGTCGATAGCAGATCAAAAGTATTTTAGGCATGTAGATCTGTGGGCAAGGTGGAAAACAAACTACTCTTTCATGTGCCTTCAGTTCTCAGGATCAAACGCCAGGGATAAAAATGTTATTGAAAAAGAATAATTGAGCTAGACAGCATTCAAGAAGACATCGGTGAACAACATCAGCTACAGTCAGTTTAATGACCAACTGCATGCACTTCATATGACAACATTTCAGGCAAAATTAAAGTACTGAGTGACACATACAAGCAGGAATCTCAAAAGAGAGCATTTAAATTCTTCCCCCCAATTTATTTCACACATCCAAAACTGAATTAACACAAGGCATTTTGGAGACAGAGATACAACAACTGAAAAGAAAAGTAATTATACTTCCTGTCACATTAAATATAAATAGGAGACAATATAAGGAAAGAAATAAACCGGAAGTCCGGGTACCTGAATTTTAACACACACACAAAAAAATCTTCTGAGAAACACAAAACAGGCAGTAAATATTTCCTGTAGATGTTATGCATAGAAGAATATGTTTTAATGTGAAGTGACAGAGCAGTATATAATGCTTTATGTGGAAAAATGATGCTAAAACACAAAAAGGTTTGCTTCCTTGCTGTTTTTTAAATACAGGTGGTTCCTTTAGACCCTTTAACACAACATTTTTAGCTTGAAGTGATTAATTCTTCAGAGACATCATGCATTTCCAATGCTGACACAGAATAGCAGCCTGCTTCTTCTAATTAAATCATCATACAGCTTTGAAGGTTACTAAGTTTTTAGAATCAAGATTAAACATGCTCTTGTTCAAGTATCCCGTTCAGTCTTCTCACATCACATCACACAGAAAATGCATGTGCTGGTTTTACAACCCAACTAATGCTACTTTGATATAATATTCTCTTGATGCATTTGCAACTGTATTAAGAAAACAGCAAAAACAATTATTTAAGCCCACTTAGCAGTTATGTGGTAAATTAGAAGTCTCAGAGTTTGGCTTTGTCTCACCTGAAAAGCTTGTAATGCACTGCTCGACAATTCCTTCTCCTGATCAGTAATCCCAGAAGTACCCGCTCCTTCATGTTTCTCAGTACCTTGATCTGTAAAGTGGACAGAAGATTACAAGAAAGTTTGCAAGTGTGATGACAGCTATGCAGCTTAAACATTTTGCTTCTTCCAGTTCTCAAGATCCTCCTGCCAGTACAAACAATTTTCCAGATAACTCCAGCAATCTCCCTACTACACTATCTATATCCCAAGTTACATCTCCTACTACAGTATCCCAAGTTACTCTATACTAGTGAATTCCTCTCCATAAAATGTAAATTACTGTGCTAAATCAATAACCAAACTCCTCCAAGTTAACTGACAATCCATACATTTTAGATTTCTCTTTAAAGCTGCAACCATACACTAGGGTTGTCTTATTTTGCTCAAAAACCAGCAGTGAGGGCCATGCATCATAAAATAGGTACCACACAGTGGGTGAGATGAAAAACCCCTGTACACTGCTTCCTAAACAGCAAGTAAGGGATGCTCTAGGGATCAACAAAAACCAGAGTCAACACTGGAACTTCCACACAGCTCCCTGTGGAAAAGTATCTCCTTAAACAAGAGGCTGCAATAGCACCATCATTGTTAATAATCATTGACAGACCTGAAACATTATTTAAGAAAACTCTCTATACTTTTGTACCCTTCAATATATTCCATCCAATGCTGTCTGGTGATTATACTGCAAGGCACAAGCAAATACTGCCTATTCACTCTTTCAGCCTCACTCCAAATCTTACAGAACTTTCTTTGAATCATTTCTTTCAAGGTAAGCAGGAGCAGTTTATTCTGTATCTTCCTCACATTTTTTTTCTCAGAATGTCTTCCAGTTCTGCTATATCCTTTTCCAGACTAAGACACCAAGAACAACCTGTAGCAGTTATAATGGTGGACCCTTTATGCATTTATATAGCAATGTAATAAGGTTATAACTGTCTTCAATTTCTTTTAATAGAATTCCTAATAGTTTGTTTCACTCACCATTGAGCATATTTTTCAGAAAGAAGTCAACTAAATCCTTTTGTCATCATGTAATTAAGAATTCAGTGAAGTTGCATTAAAAAGCACAGTAAGGATATTCCATGTCAAAGAAGCTGAAAAAAAACCCAAATCACTAAGCCCTTCCTTGTGCTGAACACAAACTACTGGAGAAAAAAACCCCAACCACACAACCACCACACCAGATAGATTATTTCTAAGAGCGTTAACTGATGTGCCAGAACGTACAAAAATCATTTAACATTTTTCAAACAAAGACTTTATAAAACAGCAATGGTTTCCACTTTTGCAGAAAATTATTTCTTGAATTTCACAGTGGAAGATTTGCTCTAAGCTACCTTTTGCTATCTTAACAGGCTAGGTAGGCTTTCTAAACTTAATTCCCTTCTTTCTCTTCCCTAGAATTCAGAGACATAATGCAAACTCTGCTAATTTTGTTTTCACTTTGAACAAATGAAAACACTTAGCTATGAGCTCCTCTGCAAAATCCATTCCCCATCATCACCAATATATCTGGATGGCCTTGCAGCGACTAGGAACATTTACAAATATAGGACAAACAACAACAGTAAGGGGCAGCCAAAATTCAGAAGATTCATAAATTAACATCCACAGTGAGCATAAAACAGACTTACTAATCTATCAAGTTTGTGCCTGTTGCTGGGAAGATGGTGACATCCCTTCCACTGCCCTCTGCAATAACATATTTGAACGAGAATCATAAATTGGTTGTGACTTTCATCCTTCATAAAGATGTCAACAAAGCTGAGATTTTTAAATCTCAACAATCTTACACCTGCAAGCATGACCCACTGTGGTTTAGACAATATTCAGGATTCAGCAACTTCAGTACTCTGGAGGGATGGACCCCCAGGGGCCTACACCTGCTATAAAATCTGACTGCATAAGGCATTGATCAACACCACTTGCACTGCCTTCTCCTTGAAAGGGAAAGGCAGAAGAGAGATTTAAAACACAAAAAAGCTCAGAAAATTTTTGATGTGCCAAAGGCTTTCTGCAACAAAAAAAGGAAAGGAACAAGAAGCACCTCTCCTTCAAGCTAAATATAGCACAGATTTAATTCCCATTCTAAACCTTCTAAACCTTCTGGTTTATACAGATGAACAGAAAGCTATTTCCCTTCAAGAATCTCTAGAACAGCAGCAAATAAGCAAATGCAACTTCCCTCAAACTTTCACACTAACAGTGGCAATATCTGCTTTACTTGCTCAGCATGACTTCGACATTGTGCTAGTAAAGGTAAACACAGTGCAGAGCCTTGGGACTCCAAAACTTTTGAAGCTGATAACACTCAGTCTGACCAAGAGGTTCCTCACATACAAGTTTACCTAGCAGAGAGCCATCAACCACCAAGTGCATTACTGATTACTGCCATTGTACGTAGGGCTCGTAAAACCAGCATCTCAAATGAAGTAATCCTGAAGTAAAATGTCTTCAGTTAAGTTACAGATAAACCAAGAGACACTTGTCTAAGGTCTGCAATAAAAGCACTGCTTACACAGCTGTTTTATATATTTCCTAGGGAAAAAATCAGGACAGGTCTTCAGATTTCACTGTGTCTGTTAGCCTGCTGGTACATTAAAAAAAAACACCCTACTTTAAGCAAAAACAGAGCTGTCCCTTCTCCTGTAGAGTCAGTTGTATGGCTGTAATCTAACCAATCACGCCTACTACCACTCAGTAAACAAAGCAGGTTTGTGAAACCTGAACTGGAAGCTTATCATGAAAACAAAACTAAAGTCCAGCTGACTTATTTCACAGCATAGTTTTATCCTTTGGAAAAAAAATGTTTTGGATACTCTCTACCCTTTTTGTCCAAACACACCTGAAACATGTTAAAGACTTAAAAGTCATTCCAGTCTAATATAATATGGACATTCTTGTCTAGCCCGGGATCTACTGCTTCAGCTCATCTTTATTAGCAAGGGATCCCTCCAACAGGAGTCACCTGAAAGCCGGCACAAGATACTGAACAGAACCCACCAATTCCACCTAGATGGGTGGGGAAAGTACTCCTCTTGGCTGCAAATGACTGTCTCAGTGCTTGCAAATAAAACTATCACTTCCATATTCCTTGAGGCATTTCAAAGTGAAACAGGCAGGAAAATTGTTCCTTGGCAAAAGATACAGCACGCCGCTTGCTTGCTCTGACCTACAGACATCCGGCGTTCTCGCAGAAGCACCTGGTGTGGGTAACACATGGCACACCAGTCACCTCTGACGCACTCCCATCCGTACGGCAGCTACAACTATCAGCTGAAATATCCAGAACTGTGCAGACTCTCTGCTTCACAAACGACAGGACTTGATTTGTGTCTGTAAATTGTATTAACATATGGACCCGTTTGTTTAACTTTCCATTTGTCCAACCTTCATGAGTACAGAACAACTCCAAAACTGAAACTTGTCAGGCTCGTGATGAGGGGCAAAAAAGGGCAACCTGGAAAAGTATGTAAAAATCAACCACTCAGATTTTGATCTGGAGGAAGCTGCTGCACTGAGCTGGAAGTCAAAGAATCAAGCTAGGGAATTATCTTCCTAGCTATTGATCCTGGGGCTGAGAAGCAGAAACACTGTGTCACGGGGGCTGGTTTGCTTTGCACAAGCAGGCAGCTGCTCCTAGTGGAGAAGTTACATCATGGTGGACAGCAGAACTTCAGGAAAACTGGCTCTATGAGAGGAGAACAAGGAAAAGCATGAGACTGCCACCTGACATGGGAGATTGCTCTCCTCATGGGCTTGCTGCCACAGTATCATAAAAGCAACAAGAAGTCACATCTCCCACATACACATACCTGAAGACACCTGAGAGTGACTGCAATCATTATCCTTCTCATACCTGCTCTCCGTTTCTCCAAGGACTGCTGTTCCTGAGCTCTCTTGTTCCTACGCCCTGTAAATTACATCTTGCATGAACTGTGCTGTTGAACACCAGAGTATCTCTGGAATTATTTTTTATTTCCAAACTCTACAGGCAGGGGGATAATCTCTTTCTTGAAAGGTGAGGAATATCACGTGACTCTTGCTCCAAAAGCATTTTGAAAGGTATGAAGACCAGCTGGTGTCCAGCCTTTATAAGATAATAACAGTTTGTGGCACCAAGACTTACACTTTAGTTTTTGTATGAAGCCCTTCACTAGCAGTATAGGTATAATAGGCTTCTTTTGTGTTGTGCAATAAAAAGCAAACACTTCTCAGTGGAAAGCTAATTGTAGCTTGCTGTTATGAACAAGTAGAGCATGTAGAATATCTTGCCATAGCTCACATCTCTCAAGGAACTGAGAAGTTCCTTCAACACTTCAAAGAACAGCAATAAAACATATTGAAAAATTAATGCCAATTTTTTTCTTGTAGTTTAGGAGTCACTTACAGTTCTTATAAAATACACATGATAGTTTAGTAAACATCACTCAATACAGTATACTAATCTTCCCCATAATTATTTTCCAGATACTGAGGCATTTCATATTTAGCATCCAGAGAAAAAAATGCTTAACATGATTTTAAATAACGCTCCCATCACATAAAACCAACTGAAAAAACCCAAAGAACCAGTGACAGGAAAAAACCCAAAGGTGACCAGTGACAGGACCCAAGGGAATGGCATGAAGCTGTGTCAGGGGAGGTTTAGGTTCGATATCAGGAAAAGACTTTTTTACCCAGGGAGTATTCAGGCACTAGGACAGGGTACCCAGGGAAGTGGTCACAGCACTAAGCCTGACAGAGTTCAAGAAATGTTTGGACAATGCTCTCAGGCACATGGTATGATTCTTGGGGATGGTCCTGTGCAGGGCCAGGAGTTGGACTTCAATGATCCTTGTAGGTCCCTTCCAACTCAGGATATTCTACAATTCTATTAAGTAGAATTGTGCAATTCCGTAAATAAGGCTTTCCTCCACATCGCCCTCTTCTCCAACCTGTCCTGAGCTGCCATCTGAGGGAAGGACCATTTCGGCAACGAGGACTTCTTGCACGATGGGGAATCTTATGGGGGAGGGACAAACAGGAGCTTATCAGTGCTAGGGAGTTACACAGCAACTGCATTTGAAATTTATTTTGCCTGTTTACCAGATGACGACTTATTTTTTAGCGATCTCGGTGATTTCTCTCTACAGGGTCCTTTCGGGCCCGAGTTCAGTGAGGACCCACTCGTGCCCTGGAACCAAAGCAGCATCCCTGAGGGAATAAGACTGAACTCCAGCAGCACCACTAGGAGTTATAATCTCTCTCACACCTTCCGCATGCCCCAGTTTAACAAATTAACCCAGAAGCTCGACTTCTGTAGGGGTTATTAAACCCTGGAAAACACCCCCTCCCCGCCAGTAAGTCCATAGGGCGCTCCCCACCGAACCCTTCCAGGCCAGGAGGGGGCAACAGCCCAGTGCCGCTTGCCGAGGGCACGGAGGGCCCCGTCCGCACACGGGCCGGCCGGTGACCCGGCAGGTATCACACGGGCCCCCTCAAGGCGGCCACCGCGGCCCCGGACAGCGGGGCACTACTTCCTCGGCGGAAGGGCACAGCATACTGCAGTCCCAGAACCGTTTCTCGCGGTGCTCACCGCCCCCCGCGCGGCCGCGTATCCCTCCGCGCGGGCGGCCCGGGCCCGGGGCGGGCACGGCAGGGCCGCGCCGCTCCCCCCGCACTCACCCGCAGACTTGTCCGCCGCCATCTCCGCTGCCGCTCCGTGCCCGACCACGCAGCCCGAGCGCGCCGGTAGTTGCCGAGAGTCCCCTTCGCGCTGCGTCACAGGCGCTGACCGACCTCAACCACCACCGCCGACACCCGGCCACTGTGCCCCCGGGACTACTTTGCCGCCGCCGCCGCCCTGCGCGCGCCTGGCCCGCCCCGCCGATGCGCCGCCCGCACCGATTCGCCGCCGCTTCCGGGTTCCCGGCGCGCCCGCGACGTCCGGCTGTTACCGGGGCAGCGCGGACGTGACGTCAGGACGCCGACGGGAAGCGGAGAGGGGCGGGGCCGCCATGTTGGCGTGGGGGGGCCGGGAGCGGCCGGGGGGGGCCCTGGCCAGGACTGCGGCGGCACGAAGCGCCCTGGCGCTGCTGTCTCGGACGGGTTTTGTCTTTGCTGCCAGGTTCGGACGTGCCGGATCCTAATCAATGTGTATAAATATCTAAAAGAGGGGTGCCAGTAGGGTGGAGCCAGGCTATTCTCTGTGGTGCCCAGCAATAGGACAAGAGGGAACGGGCAGAAACTGATGCACGAGAACTTCCACCTGAAAAGGAGGAACTTCTTTACTGTGTGGGTGACGGAGCACTCGAACAGGTTGCCCAGAGAGGTTGTGGAGTCTCCCTCACTGAAGATACTTAAGAGCTGTCTGGATGCAATCCTGTGCAATGTGCTCTAGGATGACCTTGCTGGAGCAGAGGGGTTGGACCAGATGACCCACTGTGGTCCCATCCAGCCCTGCCCATTCTTTGATTCTGTGATTCCCTCCGGAGCAGCGAGTTGCTGGTAGTGGTGACCTGGAGGCTTCCGCCAGGTGTCACCAGTTGCTGCTGGTGAAACCTTCAACATATTCACTAGTTTACGTGGATTATCAGCCTGACTATCTAAAGTATTGTAAAGGTGCTCATCACCATAGTAGTTTAAAGAGACAATGTGGCCCGGTGTGTGCATCCTATATTCTTTCCCAAGTGGCTGTTTGGGCACCAGAGACCTGAGGAAGCCCAGGTTCACACCAGGAGTTTGAAGTGTCCCTGAAATTCAGTGCTGGGGTGCGGAGGGGGAAAGGGGCAAAGCACCTCCTTTGTCATGTCCAAATAGCATTTGTTGTGGTTGTCATTATCTTTGTCATTAAAGTACCAGGCATGGGATAAATGGCATTGGCAGAGTCATGAATATAAAAGATTTTTAAATGTTTGTGAAATTATTGTACCTCTGTGGCACTAGTGAGGCCACACCTGGAGTACTGTGTTCAGTTCTGGGCCCCTCAGTTCAGGAAGCACACTGAGGTGCTGGAGTGGGTCCTGAGAACAGCAGCAAAAGCTGGTGAAGGGTCTGGAGCACAAGTCCTATGAGGAGCAGCTGAGGCAGCTGGGGTTGTTCAGCCTGGAGAAGAGGAGGCTCAGGGGAGACCTTATTGCTCTCTACAACTACCTGAAAGGAGTTTGTAGCAAGGTGGGGGTCGGCCTCTTCTCCCTGACAACCAGCAACAGGACAAGAGGACATAGTCTTAAGCTGTGTCAAAGGAGGTTTAGGTGGGACATTAGAAAGAATTTCTTCACTGAAAGGGTGGTTAAACACTGGTACAGGCTGCTGCTCAGGGTGGTGGAGTCACCATCTCTGAAGGTGTTCAGGAAATGACTTGGTGCTTTGGTCTAGTTGACATGGTGGTGTTCAGTCACAGGTTGGACTCGATGATCTCAGAGGTCTTTTTCAACCTAATTGATTCTGTGATGACTTGGATATACTATCTACAGCATTTAAGCATTCACCTGTGCTAAGAGGTATCTTTGTGGGCTCAGCAGCCACGTGTTGTTCAGATTCTTGGGTAGGGTCTCTCTGGATGAGTGCAGAGGAGCCAGACAGGGGGTTCTTTTTTCAAGCCCCATATATATACAATGGGAGGAGGGATGAGGTAAGAAAAGGCCCCAGGGGTGTCCCCTCTCAGGCACCAAAAGGCTTCCTGTGCGTCTGTCCCTTGGAGTCAAGCTCCTGAGACACAGGGACAGTTACCCTTAATTGCCACCATTATCGTGCTGCACCTCTATGTGCTTGCTCTGTGTCACAGTGTGGACACTGCTTCCACAATATTGTCACCTCTTAATATGGGAACACTTTCTTGTATTATTTCTCCAGCTGTGGTTCTCCAAGACTTCCTCCGCCTCTTCTTCATTTATTCCTGTTAAACATTGACTTGTTTTTCTACTTGTGACAGCAAGTGTAGATATACCCAGTTCTGATTAACAGGTTTTACATTATATGATTTTGGTCTTGCTGCCAGCAGACAATGTTTGTCAAGAAAGACCAGACTATCTGAGGCAGACTGCACTTATGGTATGCCTCTGGTACATTAGATAAAGGTTTACTTCAGAGAGGTAAGGTTTGTAGGCAAGGGTAGGTGATGCTTCCTTTAACAGAGGGATACAGTTGGAAAAAAAGAAACACACTTTAAGACACATTAGCTCTGAATACCTTTAAGCCACAGCTTTTAATGAGCCAAGCCCTGTAAAATGAAAGATTCTGAAAAGGTTATTTCAAGAATTTGAACAGCAGTATGATTCTTTCTGTTTTGTAACTGAAGTTCTGAATACTTCAAATTGTGTTTAATAACTTCTATTATCACCGCTATTATGTTGTCATTTTATTTATAGGCACATATATATGTGAAAACCGTGCTGTTTTGGTAAGAAATAGAGGCAAAAGCACTGTGTTATGAGAGTAGCTGCATATTCTCTCTGACTTTTATCGAAACAACAAAGTCACCAAAAATTCACCCTGAGTGACAGAGCTGGAATGCCCCATGTGGACCTGATGTGGATGTGTGTCCCTCTCCCTTAGGCTTGGTACAGTGTTTACTGCCAGTACCTGAGCAGTAGCCTGTTTGTTCTGGAGCGTTCTGCATCAGGATGGGCACCACTGTGAATTTACCATTCCCTACTGTACCTTTTCTCTAACAGTCCTGTCAAAACTCATTTAGCTTCAAGTGTGGCAGCCCTGGTATCCAGCTGCTTCTCTATTCTACATCATGACATCTAGAGGACAGTTGTATGAGTTTGCTTTATCCATCTTGCCATTATTTTACCACAGAACTTATTTACCTGAGGGGTACTTACAGCAAGCTTTGGTATATCTTCCCGCATCATTTTACCATGTTTGTGGCTTGTAGTTCCAAAATAATTTCTTTTTTTCCATTTCTAAGGGACAGGCAAAGGATTTGTGTCAGCTGGCCTTTTTTTCTTTTTTTTCGGTATGTATGATTTTAAAAAGGAACTTAAATAAAATCAGGTATTTCCTCCCTTCTTATTAATAATAAAATCTTAATTGTTTATGTTGTGGAGAGTACTAAAGGAAAGCAAGAGACACCTGCCCTTTATTGCAGTTCAAACATACAGTCATGCAATCAAAAATGTTGACATTTTTCCTTCAAAAATATTGTGGTAGTATCACTACCTTCCTCTAAGGACAGGGAAGTGGGTTTCTTGCCTACATGAATGTATAATTTGCATTCTGCTTGGGGTCTCCGGACTCAGGGAGGCAGGCACGCCATCTGCTGTGGAAGGTACAGAATAAAATCAAATACTATTTGAGAGACTAAAAAGGGGGGGGGGGGGGGGAACCCCACTTCTAAAATACTAGCTCTCCTGGAGTTTTGTTCTTTCAGGAAAGAAATTTCCACAATTCAGGCTTTTAATCCAAAACTCATTTTGAAGAAAACAAATATGGTACAGAGACAGGCAGATTTTTCTAGGTTTCTTTTGCCCATTTCTAGGCTGAATCATAAGAAGCTCAAAGGAGCCAAATGTAATTTGTAATGTGGGAGGGGAGGGGGGGAAGTTTCAGGGGAATAAAACAAAGCTGCTCCCAGACAGAGAGTAGTCCCAGCATCTCATTCCTGCCTTGTACAGTACCTTCCTTCAGCAGACTAGATTAAGTAGAAGTAGGCCAGGGTTTCCTCTCTGCTTTTGGCCCCACAAAGCAAACTTTTCAAGGCTCTACTTTAAGTTCTTGGAGATTCAAAAGCAGCAATACAGCAATCTTCTACCCAGCTTTGCAGCAGTAGATGAGATGTAGATAACCTCTCCACTGATCATATGAGCAAGACCTGGCTAGTAGAGGAGAAAATCAGGATTTGTGACACCTTCAATCACTGTCAGACTATGGAAGAGAGTATGGCCAGCTCCAAAGGGAACTGTGAAAGTTACAATTCTTTTGCCAGATTCCACAGTATGGAAATCTCAGCAGCAATTTGTTTGCCCACATTCCAAAAGACAAATGATTTAATGTAAGAAGTATTTTCTCTGTTATTAATAGAGGTCCCTCTCCTTTGCCACTGTAAAGTTTAAAAGCCTTTACCCCCTAGGTGGCACTATACAATAAAGCAAGGCATGTTTAAATACTGTTTTCCCTTTGCAGGTGACAGAATCATAGTCACTAAGGTTGGAAAAGACCTCCAAGTTCATCGAGTCCAACCTTTGACAGAACACTACCATACAAACTAAACCATAGCACTAGGTGTCACATCCAGTCGTTTCTTGAATACTTCCAGGGATAGTGGCTCCACCACCTGGATCAGCAGTCTGTTGCAATGCTTAACCACCCTTTCAGTAAAAAAATGATTCCCAGTGTCCCACCTGAATCTCCCCTGGCACAGTTTGAGGCAATTCCTCTTGTCCTGTCGCTGGTTGCCTGGGAGAAGAGGCTGACCCCCAACTGGCTAGAACCTCCTTTTCAGGTAGTTGGAGAGAGTGATGAAGTCATCCCTGAGCCTCCTTTTCTCCAAGCTAAACAATCCCAGCTCCCTCAGCTGCTCCTCATAGGACTTACTCTATAGACCCTTCACCAGTTCCATTGCTCTTTCCTGGACTCACTCCAGCACCTCAGTGTCTTTCTTGTAGGGGGGGCCCAGAACTGAACACAGTACTCCAGGTGCGGCCTCACCAGTGCCGATTACAGGGGGACAATCCCTTCCTGGTCCTGCCGGCCACACTGTTCCTGATACAGGCCAGGATTCCCCTGGCCTTTTTGGCCACCTGCACACACCGCCGGCTCGTGTTCAACTGGCTGTCGACCAGCACCCCCAGGTCCTTTTCTGCTGGGCTGATGGAATTCTTATTTACAATGTAAACTAGTGTAAGTATGCTGAATGTAGCTATTAGTCTCAGCTAGGTAATCCTCTTTTTCTGAAACTGTTTCTCTAAGTCAGTAAAACACACTGATGTGAATCTCATCTAAATTCAATATTTTTGCTTTCAGAGTGCTGTATTTTCCTGGAAAATTATGGTGCATCACAAGCTCTTAGTTTTTGTTTTGTCTGTGTGCAGTGAATAAACCAGCATAGGCTATGTTTACTTTAGCAAGTCACTCAGAGCAGCAGGAGTAGACTGATAGCTGTAAACAGCAGGAGCTGAGGTTCCTCACATCTCCAGTATATCCTCACACAGAAATTACTTTGCATCAGGTGAGAACTGGCACAGTACCACCCATCTCTATCACCCATTTTGAAACCACCTGAAATAAAGCGATCTCACAAAACTTCAACCACGGGACTTCTAAGAAGCATCAAGTTCCCCTTTCACCTGTCTCATGCAGATATGTTTCACACCAGCCTCTACTGTCTACACAAAGACTTCACAGGCAGAAGGAAGTCCTCTAATTTTTCTCACTCCTGCAGTTTCTGAGTGACACTGTTTTACTTGTTTCAGATCCTGCTTTTCACTCTGATGCTGGAACATGCGTTGCTTGGTGGTGCAGGGGAGGAACAAAAGCCTTTGCCTTGCAGCCACATTGCCAGGAAAATATCTTGAGTAAGGCCTTCTTACCCCTTGCTTTCACATGCAAAAAAAAAAGATAATATTTTTCTGACAGTGTTTACCACTGTGACAGTTTTGCTCACAGTCAAATAGAGATGCTGAGCCTGAGAGACAAGCTTAGACAGACAGGACCTCGCCAATATTGGGATATAGAAATAGAACAAGCAGGTGCAAAACTCCTGAGAGCAAGGGGGTACCACTGAGAGACACAGAGAACAGTGGAACATAAGGGATTTAGAGGAATAATGTCATAATATCCTCAATAAATTTCTATGATTCCCTTTTGAAAAGAGGTGCTCTTCTTTTCCTCACATTATAGTACCTGATAAATAACTCATGCCATTATTTACCTCCCCCTTTCCACATTCTAGCTCTGCTCTGATTTTGCTTGTATATGGTATTATGTGTTGTCCCTTCATTTGGTCTCATAATAGCATCATTATATTTTTCTGCTAATGGGTTTAAGTCCAGAGAACACCCAAATTGTGCCAAGGCTTTCCTAGGATAAGAAACAAAACATGGTCTCATATCATTTTTGTCCTTTTTCCCTTCCAGTGTCATCCAGAAGAAATCTGTGCACCCACTTACAAAGAATCTGGAAACCAAAGAGTTTGTGGGAGGAGAACTATCCTCATATCCCCATACTTTTGGGGTTGTTTCCTTTCCTGTACAGAAGGCTAACCCAAAGCTTAGGGGCCTTTGGTTTCCACTTACTCAAATTGACAGAAGTGCCTTTATTTCAACAGAAGGATACTAAGGCCCAATCAATAACTTGCAGAGGGGCAAAATTTCCAGTGTTACACAGTTAGGAGTAAAAGGTCTCTAAAACATTTTGTGATTACATCAGTGCCTTTTAGTGCAAGCAGGAATTGATTTATTCATAACAGGAGGATGTCAGCATGACATATGTGTTTATGTCCAATGTGTCATGTGCTACTTTATGCCCTTCCACACTGCAGAGCTTTGACCCTTTCTGAGACACTGAAGTAGAAAGCCAATGTACCTGTGTCAAATCAGAGGCTTTGAGGAAACGCTGCTTCTTTCAGCACAGTCTTAAGAATTCTTCCTGTGCTGGCCTCAGCTGCTATGTACACTTTGTAGGGAAGTCTAACACTTGCTGTCTTTGGTTTGCAGTTCCTAGGAGGCTGGAGTTTATTGAGAAATTATGTTATGTCTCCAGGCAGGAATAATCTTTAAATGGGAAAAGTAAATTCTTACTAATTACTTGTTTATGGTAGTTATTATTCTCAGCATTTTTTCATTCAGAAAAAGATGACTTCTCTCTTGAGAAGTATAAAGCAATTCTTTTTTCACTAAAGATACAAATTATGTTGCCAATAAAGCCTATATAAGATGTTGCAAAAGCCAAAGAATGTGTTCAATACAATTCTTTTACCTTCACACGGTGCATTAGAATCTTTGTGTATGTTCTCATTATTCTTCCTTACTTTTTTAGAGTTTTCACAGGCATTTAAGTAAATTTAAAGTATTTTTTCCTCTAAAACTTGTAGGAACTTATGAACATAAGACCATCACACCATTTGTTGAAATATGTTAACACTATTGTGATAGAGGTTTTTTTAGGAGATAGGAAGTTTGTTTACCTATTATTTGCCTAAAATTGTAGGCCTCTCTAAAACTTGCATCTAAATGCCTTCATGTGGCATATCTGCAGATCATATGAAAATATCAAATTTGTTTGTTTGTAGTGAAAACCAACAGGAAATACCAGTTGACAGATACCATTGTTCTCTCTGTGAGTCTGTGAGCTTCTGACTCAGATGGTCTCCAGTTCAAGTCAAAATCTCAGGTTTTAATGATACGTAATTAAATACAAAAGTTTTTGGTTTGGTTTTTTTAAATTAAATTTTAACTTGCCATGTTACATACCAGGAATAAAATACTGTAGGTGATCCTGGATGAACTCAGGACAAAAATCCCAATCCATATGTTTTCTTTATTTATAAAGATTAATGTAGACTTCATTTTATTTCAATAGTTCATGTTGACTCTTAGAGTGCTGAATATATTTGACTGTAGTAGTAATCTCCGAAAGCTAATTTAGCTTCGTTCTATCAGTCCTTTTTGCCTAATCTAAGTCAGTCGTAAATGCGTGTGGCTTCAAAGGAAAGAGAAAAAAGCATAATGAAAATAGTCAATGTGTTCCAAAATGTTAAAAAGACAGAAAGCTATTTAAAGAACAAAACATGTCTCAGGAGCTCGAGAATCACTGTGGACTGACATATGGTAATCGTATGTCAGCATATGCCTGTGCTGCATCTACAGCATATATCCATTTGCTAAATTCTATTTGTGTCCAAAGTTGTAGCAAGAAGATCAAGTTTCTATGTAGAAGCATGATGATATGTTTCATTTTTGATTTTCTGTAGAAGTAATCTTGCACATTATTATTATTTCCTTGCTCCTTTTCCTGACTTCAGAGACCATCGTGATGCTTATAAATAAATTTTCCCATCTCCCCCCATGTTAATTTCTCAGTGTCAGGAAAGATAGGACCAACACTAAGATTAACTAGAAAAAAACACAGACTTTTTGCCCCTCTGCAAGATTCAAAAGGTGCAGTGAATACAAGCATGTAGAATTAGGAGAGAGGAAACAGTTTCAGCTTCCTGCTCTGAATCTAATAATTTAATAACCTAACCACTGAGTCATTGTGCGTATTTGTATCTGGTTTCTAGAACAGAAATCCCATTCTAAACCTGAGAACTCTCCCTTTGGAAAATTTTGCTGAAGTTAATATAATGTTAGTTTCAATTAAATAGAAATATTAGGAAAGTGCTGGGAAATTTCCAGCGCTAGTCAGCTGCAAACTAGCTGTGAGATATGAGCTAACCCAAATTCTCATGTTGTTTCCCGAAGAAACATTTCTTCCTCCATCCCAAAGCTGAGGATAGCTGTTTGTTTCAGTTTTAGTGCCCATGTTAAAACTGAGAAACTACACATTTGACTGTTCTGGCAACTAGAAAAGTAGGTTATTAGGAGCTGCAAATAATTCTGACAGTTAGCAGTAATAACACTGAATATTGTATAATACTTGATGGGTCTAAAATTTCTTCCATTACTCCAGCGTAAATGGCAAGCGAGCATTTTACATAGGGATACTGCGTGACTGTGAAACAGGCTAGAGCAAGAAAAGAAACCAAGCTGTAGAACTTCCAAGTGTAACACAGTGTTGTCTGAGTTACACAGATGAAGTAAACGGAGCACATATTTCCTTTCTATCTGGAAACAAGCAGTGAAAAATTTCAATTTCCAGTCAGAAGGTCAGGGATCGGATTCTCCTCTCAAGATAAACCCAAAATAACTTTGCCAAAGGAATGTCACTAGATTGACCCTGCTATACTCAAGATGAGAAATTCACCCACGTTTTTGAGTCTCAAGCATGAATGAATGCAGCAAAGCACTCATTTAATCATTTGGTTCCGTTACAAAGGACATAAGATAACTATGTGTGTCAAGAGCTAGGGAAAGGAGAGCTACTTTTAACGTGCACAGGTCCTGGCATTAGACAACCACCAGAATTTCTGCCTGAGGATTGCTGCACTGAAATCTACTGAAGGTTTACCATAACCCACCACAGTGGTGGCTGAGGAGAGGCCGTGTGATGTTAACAGCAGTTTCTGCTTCACTGCATTACCTTGTAATGACATTAGCAAATATTTTACATTCTGTGAGGGGAATGCTTCCCCCCTCCTCTCTGCTGCTAAGAAACAGTGAAGAGATGAGATCTGACACTTGAAAATGCTACAGTGCTGTGACCTCAACAGGGTATAAGATGGTCTTAGTGGATGCAGAAAATTCAGCTGCCTGAAGTACTTTTGCTTTGTCCAGCTGGTGTTCTACCGTCCACAAAGCTGCTTCCAGACAGCACTGCTTTGTTATTCACTTGACTTTACTAGCCCTTGTCAGAGTTAATTGGATTTGTGACATGGTCAGATGTTTATTTCTTGATTCTGTTGTCCCTTGTCTTACAGGACACACATGCCAGGGGAAACTGCAGTACATCTAGCAAATAGTAAAATATGAAGAGATATGTGGACATGCTTTTTAGGAACTAAAATTTAAGGAAATGTGTGCTTAAAATATTTTTTTTTTACTCTAATATATGCCAATAACACTTAGCTCCTGATTTATCAAGATAATTAAAGCAGTTATAAAACTTTTTGTTTAAATATATCCACAGCTCTCCAGACAGTCAAATACCACACTCATTCATTCTGTCATGCATAAATGCCCAACTAAACCTTATTGTATCTGAATGCTATTTTGGGGAAGAATGCACATAAATCACAAAAATACAAGGTTACACTTTTGGTAAAATCTCTTCATTTATTAAGTATTAGAAAAACTTACATCTTTATGAAAGCCACTGCATACAGTCATAATTTGATTACACTTTCCTTTGTGTAATAACTTTTGGTTTGTGTATGAGATTACAATCTCAGGCTATAAAATAGTTCTTATGCAACTCACTTTCTAAATTTTTGCTACTATTACTGGTGTAGTATTTTGCTGTAAATGTTTTTAAATACAATTTAAAAATGTTTATCAAGTTATTGATACCTGTGATTTAAATCAAAAGCCACAAAAAAGGGGATTTAATTTAGAACTGCTGCAAAAAGCATGAGTTTTAGAGCAGATTCCCAGATAAGGTTTTATTCTGAAATACAATCTACCTGCTTACAGAAGTTTTGGTTAGATGAGAGGCACATACATTGCCTTTGAAAACAGATACACACACACATGCTCACACCCAGAGCACACATGGGTCACACCACCCTGGAAGTCACAGTGGATACAGTCTTTTCTTCAGGCTTGAAACAAGAGTAAATAAATCGACCACGGTCTTGGGTACAAAGAGCATACAGGAATACCTGAACATTCACTCATATGTCAGCATGAGCTAAATTTCATAGATGTTATTTGATAGTAAGAGCCATAAGACAGGAAGAGAGACAGACTGACAAAACAGTTAAGCATGGGCTTAACTTTAAGTTTGTATCTAAATCCTTATGAAGTCAACAGCTATGCTGTTGGGAGCTATGCCAGTGTGCAGCTGAAGATGTGACCATCCTAGTTTACTTCATGTAAGCATGTTGTTACTAAGTTTGTAAGCAGAAATGGAGTTAGACAACTATTTGTAAGTGTTGTGAAAAACATATTAGCAAAATTTTTATATTGGCTAGTGCAAAAGAATAATAAAATCAAAGAGAAACTACTTGTCATCACGTCAGCAAGAAACAGTGTGCACGATTTATTTCTATTTCATTCCAATTTTATTATTAACAGAGCTCCAATGCTTTCAATGCACATAAAGCCACCATAGCACAGAGGCAAATCAATTGAGCTTGGTTTCATTTTGGACAGCATTGGGAGCATCTGCTAAATGTACAACAAGACCAACTTTCTACCCCAACATATTATAATAGATGAGAAACAGGAGAGGATTTTTTTTTTTTAATTATAATGCTTCCATCTTTTGTATTGATTTTGACAGGCCATTGGACCCATTAAAGAAGACAATGTTTGCTCCTTCACTTCTTGCATTGTAGATACAAGCAAAAAGACTATCCACCTTGATCCTGAAACTTATTCTACCCCACTAGGAACTTCAGGAATGAACTTACTAACTTTAGTGGGGCAAGGTATGAAGTTAAATCACTAAGTTTCTGAAAAAGTTACCAAGCTGGAGAAATTTTATCAGAATATTATCTTCTACAGTATCAGTGTTTCTGTTTGACAAATTAATTATAAGAAGCATTATCTTATGCTGTAGTGTATTATGTTAATTAAAAGTTCTTCATTAAATTTTACTGAGGGCAATCATAAAAAAAGGTATCATCTCCAGACAACAGTCTATAAAATATTTGGTGTATCATAGTTGCTTTATTTCATTAACATGTGTCTTTCAATATCATTATTTAGCTTCAATATAGTTGAGAATAATTTATTTATATGGCATCTAGTAGCAATCTACAAACAATAGCTGGAGCAGAAAAAATGGTTCTTCTCCAACCATGCTTATTATTGTGAATTGATTTATTTTAGAGCTCCATTAGGAAAGATAAGTTTTCTAGCAAGCTATTCGAAATGCAGTAAAATATTAAAGAACAATCAGGAAAAGAAAGAAAAATTGCTTTGTGCTTTTATTATTTATTAACCTGTTTGAGTTAGCACTTACTTTTATACAAACACGAAGAGTTACAAGCCCCATAATACTCTGTGCTATTAAACTGTACTGTTCTCAGCCCTAAAAAGATAGGAGAAAAACTATTAAGGTCAACAACCATGTACACACCAACATAAAGCTTATCAGCTTTTATTTATTCTTACAGTTCTTTCACAATACATTATTAATACCAATCTTGTATCAACTACCATGAATATCTAACTGATTAAAAACTTGCATGTAGGTCCACAAGATACTGCTGAGGTCTGATTCAATCTAAAACAAGATTAGATATTTGTAGGAGAATCAAGAATGTCTGTTAAGAAAAAGCGAAAGCACAAAACCTCAACGAAACCCAATGCTCTGTCGGAAGCCAAATTCCAACTTAAAAAGCAACATTCCTCTAGACATGCTGTTGGATTTTGTGTCATTTCTACATGAACCTTGGAAGCAGGACTGCCACAAAATGATGTGTCAAAGGCATACATCCCTCTTTTCAAATACAAGGCCTTCCTTAGTGACAGGAATAGGATGTCCACTTACAAAACAATTTATTAGAAAACTACCAAAAGCTGGCACAAGAGAAAACATTTCCAGACCTGAAAGTTCCTTAGCTCTCCACCCTGCCAGGAGACAGGCTGCACATGCAGCACATTACCCCATGATGACAGGGACCCTTTGGGTGGTACCTGAGAGGAAGTCCATCTGGCCACCTGCTTTGGAGCCGGCAGCCCTGGAAGTGCTGCCATCCCTGACGCAGAGGCAGCTGCAGCTCTTGGAAGGCTGGGCCACCTGCCAAGTGGATGGGTAGATAAGCTGGCAGGCAACCAGCAAGTTTCTGACAAAAATCTGACAAGCCTGGGTTCCACACGATTTTTTTTATTTTTGAAACATAAGAATGCTAGTTTCTATTCATACCAAAGTTCCAAGTAGTTTATGTTAGGAAGTGTACCTTGTAAAAGTCCATTTCCTGTCTCCAAAACGTATGTTGAGTAAAATTTAACTTGACAGTTTGCCATGAAGGTCAGATAAAAACAAACAATATATGCCTAATTAGAAAAATTAGTATTGAAATAAGAACTGTACAATATACCTAGTAAGTCTGTGTCATCTATTGCCAGAGTAGTGCAATACTGTAGAAGTTCTGCAAATAGTTCTAAGAAACATTGCTGAAGTATCAGAAGCAATGAAGCTGCTTTACTGTGGCACCTCCTCAGGCACGCTAGGGCCACACATGGGCAGACATTGACTATAATAATGGTTTAAAATGTTGTTAACTCTCCCAAGTTTTTGTTAACTCCCCTTAGCAAGAAGGATAATGTAATCTACTGATACAGCTCAGTATGAAGTTGTCTCAGCACAAAATTTAATCAGTATTTTAGACATAAAGTAGCGCATGTTAACGGAGTTACACTGAATATTGTGTCTGAGCTAGAACCTTCGGCTTGGATTGTGCAGTTTGCTTACCTATTTAGAAGAGAAGGAAAATCTACAGACCTCCCATTACTGAACAGAAGAATAATTAAGTAGCAACAACTTAGCTCTTGCAGTAGCTAAACTGAAGAATTTTAGCAGCCTTCAGCCGTGTAAAATATTATTTGGGGATTGAAGGTTGAATCCACACTGATCAATCCAATATTCTTTCTGCACTTGTGTCAATGCTTTACACCCTGACAGGGTGACTGGCAAGCCACAACCCAAGTTCATACTGCTTTGCAGTCAGGAGTTCACTAGAAAGGAATGCTGACAGTCGTCTCTTTTGAGTACCTACATCTCGCTGCATTTGGTTTTCAGTATTTCCCCCTCACCATTTGAAATAAATGCAGGTTTCATGCACCCCCTTTAGTATTAATTAGCCCGAGGCCTAACACTTGGGACCAAAATAGCTTTATGCTACGTTATATTCCTTCAGCTCTTAAAAGGGTGAGAACCAGTTTCAGCTCTTCTACTTTTTTTTTTTTGCCAGAACCTAAAGAATCTGTTAAGGAAAGCAGGAATCACTGAAGCAAAGAAGGATCCACATCAGGCATTCTGTCCTTTGACAACAAGAAAATACCAGCATCTCTTTTGCAATTTGGAATTTCTGCTGTACCAGTATACAAGACTTCAGAGAGAAAATATCTGGCAAGAGGAAAAGCCTTGTCTCAAAGCTTCCATTTTATATATTACACAATTTAACTTCTCTGACCAAGGAAGGTGGTGACTGCCAACTCTTCTTCCCTGAGAGCCAGAAGGAATAGCAGAGCATAGAGGTAGTCAGTACACATTTTAATGTACTGCTGTCTCATGCACTCTGGACCATCAAGAGAAAAACTGTGTGTTACTTGTAAGGCTTCCACTCCAGTGAATCTCATCTGTTTGGCTCTCCTCCTAATAATACCAACCAGCACCCCGCAAACATGCTCATACTGTATTAGAATATAACAATTTTATAAATGTGGAAAAGAGACATTTTTTGAAGTCAATGACTGCAGCTAGCAAAAGCCACCTCATACACTGCAGACCACTTGTGCAAGTCAAGGCCTTTTTGTCAGAGAATACCTTTATTTCATTAACTGATATTAAGCTGAATTTTTTTTTCCACCTTGCATGTCCTCAGTCACTGGCATTTTTCATGTGACAAAGCAAATGCTAATTCTCTATGGGCTGTAAGGGAAAACAGCTGCTAGTTATAATGGAGGTTTTGAGAGCACTTGGTCAACAAAACTGCATAGGTTTAAGTACCTCCAGACTGTATTACATCTGTCAAAGCAGCAGCAAATACAACATAAAATGTAGAGTAGGTCCCATTTTTAGTGTGTCAGTAGAATCAGCCTGCAGTTATTTTTAACTGCCTTGGAAAGCTTAGCAGGCAGATACAGTTAATCCTTTAAAGGATTTGCAGGTATTCATAGCTTAATAAGTAAGCATAGTGGATTAAACCAATAGAAGATTGTAGACAGTCAAAGACAACCATTACATGCTAACATTCAAAAAATAAAAAGAACAGTTTCTTTTGTATACTTTTTTTCCTGACAATTGCTCTCAATTGTCAGTATGGGCCAGAATCCCATACAGTGATGAAATAAAAACGTTAATTAGAGTCATTAAAGTCAACATGTGTGATATTTAAATCATCAGAAAGCAGTGAATTTCTGTTGTCTTCTTTTCCCATTATCCTATAAACGCTTTGAAAAGCAGAACTGCACCATGAAAATTAATTAAAAATACATCTACTTATGCAATAAATAAATAATAAAACTAAAATGGTAAGATTCATTTTAGGAAGAAAAAAAAAAGCTGAGTGATTTTTACAGGTCAGATTTTATATTGGTTGTATTCTTTCTCAGGATTCACTGACACAGGCTCGACTGAGAGATGAGGGCCCTTCAATATATTCATAAACAATGTGGAAAAGTACACCCATAATAAGACAAAGAAAAAAAATCAAATGACACAAAACTATTAGGCTGAGAAAATCTAGGGCTGGCTATGAAAAGCTTTAGAGTTTGGTTCAATACTGAATGGGTGATAAAATGCCAGAGGCTATTCGGTGCCATTAAGTGCAATGCACATCAAGAGAGGAAGAGAAAGTGCACACATATGTATATCCATAAGGTGCTAGTATCACCAGGAAAGAAATCTGAAAACATCTGGTGCTTAAAGAAGCAAACAAACTTAGGAATTATTTAAAAATTAATAGAGAAAAACATGAAAAATCTGCCCTGTAAACACTCAGGCCACAGACACGTTATGAATACTCTATGGAGTTTTAGTCATTCCATTATCAAAAAGGTTATTATGGTAGAATTAGAAAAATATGTAAAGAAGAATATGACAGCAATGTATTAAGTCATGGATTTTAGTAAAAAGGTAAGCTGGGAATTGTTATTCACTAGTTTTCATAACATAAATACTCGAAGGCATGCATTTTTTTGGTAGTAATAAATTAAACTAATTTTCATTAGATATTGTGAGGCAGAAACTGTACATGGATCAAAAAAATCATGACTTCATTGATTCAGCAGTTCTATTCAGTAGGTCAGCAGTAACTATTAAACAAAAGAGTCTCCTAGCCACTGAAGGCTAGAAGAGCATGATGGAAAAATCACTGTAAGCATGACTGCTTCCAGACATGTTTTTCCATAAATATCTAGTTACTAGGTTAGGGAGACTTGTCATCTGGCTGAAATCAGCAGTTCTTAAAACCTAATGACTAAAATGACTGAAATCATGATGTATATTGTTTGGTGCATTTTTACAAGAAATTTGACCAGGACCTCTCTGGTTCTATCATTGCTATTTAAAAAGAACCAAGATGAAACAAAATTGTTTCATTAAATGTACAATGGAAGAAGCCTAATTCCCTACACATTTTTAAGGTTATATACGCTGGCTACCAGACAAATCACTCCTTTCACACCTCAACTGTGTTAACTGAAATATATATATATATATATATATATATACACACGCACACACACACAATAGTTGAAAATAGTTGAAATATATGGAGATAATAAATATATGAAAGATAAAAGAAGAATACAACTGCACAAGGTTATAATTAGGACCCTGCTCTTCCCAGATGATTCAATAGTGGAATATATTGTTGACTGTGCCACTTGAACAGAATTGTGAGACATCGGACTAGAAGGGAACTCCCGAATCACTGCAAATAATCAACTCTTACACTTGCAGTCATACCACTCAATCCCTTTCATAACTCGATCAGATGGCAGTCTCGAGGTGTCTCTGCCCTGACTGAAAATTCATTTTGATTTTTAGACTTCATGTATTCCTAGTCAGTCAACGACTTACGCTCTTTCCTAACGCAGTCCCTTAATTTAAACAGAGCTTTAGCTCTTTGGTGGTACATTCAGAGAAAGGAATCGTATCATCTGTTAATACCCATTTTGCTTGGCTCAAGTCAAGCTCTGTTACAGCACAGCTCTCTTACAACATGGTATGCAATGTGAAGAGGTCCAAGCTGACTGGGACGCCACGCCAGTCAGTGCAGACACTGTGGACATTCTATACCCGCGTGCCCCTTGTTCTAAGAGCGGTACAGATATGTTAGCACATTCCTTTCGAACCAATGTGCCCTGTCACCAAGACAGCCAGTCTTCTTCAACATGTATTCAAAGCCAAACTAACGTGGCTGTACTAATTCACTTCTGGAAATAGTTTAGTGGTGGTTAGATCAATTATTTCTATACCATACTTCACTGTGTAGTGTAATTATGCTCCCAGACTCACACTGTACACTTCTAATCCCACGGATCACCATGCTCTTTCTCCTCACTGATTTTGTACTGATTTGCCTTTCTGGAATGCAGAATTTCCATGGAACAGACTCCAATTTTTTCATACTTCTCAAAGTCTATGATAATCTTTGGCATGCAAACCGAAAAGATTTTCAGTTTGCACCGATGGCTTTGCTGGAATGCTGAGCCCTACGAGTCACTACAATGATTCTGAAGCTTAGTGACAACTCTATTATGAGAATGACATCGCTTCTTAGCATTTTGGAAGAAACCTCTCCCTAATATAGTAGTGGCAGATAACTGGTATCACTATCACTGACTTCCTAAGAGATGCCTGAGAAAGGAAGAAATGACGTCAAAACAGTAGGAAATGAAGATTGACAGAACCCTTGACCATGGTTCTGCACTTTTTAAGAGCAGTCTATCTTAATTTTTCACACATTCCAATCTTTCCCCTGTACAAGCCAATTTGCTTAGTTAACCTGGACATCTTTCCTTCCTCGTGGTTTCTCTGGCTCTGTTCCACACTGCAGATTTGTTGCTGCAAGTCACTCCTACTAACAGACACTGCATAGAGAACACAGTTTCAGGAAGTCTACCACTTATCTCACTGAATGCTTCACTGTCATATCAGCACTTTTTATGAATTCAGGAAGGGCAGGGACTAGGAGTGGGAATGAGAGCAATTGCTTGGGCAATGGATTCTATCCTGACACAAGCATGAAGGGAAGACCACCACAAAGAGCAAAAAAAGTCTTATAGAAGGATTTGAAGGCATAAAAGGGCTCCAAAACGCAGGGATACAGTAAGAAAAGTTTTATCACAAAGCAAATGAGATATAGTATCATATAATCATTTAGGTTGAAAAAGACCTCTAAGATCACTGAGTCCAACCATCAACCTAACACTGACAGGTCCACCACTAAACCATGTCCCTAAGCACCACAACATGTGAAGCTCCAGGACCCTAATGACCTAGAGCAACTTGGTGGATGGGAGTATGAGGGGCATTCATGTTTTATAAATTAATTAGAAAGGGGCTGTGAAAAACAAAGTGGCTTAAGAGAAAGGACATACTGAAAAACATTCAAAATGGAGATTTTCTATTTTTAAATGTGTGGCCTTCTGCACAAATTTAAATTTAGTTATTGAATATCACCACATAACAATAATAGCTGTGTACACGTATTTAATCTTACAAAAGCAAGCAAAATATTACTGAAGTTGAATATGAAGACTATATGTATTTACCCCAGTATGAAACCACAAAATGTTAGATGTAATGTATACCTTAACATATATTTTGGAAATATATAACACATATCTGAAATCAGACTATGTAATTAGAAAGATCTGTATTTGCTTAGCAGAGGAAGCAGGACAGTGGTACTTCCTCATTCCCTTTCTGCCATCATAATGTCCTATTGCCACTGTACCTGACTTCTGTGTTCCTCACACACTGAAGAAATGAATGAATAAGAGGAAAGCCTGCAGGAAGTCTCTGTGCTGCACTATCCTTTCACGCTTGTTTTGCGTTGTGGCAATACCTCTGGCTTAATAGAGGTTTCACTTGATTTAGTTCAAGTCAAGAGAAGAATCAGCCTCACCACCACTGAGCCCATATACCTGTGCAACATGGCCTTAACGTTCCTGACCAGCATTCTGAATGCCTGTCCAAAGGCAAAACAAAGTGATCAGAGATTCCAGATGCAATCTGAATGTAATGTGATGTGAGCCAGACAAATCTTCAACTGAAGCGCCACCGTTAATCTCTTTCCAAAACACAGAACATTGCATTAATAAATATCCATACTCGCTTCAAAACCTTCAGAGTATCTAACTAGAACACTTTCACTTTAGTCCTACAGTAGAGGGTCAGGGAATTTTCACCATAAATCATCATCTTAAAGACAGATGCTGCATTGGCAGTTTGCAAATAATTTGGAGAAAAAACATGAAACCAAATCCAGCAACCCCTAATGCAAAACAGAATGTTGGACAACCATATATTTGGTTTTGACAAAAAAAAATTCCGATTGTCTTACAAAGTGTGTCACATTGAATAAACCTAGAATTTTTCTTTCCTTTATTTTCTTTGGTACTTTTTCTCACCTAGGTATCCTTACTGTGAATCAGTTTCATAGGACGGTACTTCTCTGAATTCAGATTTGATCCTTTTTCTTTACTCTGTCAAGATTCTTACCAAAGTAATGAGGAACTGTTTTTATTATCCACAAGATGCAAGATTTATTCCTTTATTATGAGTAAATAAATATATAAAATAATCAGTTAATCCTCAGCTACATCCACAAACCTGCTCCCATCACGCAGAGATTAAGAATTAAACAGAGGCCTTTCCCTTGACTGTAGCATCACTGAGCCAAGGGCAGGGATAAGAACCTGGGAGGGTGCCACGAAAAGGACAAGAACAAAGCATCTGTTCTGTGTGGATTTTTCTCTCCTCCCACACACTGAAGGGAGAGATGCACATGAAATGTGCGCAGTGTTTATTTTTAACCAGTTAGGCAAAGGGCCATGATGGCCCTGTCCCATTACTCTGTTTATCTCAAGGACAGCTACAAATGCCTCCTGCCGAGATCTCATGTACTCCAGTCATGACATGATATCCCCATCCCTATTTTTTAACTGTTGCCTTATATGTTAGAAATGTGTCTCAGCAATGCATATTCTTGGCACTCTGGGTGCAGTTCTGCTAATTGTTTTTGTGCATCACATCTCTTAATACAACATATGGATAGGTTTTATCAGGACTTAAACAAATGCCAAAAAAAACCAAAACAGGCCTCCTTCCACTCCAAAGAACCTTTTTAAGTCTGTTTACTGAATATATAATTTCTCTAAGGTTGGCTTTCAAGTGAGAACTCTTACTGCCAGTGTTTCCACTCTCACCCCATTAATAACTTTTTTATTTGTTTTTCTGTTAATCATTCTAAGACATTGTGAGGCTATTCTAGGGCAATTCTCCCTATTCCCAATTTTTGTTTATATTTTGTTTGGGCTGCATTTTTTCTATCAATTCACAGAAAGTGAGAGTACAAGTTGGTCTTACATTCATAACTTGATTATACTAATCAAAGTCATCCATTTATGGAGTTGTGAAGATCAAGATGATTTTAGCATGAAATTTTATTTAAAAGGACATCATCCTTATCAGAGATACTATGCACAATTCACAGAAAGAGTCATATGGGAAAGAATATCCTCCTCCAACACATGAAACAACACAAGAAACAATACACTACTTAGCTAAAATAGCAATTTCTAACCCAGTAGTTTAAGGAAGTATATATATATCTCTGAACTCTGTAGGCTTTCAATGACTAGACTTTGAAAGCGAAAAATGGAGAGACTCACATTGGTTTGTGTAACTAAACAAAACGTATTGCAAAGTTTTTGCTTTTTAACAGATAGCAAACTGAAGAGAGAGAACAAAAGCTGTAACAAAAAATGTAAACTCTCCTGTGCAGAGGCAGCATAAAATAGGAATATGTGTCGAGATCATTAAGCCACGGAGATGATGAAAACCTAACCCAAACATATTTAATACTCACATAACCACAATATTTTCCAAGCTAAGTACTCTAGAATGCTTACTTAGATGGCAGCTAAAAATGCTCAGTGTCTTCAAAGGACTCCAGATTTTGTAACATTAGCCCCTTTCACAGTTTTTATACACAGTTTTGGAAATAGCACCCAAGGACTGGGCCAGAGGGAAATGAACAATTAGAAACCAAGTCCAGTAGATGAGATTCTCGGACCACTCAACAGACCAGTTGGGTGACTGTTCAGCAGTCCCTGCTTAGAACAGCATGTTTACACAAATCATTGCAAGGTAGCCTGAGTAGAGGTTTACACTACTTTAGCTACTCTGCAGTATTTGCCTCCGTGAACACTCTTATTTTGCAGTTAATGTCTTACTTTATTCCTACTGAAGACAGAGCAAACACAAATTTTCACTTTGGGACAACTTCCATGAAGCAGCTACCACACCACACACACACATCCTTCCTTGTTTTATGGTAGCCTATCCAACTAGCCATGCCATCTGACAAACAAAAAGCCAGTATAAAGCAAGCCAGCTACTTGAGAAGCAGTCACTCAGCTCCCCGAGGTAAACAACTGACTAAAGGAATAGAATTGTAAATAATGCACAAGAAAAGTGCCTGCTGCTGACTGCCTCTACAGTAATCTGGGAAATATTCATTCATATATATTTTTTTATGAATAAACAGTATTGTATTGAAAACAAACAAAACCAATGACATTTCTTTCTTTGAAGAAATGATCCTGCTAAAACCAATGGAACAGTTTTATACCATGTGGCCCTGAAAGAACTGAATGTGTCTTGAGAGGGAATATACCTTGTCTTCCAATGGATTTAAACCATAATAATACATAGCAAGCACATATTTTTAAACAACCAGACGTAGAGCACATTTTAAATCCCACAGATTCCAAGTAAGGGTGTACCTAAACATATGTTTAAGGTTCTGCATCTGCTGCAGAATGGTAACCAATTTAGGTTAAATAAATGAAACACTGTCTCTGTGAAATAGAAGTCTTTGTCTCCTTTGCAGCAGGCCATAATACACTACTTCATAAAGTTAGTTAGCCATGCACATTCTTAAAAATTTACAGCGCAGTATGCAGAAAATAAATTTAGAAATAAGTGGTACATTGCTGCATGGTCTGCAGAGCTTATGGTACCCACAAGCACAAACCATAACTAGATGAATTACAAGATTTATACGTGATCAAATGAAAAACAGAAATGCGATACACAACGCTGGTCATAGTCTAATAATATCTTATGGATTCTTCCCATTAAGACTCCTGAGACATATTTGCTATTCTTATTATCTATACAGTTTATATTAACAAATTTCAGATTGAAAAATTAATTCCATGCTGAAGTTACCCATTTGTAATTTGTTTTATTGCAACTATTCAGCTAAAGCATACACTATTTTCTCATTTCCCGACAGAATAACTTGAATGTTGTAAACAAGAAAATAATCAGTAGTTCACTTTCAAGATCAAATTTCAGATGACTGTTAATACTACAAAAAAGGCACTTTCAAAAATCATTACCATCTTCATGAATGCTTTCTGAATGTTAATTGCACACAAATTCAGACCCACAAACAATGACAAATAACCTTAGCTTTCTCTTTTAAAGGTTTAGGTTTACACTTTTGAATACACTACAGCCAAAGGCAACAAAACATCTTGTTGGAAATTTTGCGTATTCTGCTTCTTCATTGCTGCCTTTTCAAGGAGATGCTTTCTGCACAGTGAACTCCAAGTATGTATTGAGCACTGTGACCTTTATAATTTTGATTTCAACAACAAGGTCAGCATTGCTAAGAAGCCAGTTTTGCCTTAAAGGCAAAATCTCTGGAAGCACCCAAACCAGATCTTTTAAATGTAATTGAACTACAACAATTCATTTCCATAGGCTTAAGAAAAAAGAAAGCCTTCTAAATTTGCAACCAATTTTATAGTATTTGGCCACTGACAATAGATGCAGACAGAGAAGATGGACCATCACTTTTTGGATTTCATACAATGCCAACTCAGACAAAAGTTTTTATGTGAAGAAAGGCAACAAGGAGCCCCAAGTTAAGAACAAGCAGAGGAGTACAGAATAATCAAAGCACATCAGAAAGCGAAGAGGCGCAGAACGCGAGAGAAACCAAGACTCCATTCCTGCGATTGCCAACCAGCTGTGCTGAGGAGGTTGCTTTCCCTGTTGGTGCCTCCTTGGCCAGCACAGCATAGCTGACTCAAAGCTACACAGCTGACTCCCTCTCAGGGTCTGCACTTTGGCAGGGATGTAGATCTTGCCTGTATTAGGAAGTTACATTATTTCGTCAATGAGATGTTGTCTTTGCCCTTGCGAGTACATGTAGTTAAGCTGTTGGCAATGCTTTTTCAAGTTAGAACTGTTGTAACAATCAACAGCTGAAACAATGTTACTTCTCATCATAGCTGATGGACTTGATTCTTCATTGTCTTTGTCTTGTATAGTCATACCTACCTCTGAAAGCATAACAGCCACTGGATATAAGATCCTATCAAATCAGAATGGTACTTTTAGGTAAGAGAACATACTTTTAACTTTAAAACTTACAATTTGATAGTTAGGGAAGACCTTATATTTAAGTTGCTTAGATAAACATCTACAGGTTGGGTGAGGTAGGAGAAAATGAGGCTTTTAAGTTTGCTGGGCATGATTAACATCAGCTCCTATTCACAGTTACATTTTGGAAATCACTGCATGGAATGACTGTTCCCATACGTTGACAAGATCATTTTGCCAGGTAGAAATTTATTTCACAGAGTAGGAAAGGAAAGAATGTCTTACTGATTCCCCCCTCCTTTTTCCATGGTTGCTTCATTACAACTTTTCCTAAATTTCTTCTTCCTATCATGCTGTATAGCTCTGTGAATAATTTGAGATACTATATCAGCACACCGCAGTTGATGAAGGCTTGATTCTCTCAACATTTTCACTTCCATCCTGATTTTTTTGTAACCTAACCTAAGAGTATGATGACCAAGCATTTCCATTTTCACTTTCTCCTCTATAGCTCCTGAGACAGAAATAAAATGGAGAGGAGGCAGAATAGGAGGGAGGGATGGCTTCTGCTAAAGGTAGAAAACACACCACACAACCATCATCAAAACTGTCAGATGTGATAATCTGGTAAGTGAATCCTCAGAGAATTTTAACTGTACACATCTCTTTCACAGGTACACAGCAAAATCCTCTATTACAAGAGGATGAGGCAGTGAAAGCCACCTTAAAAAGACTCCAGAATGATTGGATGTCAGGGGAAGGAGGAGTGGAGAAAGAAAAGAGGTGGTCTCTCTCTCACTGTGAACAATCTTTGGTAGATTTATAATCACAAGGTGTTTTTTTTTTTTCCAGGAAGCAACATTAGCCTCTATAAAATCAGAAGCGCAGGAAAACTGCATCATCTTTTCTCAGCATCAATATGTTCCTTACTAAGCACAAAGCAACATGCTCTTATCATTCTTTCTTGTAGCCTTTTATTTTCTACTACTTTCACATATTTAAATATTAATTCTGTCATACACATTGTAGTTCCAAAAAAGTCCTAGGGGAATATAATTTACATGTATCAATTGAATATACTTCACACGTGAACAATATGATAAGGAACATAATTCAAAATAACAAGCAACATGAAGTAGTTTGAAACTCTCGTTATTTTCAGTGACTCTGCAAGTAAGGTGTTAAAAGGTAATTCATCGAATTTTAGTGATTTTCCACTTCTTAGTAACGTTTCACAAAAATCTGAAGATCACACACCAGAATAAATAGCAATCCATTTCTCAAATTATGTTAAAATCAGTATTATCCCTTTTGATTGAAGTAGGTTGCTAAAGTTTGGACTCTTAGAAGGCATTTCTGCTTGGAAATGCATTCTAGAATCTGTTGAGGTTCTTTGTTTGTTTTTTGCTTTCTCTTAGAACCGCATCTTGACCTGCAGCTGAGCTGACTTATCTGTTTACTGTCAATGGCAAGGTGTTCCCATCCCCCTGATTTCCAAATTCAAACCCCTTCTCTCCTTAATCTCTGGTCAGTTCTGTTCCTTACCCTTTGTTCTGGCTCTGCCCCTTGTCAAACACTTTCCACAAGATGATTCTGCTCACTAAATTGGAAGTGTTATTCAGCCATTTTAGTAATCAGTTTTCTGCTATTTTAGTGATTTAAATCAGTTAGCCCAACAGTGAGGAAAACTAGAGATAACAGAGGAAGGCAGTTCATAGCAGGTAGTAAGGCCTTATGGGGTCATACAGCAAGTGTTTTTTCTTGGTGGCTTTTCAGCAGCATTCCTCTGTTTAGTGGTCACCGTTAACGAGATGATGCATCTCCACCAGAATTTTGCCAGTTTCCCACACTTGTGTTCTATCCGCAACAAAATACTTCTGATCGATAACTGCACATCTGCCGTAAAAAGTACCTGTAATTCAGTACATGACTACTGTTGTTTCACCTATTTTACACCTGAATAAAGAAACACACTTACATGAATGGTGACCTACAAGTTGCAACACCTGATCTCTACTAAAACAACAAACGCATGTTTGTATTTTGGGTTGCAAAGCAAACAGAAAGGCATTGAGAGGAATGCATGGCTAAGAAAAAGGGATAATTTTTTTCCTGTTTCGAAATACTACATAAAAACAGTGTCTTCAGGAAAAAATAAAATTAACACAGCAGCAAGAAAAAACTAAAGTACAAACTGCTGGCATACATAAGTCCCTAATCTAGCCAATACCTTTCTGTATATCCAGAGGCTCTGGGAACGTGCACCCTTTGTCTGAAATAGAGGTACACAAGGAAACGTCCCCTGCATTGGGTTTTCCCTGAATGCCCCGAAGGGACAGAACTCACCCATTAAACTTTTATAGAATTCAAAGCCATTCACGTGTTACACTCACAAACACGCTACCAAAGTAAAGAGAGGGAAAAGGGTTGACTTGCTTCCTTGCTTCTTCTGGGACTTCTAGCAAGAGTCGAGATGTTAAAATGGTGCTGATGCGACCCATCTTTTTCCAGGTCTCCAACAATACTCGTGAGAGAAGATGAAGTAACGAGGCCTCCTGGAGAGGGTGGCCACCCTGTCCTCCCCAAAAAGCACGTCTCGCCCCCAGCCGCACTTACTTCTCCTGGATGCGAGGTGCTTCCTTCAGGGCTGGGGCTGCCGGGGGAGCAAACGGCACAGCGCAGCTCCCTGCCGAAGGCAACACCTCGCAGCGGGGAGCGGCACTGGGGACATTCCGACGCAAAGGCACTCGCTCCGCTCCCGGGCCGGCCGACGGAGGCGACTGGAGCGCCGATCCCCCCGCCCCGTCCCCGCCCCCGACCTCCCAACATCCGGGTTCCCGCCGGCGCGGCGCCGCCGCCCGCTCCGCGTCCCGGGGAGGCGGCGGGGCCGGGCAGGGAGGAGGAGGCAGCAGCGAAGATGGCGGCGGCGGTGGGGAGAGTCGGCTCCTTCGGCTCCTCTGCTTCTTCTGGGCTTTCCTCGGCTGCCGGCTTTCCTTCGGCTTCGTCCGCCGCCTCCGCGGCCACGACCAACAACAACAACGCGGAGCTGCGGGCGGGCGCCGATGAGGACGATGGGCAGAACCTCTGGTGAGCGCCCTCCCGCCCCGCCCCGCGGCCGCGGACCCGGGCGCGCTGGCCGCCGCCGCCGCCGCCCTCAGCGGCTCCGTGCCCTGCGGGCGGCGAGGGGAGGGGGACTGGATAATCCTCCCCTCCCGCTGGCGCTCAGTCCCGCTCAGTCACCGAGCTGGGGGGGCACCTCCCCTTGGCAGCGGCAACTCCTGCCCTGCCCCCCGCGCCTTATCCTCCTTTCCCGGGAGATGGCGAGGGTGGGGACCGGGAGGAAGCGGGAGCCCCCTCCTAAGCGGTGTCGTCTCTCCACGCCAGGTCCTGTATCCTCAGCGAGGTGTCCACGCGCTCCCGCTCTAAGCTGCCTTCGGGGAAGAACGTCCTCCTGCTGGGTGAGGAAAGCATCCTGATTCCTCTCCCATCCCCGCCGCACACAGGCTGAGAAAAGCATCCCGATCCCTCTCCCATCCCCGCTGCACACAGGCTGAGAAAAGCATCCCGATCCCTCTCCCATCCCCGCCGCACACAGGCTGGCTCCTGAGCCCTCTCTGGAGCTTCCCTTGTTTAGCGCCCCAAGGGGAGGGGGGCTTGATGGGTGGCAAGGTGCTGTCTTAACCCTCTCGCTTCTTCCCTTGCATAGCTTAGCTTCATTTTGGATATGCAATATCCAGAGATGCTTTAGATACGCCCCTCATCGTAGGTACCCCGCCATAATACCCTCGCTGTCCTTCCCCCACCCTGGTTCCTTAATTTAGATGGCTTAGATGGGGAGCTTTTATTGTCTTTTTCCCCCATGAGTGCTGGTTTCGGGGTGCGTGCGGGGGCCCTGAAACCTCCCCCGTTTGAGCCGGCGGTGCTGCTTTGCCGGTCCTGGTGGTGTGTCATGCAGACACAAAAACTGCTTCCGTGGCCCGAGCGGTGTCAGTGACGGTGCTGCCGTGGGCCGGAGGGCGGGGAGGCCGTATGGGCGTGCTGGCTGTGCCGGCTCTGCCCTGCCCACCCGGCGTGGCGGCAGCGGCAGCATCGGCATCGCCGGCTGCTGCCCGCTTATCTCCACCCAGTGCCTTAGTCCAACCTGGCCAGGGCGAGGAGTTACGGAAGGGGACTTTGATAAGGCGATAATGAGAGGCCCAGCTGATATTCACTGTTGAGAGAAAGAAGAAAAATGATTCGTCAAAATTAAAAATTTCGGGGGCGGGGGGAGAAGAAATGGATGCTCCCAAGCATCATATTCATGTATGTATGAATATATTATTGCTATTATTATTAGTGGGATGGTTTTTTGGTTTTTGTTGCTTTGTTGTTGTTTTTTTTCCCTGAAAGACTATTAAATGCTAATGCCAGTAGACAACACGAGGAATCCAAGTGGATGGATTTATAACTAGCTACTTCTTCCACTCCTTTGCTAACCTCCCTGTCCCCTGAAAGAACTGTGTGTTAATATTTGGAAATGTGGTTAAAACTCAGTAAGATTTTCATGCGGACTCTATGCACGCTATAATTCTGCATAGTCTTTTGGTTTATAGTCTCTTGAGGTTTTTCAAGTTAAGGTTTTTTTCCCTCCATAAGCCTAAAGCAATCACTGTGATCCTTTTCTTCCTGTTTTGATAAGCTGAGTGGTGACTTAAAACTGACTGAGAAGACTGTGCAAGGACTACAGGATGGTCTAGTGAAACTGTTACAAGACTCACTCCCCTTTAATTTGTTATGTTTTATGTTATGTAGTTAAGTAAGATATTGAGATTGGAAGTTCTAGTAGTAGTAAAGAAAGATTTCATAATGATTGACAGCTTTTCATGTGATACTTTGAACCTAAAATGGATGATTGTCCTTGTTGAAGTTGAAAGATTCTTCTTCAAACTGTGATCCTTATCAAGAAGATTACACTCTGTTTTTCTTCTCTTCATAGTCAAGTAATCCTTAGTATTCAATAACTGGAGACTGCTTCCTTCGGGGCTAGAGAAGGCACCAAAGAATGTTTCCAAAAGCTCATTTAGTTTGTGATATTCAACCTGTTGTATAGAAATTTTCTTTTTTACCATTTACTTAGAGTTTATAGAATGACTTAATGTAATACTTTTTTTTCCTTTTTTCAACTGATACATTTTTTAAAAGATGTGCAAGCTTGTAAAGGAAATTCTGATTCTTGCTTAGAAATTGTGGTTTTTGGTCCAAAGGGGGGAAAAAAAAGCTTGACGTGTGTTTAGGTAAAAGAACATCAGATCTGAGGATCAACCAGTGAGGACCATGGCCATGTTCTTTGTGAGAATACCTAACCTTTGTTGTTCACTTGCAAGTCATGATGCTTTGCCTGAAGCACACTGGCACAGAAAAAAAGGAGAGAACTTACATATTCTGTATTGGACAGATTCAGTGTGTGAAGTTCTGTCTGTTTGGGTTCTTGAGCTGTGTGTTTGCAGTCTCTCTGTTATCTCACATTTCCTCTGTGTTCAAGCTTTGTTCCTTTTGATAGTTTTTTACTAACTTTTATTATTAATACAGATCACTTCTTGCCATGATTATTTTCAGTTTCATTATGCTTTCAGTAGTTTTAAGCAGAAGTTGTAAAGCTGACCAAAGTCTTGATGGTTTTCATGCATTTTGTGGCGGACAAATATTTGCTATATAAACAGTCATATTGGTCAAAACTTACCAGCTGAAACATGATACACAGTAACAAATTAGTGCTTATTTTCATTACAATCTGCATTTAAAAAAAATTCCCTAAGCTTCCAGCATCCCACTCCCCCACGCCGAAAAGCCAACCAGAAAAACCCACCACGTAGTGTTCTTTTGTTTGCTAGGACAAGTTTTCTAATTTGCCTACAACATTTATATTTTTCAAACAGTGCATACATTTGTATGCCTAGTTGTTCTGAGAACCTGGCATGCTAATTCTCCTATTTCAGTATTTGTTTTTAGCTATGTTAACATCTCATTTTTAAGAATCTGGCAAGCAGTTTGACATATCACAGCAATAACTAAAGGAAACTGGAATGCCAAATGTTAACCTCTAGATATGGCACATAGTTTCATGAAGTTAAGGTTAACATATAATATTGGTAATCCCTGCTTAGTATCAGCCAAATATTAATTAACTCACAGTTTTACTCCTCCAAAATTGTTTCACTTGCAGACATTTTTTCAATAACTCTTTTTCTGTGAAGACTTTACACTCTGATTGGCACCACATGTAGCATGAAAGCATTTCTCTCTTCTTGTATGAACAAATAATGAAAACTCAAGCTTTCATAAACTTTATGTGAGTCACACTCTCATTCCTAGGCAGTTTTGTCATAGTGACCCTATGGTCACTATAGTCTGCTACCTCATTTAGCAGACTATACCAGCAGAAAATATACGATGTCCCTGCCTTCATAAGGAAATTGACTGCTTTCATTGACATTTTTAGCTACTTTTTGCAGATAACTGAAAGTGTGTGTTTTTGTTGCTCTTGCTTCTTTTTTTTTTTTCCTCCTGGACTGTCTCTTCTGCTCCCTTGTGTTATAAAGGTAGTTGATTGCAGGAGATACTTTTTATTGAGTGTGATGAGAAGGCTGATGCTTATAACTGGGAGCTCTCTTTCTGATATGTCTTAACCAGCCAGTGGAGTAGAGGGAGCAGCTGACAAGTCACCACTGCAGATGATGGATGGAATCCATAGTGCTATAAAATGTGTGGAGACTTGGATTCAGAGACCCGAACTAATCATTTATCCAATAAACTGTAGCATGCATTCGAGCAGTAATGTTCAAAGTCATTCCAGGATGCACCAGAAAACAGGCTCCCAGCTGGCAAGTGGATTGAGTAGCTGTTTTCTGTGTGGCTTTATATTTCATATGTTCCTCTGTCTCTGGGGCATAGTATATTCTTTGCCTACAGTTCTAGCAATTTCAAACCATCCAGTGACACGTGTACACCTGACTCTGTGTCTTGTATTGCACACTTATGCTTCTACTGAATCACTAGCATTTTGATTTTCTTTATTCATTTTACTCCACTTGATGATAAAGGCTTTGAGTTTATGGGCACTGAGAGTTCAACTGCTTTGTGTCCACATTTTCTCTTTACCCTAGACATCTCACTTCTCAGGGCCAGGCCTGTTTGAATCTTTGAGCTCTTTCTTCTAGCGGACCCATGAAATATAGTGAACTTCTTAAGTTCCATTACGGCAAATTGTCATGAGAGTATGTAAAGTCTTCTTACTTAAATTTGTACTCAACACCAGGAAAATTAGTTTTCCATTTTATTTTTTCCTGTTCAAACACCTGAAAGTTCCACTGTGATCGGATCATCAGTGTAACCGATGAAATACTGCTTGTTCACACTGTCCATATTGTTAATGTCAAATGTTTCTTAATTCCATAGGATTGCAGAAGTTAAGTCAGAGAGCTTGTTTGCCTCCTCTTATTGCAACTTCTTCTGCTGGTAATGAAAGCCTTCCAAATGTAGTCAACGTAGCCTTCCAAATTGTTTCATTCAGCAGAGTTATACTCCTAAAGTGTCAATTGTTTTGATGGGGCATTGACCTAGATAAAATTCTAGTTGCTTGGTTTGTAGCTACATTTTTTTAGAATTAAGTAGTACTTCTTTGTAGTGTCCTTCCAGCTATAATACCCTTCCAAAAAGTCAGAATTACACAAATGCTGTGTAGTAAAACTCACTTAGAACAGCATAGGAAGTTCTGAAATCCTTGAATTGCATTTATTTTAGTTTGTCTCGTCATTGTCAGAGATGCTGCTGGTTACTGGATCTGTATCTGAAATACCTTCAAAGGTGAAGAACAGTGAAAGGAATTGTGCTTCTGTTTTTCCAGGCAGGTTAGTGGCAGGAGTACCTATAAAGGTGTCCCTTGGATAGTAACATGGGATTATTCTATTTTAGCAGTGAGCCTGGGTAAAATACACTAGATGACTTCCTGCTATGTTAAAGGAGAAGGCTTGTGTTAAGAGATGGATGCTGTTCATATTCACTATGGAATTCTGTGCAACATTTGGCTTTCTGACTGTGGGTCTCTCCAAGCATAAGTAACACTTTCTGCTGTGCGTTTTTCCACAGTCAGGCCCTGTTTTCTCGTGGTGGAAGACTTGGCAAAAGACATATTGGAAGAGTTGTCTACAATCTGCTCTCTATCCTGTTGAAATGCAGAAGTGCAATTAAGGTGCTCCTCAGAGAAGTTATATAATTTTTTGGTGCCACAAAGATACCAAAAAAATCATATATGAGGAGAAAGACTTAACCTGGCAGTGCAAAACAAACTTGGAGGAGGAGAAACTTTTTATCCAATGAGTAAATAATAATTTAGTGGCAAGTTATGTGAAGGCTTGATATGACTTATTTATTGTGAACTTCCATGTTGTTTTGAGGGATTGAGAGAAGGATTTCATCATCTCATGGTTAATTTGTTCTTCGGTTCTTTGAAAGCAAACTAAATTTGGCTTACTCGGATTATTTTGGTCTTGTTCTGCAAAAGGCATTCTTCAATTAGTATAGAATGTATGAACAAGCCTCTTTCACTAATATGCAGCTGTAGAAAAAGCAGTTATTAGTCTGTGAGAAGTACTTCATCTTGAAAATAGCTGTAGTACCCACGTGCTTGGTTCTAGTAGGAAGAAGACCTTTATGTATCAGGATTCAGTCATTCACATGGTGTAGAATAGTGGTTGCTCTGGTATTCTGGGATGGCGTCTTGGTCCTGTTCAATAACTCATGTTTAGACTTGATGGCTTTGTTCTATCATATTTAAGCAAGATGGATGTTTTTCTATTAATAAAAGTATTCAATATTTTATGTTACAGGTATTAGATGTTCTAAATTGTTCTACCCAGAAGCTGTCTTTTGCACTGTAAGACGTGTGAAGCTAATTCATGAAAATATGCTTGGGGGTGTGGGATGTGCAGAAGGTGTTAATTAGGACCATTTCTAGTTTTGTGTGGCCTTGTTTGGACTTTTTTTTTTTTTTTTAAGAGATGAGTTGTATAATTCTCATATCAAGCTGAATTTTAATTGATTGGTTTAAAATGCAAACACACCAACTCCCATCAAGGCACCAGTAGGATTATAGATTACAAAAAATTAAATGCATCCGGGGTTTTTCCAAGAGCTGTCAAAAAAAAAAAAATCAAAGCCCTAGATCAAAGAGGTGCAGACCATCAATACTGATGGCACAAAAGAAATGTTCACTTTGTGCTTCTTTGCCTTGACATGTTGTAATTGCAGTGGAAAAACAATTGAAATAAAAAGTCAAACCCCATGTCTGTCCTGGAGATAACACACTGGTTGCTCTTTCATGTACAGACTTCTGTGAGAAGTAAGAAATGTCTTGTTTTACGACAAGTGAAAATCTACTTCTATTTGAATTTTCTAAAAGAAAAAAGAAATGTGGAAAAAGCAGAAGTGTTAAATATTCTGAATTTTAAAATGTGTAATTGAAAGGTTGAAGAAGTTCTGTAATAGAGCCTAAGTTCTCTCTAATGTGATAGCTTATGGCTGAACAGTTTGTGTAGCAGTACATCGATAAGTGCCCGCTTGCCTGCACTCGCAGAAGGCAATTCATTCACCTCATTTCCCATCCTTCCTGTCTGGGGGTGACCATTCTGCTAAATTCTGTATTGTAGCAGAACATTTAGTGAGGCTTGATTTTCTGCTCAGTAAACATGCGTTTTGCCTGGAGTAGTGAGAAGGGAGGAGGCTGGCAAGGGTTTGTATTACTATAGTTTCTTATATGTTTGAGGGCAGCAACAAGGATGTTGTCAAACTGTTTTGTGGACAGAGTAGCACCTTGGACAGAGGAGCTTTGACAACCCCAAACTCTGATGAAGTAGTAGAAGTGTGGGCATAAAAATGCAATGGCTTTCGCTTAGTTGAGTGTAAGACTTCCCGTTTTGTTAACAAGATGGTGAAATACTGTGCATAAGCAGATTGAGTTGGCATTGTTTCAGCTGCTTCCTATCCTGACTTTTCTGCAAAATTAAATCTGTTGACTCACTTTTACTTGTGCTCAGCTTTGGTGCATAGCACTGCTTGGTAGAAGCATCACTTCTGTGTCCTCATTGTAGCATTAGTGTGTGAGTCCAGTTTGATGTAATGGGGCATTTTAGTTCTTTAGGATTTACTCTGCAAAAGGAGGACCTTTTGTATTGTTTGCAAAAGCAGGATGCAAAATCTACCTGATTTTTATTCTACCTTGAAATTCCTTATCGAAAATGGTGTCAGAAATGTTTTGCTCAGTGAGTTTGTGTATGGAAATCAATAATTAATTTAATAATCCCACAGTTAGAAATAAAGAAGAAGCTAGAGGATTTTCCATCTTAGAATTTTTAAAGGAACTGGAGGATGATGATGATTCTCTTTGAAGATATATAAGGCTCTGTTTTATGTACTCCTTCAGTAGCACTTTAAAAAAAAAACCACTTCTGTTTCATAATATTAGTATGCATTGATGTTTAAGCCTAGGGAATATGATATTTTAGTTTTGTCTGAAACTAAGCAGCATTATTTTTTAGATATTTTAGAGATATCCAGAGACAAAAAACAAAGGTAAATATGCTTAAGTGTGTTAAAGTTTGTAATTTCGAATGCCATATAGTATATGTGTATATATGTATTCTTATTGGGTTTTTTCCAAAGCATATATACTTTTATATATGTCCCTGGTAGGACTTAAAACTAATTGCATTATTATGCTGTACATTATTCATCAAACCTCAAACGACTAATAGACTTTAATTTCCTTACAAATATTTCCCCCTCCTTAGGGAGAGAATCTTTTGTGCACACTAAAGATATTACAGTAAAATGTTTGAGTTTTGAGAAGTCTTAAGAGTTAGCATTGCATGAACTCAGAATTAATTTGGTAATTAGATTTCTAGTAACTACTTAGGAGTTTTAGATGAGCACTGGTTTAGAATTGATTTGTATTTTGATATTCTTGCTGAAGAGTAGCTGCAAAACAAAATCCTACCGCTGCTCTTTCCTAGCATAACTTGGTATATTCAAAGTGTGTTGACTTTTCAAGTGTTTTATACTGAAGTCTCAGGTTGGAAAAATTAACAGCGATGCAAATACATTTGGAGTTTCCACAATTTTAAAAGGTATATTCAACATATTAAACATAGAAAGTAGAGGCAGATGAAACCTCACGTCTTAGCATGTTGGGTTGGACTAGTGTGAGGGTTGGATGAGATGACTTTAAAAGTCCCTTCCTTTAAACTTCCTTTAAACCCAAACTCTTCAGTTATGATTCTATGTTCTCTTGGCCCAGACAGTTATCTTTTCCTCACTTTTTATGATCAATTGCTTGGACAAAAAGGAAGAAATCCTTATGTCATATACAATGGTTCTAGTTTTACTTTCTGACAGCTTTTTCAGTGATATTGAAAAAATATTGACTATAATTTGGCTTAAATATGTCGAGAACTCTGGATCTCCTATGGAATTGGGCACATTTGGCTAGGCAGCTGTCTTGCACTCTTGCAAGTGGGTCATCCTGTTTGTAAACTTGTTAGTTTATGGATTGCTAACTTGTTTTGGACCACTTGTCAGTGTTGCTTCTAACTCTTTTCTCCACAGATCTTCTGGTTTCTCTTACATCCTCTGCAAACTGTACTATTCTCTTCCTTACCTGAGTAATTAATGAAAGTAGTACCAATCCCTTTAAACTTCACTAATGCATCATTCTGGCTTTCTACTGAAAGATGAGCGCTGCTCTCTGCATGCAGTGACTCGTCCAATACCATTATATGTGTCAGTGATCCACCTGCCTGACCTTGGTGCTCTGAAATGGGTGGATATTTGCTAATGAGAAGGGAGTAGACAGTCCTCTTCATAGAACAGAGTGAATTTAGGTAATTCTGTGATGGAAGATAGAAATGACTCTACCGTGTGTGCATACATGTCCAGAAGTACTAGTTTTACATCAACTCAACTTGTCTTATGCTGTACTGATAAAATTTCTTCCAATCTAGGGGAGGAAATAAAATTCCAGCTCCTATTTTGCCGTAAGATATTAACAATATTGAACTCCAGTTTACTTTAGGCAGTTGGAAATATGAGGGTGGAGAGAAAATGACATAACACAGAGCTGTGATAAGTAAGAGGCTTGTGGGATATATATTTCAAGTTTCTCTATATTGTTTAGCATGAGCACTTTCAAACAATAGTTGCATAGCTATTAACATCTGTAAAAGCATGTTTTAGACTGCTTAAGTGTGTCTTTTGTCAGATGTAGAACTTTAAAAAACACCTGCAGTTATGCAGACTTGTTGCAGCAACTTTTGCTAAGAACTGGCAGATATGCTTTGCAGAAGATATTAAACTTTCCCAATGCAAGCAATTGAAATCTTTATTGCCACCTGTGTGAAACACGAGAACTTAGCTGGGAGTCAGCTGTTCTGAGAAACTAAGAACGCTGCTGAGTGCAACCCCTCATTAAAAGGAATAATTTTGGTTTGTCTTACCTGTTGAGCCTTCTGCTAGCACAAATTAGTTGAAGCTGCCTGTTCAAAAAGGTAAAATAGCCCAATGAATCATACAGACATTGTTGGCAGAAGTTGAAGTAACTTCATAACATGTCAGAGTAGCAGCTAATAAACTCCTTCCAGTTGTTTTTAGATGACAATTTTAAGAAGCTTGGATAAGTACTTGGGTGAGAGCGGAGGAGGAATTGTAATTCATCCCTGGTGATGAAGGTTGAACTCCTCACTTCTTCGTCAGAATTTTTATTTTATAGAATGTTCTTACAAGAAGAGGAAAAGCTTGATGTATGAATAGAAAATAGGAGTGCTTTTCAATAGTTATTTAAAACTATTTAATTATAGCTGTAGTTGTTTGCTCAAGTATGTCGTGATATATATAACATGGTTAAGAAACTTACAAATGAGCTCTTCAATTATGAAAAAGTTAAATGGATACAACTTAATTTTTCACTTGTCTAAACTAGACTTTAAACTTCAGTTCTGGTCTTATTTCTCTTTCTCTTTTTTCTATTTTTAAAAATATATTTTATTTAAAATAGCCTTTTCATTCAATTGAGTAAAATCCCCTTGACTCCCTAAAGTCAGCAGTCTTAAGTTTTCTAGGCTGTTAGTGAAATATGAAAATAAAGCTTACCTCTAAATTGAAGGCTTCATGTGGTAACCTTAGGAATGATATGTTAAACAAATTCAAAATCAGTCTATCAAAGTGTAATTCTTCTGCTCTTCCCAGTGTTTTTTTCTGTAGTGTTTTTAATGTAGCCATAATACTGTCTATAAGGTCATGATCAGTTCCCTGTAAAGGGAAAACATCATTATGTTTAACAGTGAAAATTACTGCCCTTGAACTTTCCTCTTTGTTATGTGGTTGAAAGCAAGTGTTTATACTCTCCTCGTATAGGAGAGACTTGGGAAAAAAATGTTGCGTTTGACATAAAACTCATAAGGTGCCTCTTAGGGACCTGGGATTAATCCTAATTTTGTAACTTGTGAGTGAGTTTCAAGAATTTTCTGATGTCTAATTGTTACATACACATCATTCTGCAAATCAGAGTGGCAAATTGTGGCCAAATTCAGCTTAATTATTCCTTCAAGTTGGAAAAACTGCATGTGAAGTTTTCCAACTCTGGGACATATGACTAGAAATTAGGTTTTTCAAGAAGAGCCTCTGGTGCTAGTTGAGGTGTTTACATTGTGCACGTGCTGTAAGGCTCATTGGTTACCTGAGCTCCTTTTGGAGGGAAGGTAATAGGAGTGAATGGATCTGGATTGCAGGCTTGTTCCTCTGTGCTACCCAAATACACACAGGTGTACTGTAAGGCAGTGGACTTACTGTTTGTCACCTCTTTTTAAGGTTTCTTCAGACCTGTAACAGAGAAAATATTCAAAGGAACCAACCCATAAAAGCTAAGGAAACAGATTTGCCTTACTCAGCCTGGTGTTGTGTGCTGTTTGATATGAGGGAGTTCTAAATCATGTTCTTCTGACCTGTAAGAGGAGCTTAGAAACTACTTTAGAAAAACTTTGCTACTACTTTGGTTGTAGTTGAAAGACCGAAATTGTTTGAGGTATTTAACTACTCCTTAACAGAGCTTTTTAAAGATAGGTGTAAGAGCCTATTTCAGATAAGATAGTTAGTGGCATAATTGCATTTATCAATAACTAGAAATAAGATTTGAAGCTGAGACATGCACTCATGGATGGATGAGTTGGGCAAAACCTGCTATATTTCAAAACTTCAGTGAGGTCAGTCACCCTGTTAGGATATGGTTTTCTTATTGCCCCAGGTGGGTCTTAATATGTAACAGTGATTAAAGATTGAGTGCTATCTTACTTCTGTCTCTGCAGGTGAAGATGGAGCAGGTAAAACTAGCTTAATAGGAAAAATTCAAGGAATAGAGGAATACAAAAAAGGAAGAGGAATGGAATACTTGTATTTAAATGTGCATGATGAAGACCGAGATGGTAAGTTTGTATTTGTGATATATCTGGGTGATAACATAGTGATAATATAGTGGGATGATCTTCTTTCTTTATCATGGCTTAGGCCAGAAGGGATTTGTATGGTAAGGAAGTTTGTCAGTGTAATTTCCTTAGTAGATACCGTGAATGACCACTTAAGTGGTAGAGGAGGAGAAGAACTCGTCAGAAGAAAAGGCTGAAAAGACCAGGGAAGCAGACTTAGCTGCAACGTTCTGAATAGATGTACATTCCTCAGGCCTAGAGGAAAAGATACCCAGGCTCCTATATTCCATTTCAGTTACTATAGCAAGTAGTTGCCATAAACCTACAGAGAAACCTTTGTCTGGGTGGCATGGAATCTGCAGGACTACTGTCATGGATTGGTGGGTGGGGAAATGTGCACGATGCTAAGGGAGATGTAAAAAACAAACAACAAGAAAACCCAAAAACCACCAATCCAAAAGTTTGGGTGAAGGCATTGCTAGAAAATAAGAAGTATGTTTAAGATCCTGTTTAAGATCCAAATACCTGGAGTTACGGGGTGTGAATAAGGATGTACTGGAAGCTTTAGGGAAAAATGGGAATTCTTGCCTATACTATAAGAACAAATCTGTGTAGAAGGAGAACCAGAAGAAGTTGGCCTCTTTTTTTGGAGGGGGATGTATGAAATCATCTGCTTTCCTGACTTTCATGCTTGAAACCAGGGTTAAGAGTACTTGGAGTTTGATCTAAATCAGACTTCTGTAACAAGTGATAAAAACTTACCTGAAGGCAAAATGTAATTCTGTTAAGCTCCTTAATTTTGAATCAACCGCTCCTCATTAACTGTAGAAGTGTCTGTGAATACTGGAGTATGGTGGGGGTTTTTGGGGGAAAAAAAGCAGTGGGATGGTCTATTTGTATGTTGATTGCACTTTCACAAATTGGAAGAATAACTTCAAGTCCATCTCAATCATTAAAAACTTGCAGTTATTCAGTTTTTTGAATGGCCAAGGTACATTCTGTAGTTTAAGAGTTATGTAGGTGTATCATGTTAGAGTTTTGAAGGGGAGATGGCAGCCCTTGAGAGTTGAGCAGACCGAGGGCTGAAAAGGGATGACTGAGTTCATCCAGTTCTGCTCTTCTGAGATGCATCTTGAAGAAAACATTTTCTCTCTCTAAAATAGTGAACAACTATTTTTGAAATGTTGAATGCTATCTCTCCCTTTCAGATGATGTATTTAAGATCTTCAGTTATCACCATTAAACATCAGGGTTTGGAAGAGGAGGAGCTTGTCTCCACAAGATGCAGTTTGCTGTGATGTTATGTATGTTCAATTGACTGATAAAGATATGTCATCTGCTTTCTTCCTTGTATTTTACATGTCTAAAGAAGATTTAATAGCCATTTTGTAGTGGTGTGTTTCAAGTAAATCTCATAAAATGTTTTCCCTTTTTTTTGTAGACCAAACGAGATGTAATGTATGGATTTTGGATGGTGACCTGTATCACAAAGGTCTTCTTAAATTTGCAATGGAGGCGAGCTCTCTAAAGGACACTCTAATTATGTTGGTAGTAGACATGTCTAGACCCTGGACTGCACTGGATTCTTTACAAAAATGGGCAAGTGTTGTAAGAGAACATATTGACAAGTTAAAAATTCCTCCTGAAGAAATGAAAGAAATGGAACAGAAGTGTGAGTATTCTGCAAATACATGGGAATCCATTTAAATATGCTTAATGCTTTCTGCACCATTTAATCCCTCCATTGCAGTCTTTTTCGTTCTTTGGAAATGTTACTTAAAATTAGAGATTATCAAGCCAGTCGAGCTTCAGATAAGTCTGAAGTAGCTGTATGAACAATACTAGTACTTCTTTCTAACAGAATAACAATTTTGGGGGGAAAAAACTTTCAGAATAAACACAGCTGAAATGACAATCTTGCATTTTACATATTTTTCTAGATGAGATATTCCAAGAAAAAAAATCCTTAGCTTTCAATTTTTCAATTTATTAATTTATTTAAAAGGTAGGTCACTACATCTGCTTCATAATCGTTCCTGTAATTACTCAGGGAATCTGGGACTTATTCTGTGCCTGCCAAAAGTGTCAGTGTTGAGAGAGTTCATGACAACATGGCTATGCCTGGGCCCTTTCTACTTGAAGATTTTTATCATAATTGTTATTGACATTAACACAGCTATATATTTGTTTTGGCATGGATAGGATATGGCTCTGTCAGTGTCTTGTCTTTTTAGTTTTAAACATGCAGAACACAAAAATATTTCAGGATTCCCTAAACTGTCTGCCTGAACTTGTTAACATTATGGCTCCATATTACTTTTGGGCACAAGTGTATTTCCCTTGGGGTAATAAAACATGAGTCTTTCCCATTCATCTCTTGGTGAATTACTGCAAGGAAAAGTATTTGAGAAAGCTGTGTGTTAAGATCAAATAGGATGATTAAACTTTGTAAGTCTGAAGTCACTCTGTAACTGGTGTGTTCTTAAGCATCTGAGTGCCAGATTGCTGAATAGTTATTTTAGAAATGCAGGTTGTAGCTGTGCTGTGATAAACTGTCAGGCGATGGTTGTAGATACTTCAGAATGGGGAGAAGGGGGGAAAGTTGGTCGTTTTCTTTATCCTTTTAAGAGAGAAATTCTTTTAAGGGAAGTATCATTGAGAATCATATCTTCCTCGAAAATAACTTTTTTTAGGAGGGAGGAGCTGAGCTTGTTTGGATGTGGTTTTTGGTTTGGCTTTTGTTTTGGTTTTTGGGAGTGGAGTTAGTGTGTGTATGTGTATTAAACATCGTGACATACAATTTCAGGATATGATTTTGCTGGATGAAAGTAGTAAGGATGCAATATCTCTATTATCGAAAATGTGTAGCTGGTAGTTTTGCTTCCTTACTGACTGAGTGAACAGAATAGCAAAACTCTACAAAATCCAGAAACTGTAAGCCATGAGGCAAGTCAATAAAACATGCTACTCGTTTAGTTTTTTCTGTTGTTTTGTTCTTTTATCATCTGGTCTAATTCTTACAGATACTGATAGTCTATACATTGGGTATAACAGAAGCCCTGGACACAATCCAGATGTGACTGGAAGCTGTTTGATCCTCTTGTGATGTGGCTTCATGGGTTGCTAGGCAGGCAGGAGCTTGACACTGCCAGAAGAAGCAGGGAGGAGTCTTGCTTGTATGACTTTTGGCTTCATGGTCCTACTTTATTCCTGTGTCAGGCTCAGTGCTCCTTTGAGCTGGTTTAACTTGCTAACAAGGCTGAAATCTGCAGAGGGTTTGTGTGTGTAGTTTTCTGGAGATATGCTGCTGTGTTTGTCTTCCCGTTCTAGCAGCTTAGCTTCTCTTAAAGACAGACCCTGGGAGGACTAGAACTCATATGGAAAGATATTAGGGGGTATGTAGCAGCTGTGTGTGAAGGGTTGCAAAAGCCCTCTCTCTTTACTGAATTAGTCTGTGTCTAATGAAATTGTGTCTCTAAGAAAGACTTGAGATTGTATTTCACACTCTTTGAGTTGTGATACACTAAATCAATCCTCCTTTTTACTGTTTTCTGTATTTATATAAAGATTAGTATGTTATGATCATACAGTGGGAATTTTAGGAATTCACACACTGGAGTAGTGTGATTTTTATTTTATGCAATTATCCCAGAACAGACAGGATACTGTGCAGGAAAGATGTTGAGTGACTGGCATATGTTGGTGAGGACTCTGGGTTTAAAACACATTCAGTTGATTTGGGAGGCTCTCAGACCAGACTGAAGTAGCAGCAGTCCCTGAATAAGAGCCCAAGTTGACTGTTCAAGTAGAGATTATAATCAGTGCACGTGCTTTTTGGTATTGTGAACTCAGAGAGCTGCAGAAAAATTGAATAATCTTGACCTAATATAATTTTTCCTCTAGGGTTTTGAAGTAAGTCTTACTCTGTTAATTCCACAAGTGCTTTTCTAGGTGTTAATTTGAAGGGCTTTAGTCAGTCTAGCAAAGGTAGCAGTGGGTTAACACAAATCAGGACAAAGAAGTGAGAATGTATGGGGGTAGATAAGCTGCCCTTGTGTGTGATGCAGCTCAACTGCCTTGCTGCCTGACTTCTTTTGCTGAATTAGCATGTGCTACTCATGGAATAGTAATCAGTGGTTTGGTTTGGTAGAATCTTGTTTCTGCTGTGTGGAACAGGACATGATGTGAAAGGTACAGACATTTTATGCCTAAGATTGCATCCCTGACTGGAGGAATAGTAAGTGGCTGTGCTACGAGAGGCTTGGGTGTGTGCAGTGGAACATGACAAGACAGTTGCGACAAGAATGAGAAAATAGAAAGTTACATTCTGACTTACCCTCCCTGCTAAATTTTAAAGTAGTGTCTGATCTATTTTAAAAGCATACCAAATATTTAATATGCCATTAACTAATTATAAAGCTAGGTGATAAATAGTGTTTGCGTGTTCTGTTCTTTTTTGTTTATTACTACTGTAGATTCTCTGTACAAAGAGCGAAGAATGGACAAAGAGTTTGTAGATAAAACCTGGTATATGGTAGCAGCTAAGCAGTATGTGTTGGGCTTAATTCTGTTTATTCTGACAAACTTTTCCATTAATTTTGCCAAGAAGAATGAAAAGAAACTTATGTCCTTCAGGAAAAAGATGAAACAGTAATCGTTAATAGCGCCTGCCTAGTGGTTCCACAGTGATAAAATAAAAATGGTTTCATGTTGTCCTTATGGACAGTTTTATTAGATCATGTTCTTCTGGCCGCCAGTCCAGCAGATCTTAGGCTTGCTAGTTTTTTCCTGTGCTGCACAGAGCAAACAACTAGTCAGCACTAGATGCATGCTCCATTTTTTCAACATAAAGATGCAGAAGTACTATGCAATCAACAGTGCTAGAGATCTATGCCAGTGGAAATCATTGTTGAAATAATAAAGTAGCTGATGTTTTAATATAACTTTTTTTACTTTCAGTGGTAAGAGACTTCCAGGAATATATAGAACCAGGCGAGGATTTTCCAGCTTCTCCACAGAGAAGAAATACTTCATTACAGGAAGACAAAGATGACAGTGTGATTTTACCCCTGGGTGCAGATACACTAACATGTAACTTAGGCATTCCAGTAGTAGTAGTTTGTACAAAGGTTTGTTTCACATTTTAGGTTTTTTGCATATTTAAATTAAGCAACTCTCTCTGTCAGTTGTGGAATTGGGGAGGGAAGCATGTGGTTAAGTTATTCTGAATAGCTTGTTGAAAAATTCTTTGTTTAATGTTGAAGACTGGTTATTTTCTGGAACCTCTCATTGCATGTTATTTTGGAATTATCTTTTCCTTTAGTTCTACCAGTTTTCAAGAAATTGAGAAACACCTCAGATCTGGTTTTGCTCACGGAAGTGAGCTAGTCAGTAAGCAACTAGAATTCCCCTTGATTTCCACAGTCCTCCTTGGGCTGAACATAGTGTTTTGATAAGTTTTTTTAATATTTCTGATCTTTTTTTCTGAAGATGAACATATTTGAGAGTTACAGTTAGTAAAGTGCTGCTCTATTAACTTTCCTCACTTCTTAGGGTGTTTGTGATCTGTTTTGATTTCTGTCAGATATGTAACCATATTCTTACTCTAAAGAAAACAACAGTGTGGTTCTCCTGTGGCTGTTTTTGTTGTTTTTTCTCCCCCTGGCTCTTCAGTTCTCATTGGCAGTAAGCATACTGCATCTGCAGCTTCTGCTGGCCCACAGTGAAGGCATAAACCTTCTGATGCATATGCTGTTCCTTCACTGGAAGTCTGACCCTCTCATCTGAGCAGCACCTTCCTTCTCACCTGCCAGCTCTGTTATTCTTCTCCCCACTCCTTTTTTTTCTTTTTCTGCTTCCACATTCCTTGCTTTTGCCTCCCTTTACGAAGGGCTAGTTAGTAACTGGATTGAAAAGACTGTCTTGTAATACTACAGTGTGTGAAAAAAACATTGGGTAAAAAATAGCGAAGTCGTTTAGTGGGTAAGTTTTCAAGAGAGACTTTGAGTTATTGCACAGGATTGGGGAGGGGGAGTGAATTAAAAATGCCAATCATTTTACCTCCCTAGTTAATTTTCACCACAGTATATGTACATCAAGTTATATATAATTAAAAACAAAAACATTCAATTATGCTTCTAAAGTATCTTAGCAGGTTTTTGTTTTCCTCTACACTACCCCTCCCCACTCCATCTCCCTTTCCCCTTGTGAACTGGATGTGTAGCAGCACTGCTATTTCAGCAGGTGCCTGGAAGTAGTATATTAATTTTGTGTTTATTTTGACAGTGTGATGCCATCAGTGTTCTGGAAAAAGAGCATGACTACAGAGATGAACACTTCGACTTCATTCAGTCACATATCAGACGGTTTTGCTTACAGTGTATCCTTTAACCCATCATAAAGATGATTATGACTCAAATCTTCCTATTAATTATGACAAGCTTAAAAGAGTGTTTTCATCTGTACCAAAGTAGGATGCAACTCCTTTACTGTAGCTGGCAGTCTGCTTCAGCTGCACCTACAGCCAATGTTGAATTAAACTTTTCAATTTTATTTTATTACAGAGCTGCAGGAGTCTCTAGCATGTCCCCTTACCATGAACTTCTTTACTTGCCTCCATTTCCATGTTTAGGAGTCAGTTTGCAAAACAGGACAATTTAACTGACTAACTGCCTAAAATAAAAAGATAATTCATTTCAGTATGATATTGCTCCAGATGTACATAAGGCATGTTATTCTTTTTGTCCCAAATATGCAGTCTCCTCTGTGTTCAGTAATTTCACAGGATGAGGTTCTCAGGGAAGGAAAGAAGTGTGTGACTTCTCTTATATTGGTACAGAGACAATGCACAGAAGCTGTTGCTGTGCTTTTATCACTTTTAGATTTCATATTTTTAAAGAAGTATATTAAATACTGTTTAGTGTTGTTTAGTCAGCTAGACATGCTGAGATATAGATTTTAGATGCTAGTAACATGCCTACATTGTGTCATCACTTGTGCTGTAGTAAAGGGAAGTTCAAATGCTATTGAAGAGACAGCAGTTGACAACAGATGGAAAAGTTAACCCAAGAACCAGAGACCTCAGTTGAAATGGCACTTCCTTCAAAGGGCTTGCAAGACCTAATTTTTGAAAATGGAATTCTGGGTAACTGTAATAACTCTTGTGGGTGGAGGAAAAATACAAAATATTCATAGGGATCAGCCTCATGAGTCTATATGCCACGTACGACTTGAAATTCTATTCTAAACTTCACTGAATGGGAGTCAGACCCCATTATATAACTTTCTTGTAGAATCTGAATTGCAAGCATGTAGAAATAAATTAGGGGCCTTGGTATTTTTGTAATCTTAAAGTAAAAATTGCTTTTTTATTAATCCTGTGCATAAGATGTGTTAATTTGATACTGAGCCATGCAGGAATGCTCAGCACTCTTTTGGTCTTTTAGTAACTTGTATACAGTACAACTCATTTGCCTTCATTTCATTCAAAAGCAGATCACTGTATAATGTAAGAACTTGCTCCCCTATTTAAAAAAACCCAAGTGGGAAAGTGGAAGACCTTTGGCATTTCTGAAGCTACTAATGCTAATGTTGCTGTGACTGTGTTGCAGGATGGGATAATGACAAGATATAAGGATATGGCATGAAAACCCTTGTTCACTAAAAGCAGAAGACTGTTTAAGTGTTGGAACTCAGTTGACTTATTTGGTTTTGTATTCCTGCTCTAAATTCTACAACATAGATCACCCTTTTTTGGTAGTTTAAAGGTTACTTTAGCATCTCTTAATAGCCACTAAACTAAGTTTTCTTTAACAAGTTTATTCAGATGGGGCAGCACTTATTTACACTTCAGTAAAAGAAAACAAGAACATTGACTTAGTATATAAATATATAGTCCAGAAGTTGTATGGATTTCCTTTCAATGTTCCAGCTGTTGTTGTGGAAAAAGATGCAGTATTTATGTAAGTTACCTGCATTATTATATGTACATGACTGCAAAATGTATCTGTGTAATACCATAAGGCAGCATTTAGAGCCTTTTTTGGTTTATGTTTTTTAAAGTTCCATTTAACATTCTCATGAGTTTGGTGAGTGCCAGTGGATAAAGGTTTCGCTGCCCCAAAGGGAAATGTTAAACCCGGAGATTTTCCTCTTCTCTGTTATGGTGAACCAATCTCTCCCTGCTTGTACTGATCAATGACTTGCACAGGAGAATGGGAGCTATGACAGCGTTCCTGGCTTTCAGTTCTGTGCAGTTCAGGAGTGCATACATGAATAGCCTGAAGTAACAATAGGATTTTAAGCCAAATAATCCTTTCTCTAGTCCTGCAGGTTGGGATAATGACAAGAAGATAGGAATATTGCATGAGAACTTTCAGACACTAAAAGCAGATGACAGTTTTGAAGATATCATAACAAAACCACCAGTCAGAAAGGTAAATTGAGATGTTTTGGCATTCAACTTCTTTGCTATTTATTTGCCTGTCAGTTTTTTGACTGTTTCTCTTTCACTGAGACTGTGCTTCCAGCTTATAGTAACTGTGGTAAACCCTGTGGGGGGTTTTCTTGTTTTGTTCTTAAAGTTCTTCTTTAGCTATCAAAAAAAAAAACCCATGTATTTTATAGCTTTTCTTGAGCTTGCACTTTTTTTTCTGCCGCTTTTACATTGTTCAAGACTACAAATATATTGTTTTGCTTTTAATATGTATTTGGTATTGAAAAGTCTGAATGTCATTTGCCTGTTTGTCAGATTGAGTTACTGTTTTTTAAAAAGATTCTATTTTGCTCTGAGTTGCTTATAACTTCATAATGCCTTCTGTTTCTGTTGGAGTATTTAAAATCAGAAAGCTTGAGACAGTGTAAAATCAAAAAATAAACATGTGAAAACAGATTCTCCATATGTTCAGTATGTTTTCTCTCTTGTACTATTTAACAAAAGGCTATGACAGAACTACCTGTAAATATAAATGAGGTTCTTGAACAAAATGCCAGCAAAATGCCATAGTTACCTATAAAGGAATGCTAAGGGGAGGCCTCAATAAATTAAGGGAGATGTGAGCATGATGCAGAGTGTGTGCATCCATGAATGTTTCTTACACATCTTCAGAGCCTTGAATGTGCCCTGTTACAATTTACCTCATTCCTCTTTTACTGAACGCTTTAATGAACTTTTTAATGGGTCTTTCTACAAATACATTTAGAGTTTATGCCTGCCAGGTCAAAGGAGTTAATGATACCTCTCTTTCACTTCTAATTAACTTAGTTTAAATGGAATCATTGAGGCAGCAGTCTTAAATATGGAAAATGTGATATGCAGTCATCATAGTATTTTATACATGTACTTCATTATTGAATGCTTTGGTCATATTCACCAGGAGATATTAAAGGAAATACCTTTCTTTCTTTTAGTCAAAATTATGTTTATGTTTTTATATTGCAGTTTGTTCATGAAAAAGAAATCGTAGCAGAAGATGACCAAGTGTTTCTTATGAAGCAGCAGGTAACTTTCTGTCTATAAAACAAGCAGCCAGTGTTTGAATTAACAACATTCCCAATACAGATTTTGGGGTTTGTTCTCAGTCACTGTAATATCTAACACTTCATGTGTATGTTTGGGTTTTTTGCAGTCACAGTTGGCGAAACAACCACCTACTGCTGCAGGAAGGCCAGTGGTTAGTAATAAAAATTTTAAATATCATCACATGAAAATTATTCATATATTTAGAGGGTTGCTTTTAACTGCACTATCAAATATTCTTTCATCTAATTGTTTTAAACTACATAGCATTTAACGTCTCATTGTATAGTGCCCTAAAATTATGACACTTCACAGCTAGTCATGACAACTTGTATTGACAGCCAGGGCTAAATGACATGGCTTTCCTCTTCATATGTTAGAATGCATCTAAGCAGTTAGTTTACTCCCCTTTCTGTCCCAAGAGTGTGCCAAGGAGCAAACTATGCTGGCTGAATTGCCTTGGTGAGTTTCATATCCTAAATTTGGCACCATCACTCTAGGAATACTAAGAGTGGCATAAAATTAAGGACAAATGAAAACTATCGTCTACATTTAAAATACAAATAAAATAACTAAAAGGCAACACAAGTTTAAATGGGGAGCCTGTGATCTTACAAAGGTAGCTTTACCTCTTTAGATGAACTAGAAACATGAAGTATTATCTTGAAGTAATGAATAATGCTCTTTCTCCTGGGCTGCATTTAATCCTTTCTGCAGTGTTGGTGCTACGTGTTGTCTTTTTGTGAAATTTGCTGTAGCTCTTCAGTGATCTAATTGGTACAGTTTTCATTAGGGTAATGAGTAACTGATGGATTTTCAAGTTTCTCATTGGAGTAAAATGAAAAGTTTCATTAGTGCTTTAGTTGCAGTAAAATTAGTAGTTTTAAGAATGTTATATAAATATGAAAAAACACGTACACAATCAGCAAAATCTAATCCTATGTTGTTTCAGTTGCATGAGATACTACATTTAAAAAAAAAAGCTCAGGAGCTGTGAGAAATAACAAAATGCTTCATTTCATATATGCTTACACTTTGCTTTTTGGTTTTTTTGGTTTTGTTTTTTTTCTAATAGGATGCCTCACCAAGAGTTCCTGGTGGATCTCCTAGGACACCAAATAGATCTGTAACATCAAACGTTGCCAGTGTTACACCTATCCCTACTGGGTCAAAAAAAATTGATCCCAATATGAAAGGTACCTTTTCTTATGAGAGTACAAATACATCTGGGGAAGTAAAATAGCTGCTTTGCCTGCTTGCTTTAATACACTTATTTAGATTGGTGAACACACTGAATCAGTATTTACTTAAAAAATCTGTGTTGTTTTTGTGTTGTGGTTTTTTTTCCTTCCTCTCCTTGTAGCTGGAGCTACATCTGAAGGAGTCCTGGCTAACTTTTTCAATAGTCTCCTGAGCAAGAAAACTGGTTCTCCTGGTGGCCCTGGTGGTGTTGGTGGCAGTCCAGGAGGAGGTGGCACTGGAGGTGCTGGCGGCAATTTAGCACCATCAGCAAAAAAGTCAGGTATGATTAATGACAAAAGATCAACTCAATCCAAATTAAGTGGTGGATCATTCCTGTTAGTATAGTCTATCAGAAGTATGAACACTGCTATATTTAACTGAATGCTTTATCTATGTGTGTGAGTATATATAGAAATGCTTTATATTTATGCTTTTATATTTTATATGGCTTTTTGCTTCTGTTTTCACAGCACTTTAGCACTGCCTTTTTATGGCTCTCAGAAGAGCAAAGAAAAACTTTTCATGTAGCTTTTTAAGCATGAATTGTGTCTACATGAGTTCTTAGTTTTTTCCTTTGTTCTCACCATCCCAGTAAAATGGCTTATGCTATAAGCCACTTGTAGTATTATTCAGGTAGATTGGGACTAAATTTCCAAGTTGATTTTTTTAACAATACTGTCAGCGTTAAAATAGCTTTAAATTTTCTTCTTCTAGTGTTCTAGCTCTGATGTGATGAATGCTTTGATTGAGTTTGGTGACAGCCTGTAAAATACTTACCTATTTTATTTTAACATTACATGATGTGATTAACAATTAGTATTAATCTAGAAATGTTTAAGAGTGACTGTGCTAAAGCTAGATGCAGGACTACTCTGATGCTTCTTGCTATTCCAATTTAAAATATTTCTGTATTAATTGAGAATATACATATACAGACACCTTCCCTCTGCTTCCCCAGAGGTTAGTAATGCTGCACTTAGGGGAGAGTAATGTCAAGTACCAATGAAACACAAGCAGTATTTACTTCTATGCAGTAAAAGAGAAGAACACATTTCCCACAAACACTTTGTGTAGATTGACCCTGTTTGGGTTTTTTTTCCTATACGTGTGCACTTCCGTTTTTTAAATGCAAAGCTCAGTTGGCAAAGGGAAGTGTGAGTACTTCCTAATCTGCTGTAGGCAAAGTCAGCAGTTCCAGTTTGAACAGCATATGGAGATCATTCAAACAAATGCAGCTGATGCAATATGAGGTGCAGAGAGCACCCACTGAAGAATCTTGTGGGGAGTGGCTGGGCAGCAGGTTTGGGTGATGCCCGGCAAACGGAGGCAGCACTCCAGAAAAGTGTCGTGTCTGGGGCCATGGCAGAAACTTCAAGAACAGAATTAAACTATTAAGGAGCAAAAATGTTCTCAGAAATTTCCTAATATGCAACAAAAATAGGGTTACGGTGTAGCCAGTTTAATGTTGCAAAGGGCTGTGCTTTTAAGTGATTACCATAAATACAACACACATTTGGCTTAGATGTGGCCTCCTCACCTTCCTCAGTATTTGCTGTCTTGTATTGGGTGATATCTATGGCACTCTCTCTTCAGATCTGAAACTTGGCTTTAAAAGAGCAGTTTGGGATTTGACAATTACTTTTCCCTCAGCAGCTGTGGGAAATTCCTCTGCTTATTAGTTGGAATATTAGCTGCTTTGATTCTGATACAGCATTAGCTTTTGTTAAATGATTTGAAGAGCAGCATATTATATCTGGCTAGAATTACCTTTGTGGGTAATTCTCTTAATTTGCATCCTCAGAAAGGGTGCTGGGACACTGCTAAAAAAACTACATGTGTATCAGAATGTTCCCTTACAGCCCAAGATAACTATGCACACTTGTCCTGGCATTAGACTCTAATATTCTGTTTTCCCATATTGTCTCCTTCATTCTTGTGATAAAACATAGCAGGATAGAAACCTAGACTGGGGAGTAAGAGTTAAAAGGATGGGGGGAAAATGGTGTGTTTTAAACTTGAATTAGGTCTGAGTATGACTGCACAAATGTTTGTGCCATTCCAAGTTAGGGAGGAGGTGAGTGGGTGAGGAGAGAAAGGGATTTGCCATTTGCAGGTCTGTGTGCACCCGTGAGCAGTGGTGTCATGTTTATGCTGACAAAGTGTGCAGAACTGACTTTACCGGGCTTGGTGGAACCCCTGATTTACATTCAGAATTATTTAAAATACATATACAGAAATTGCATAGAAGTAGTCATAACTGCTAGCCTTAGTAAACTTTTAAAATATTTTATACATTAACTCTTCATATACTGACAATATATAATTATGGAAGTTTCTTTGAGAAATCGGAAATATTAAAAGATATGACTTTCTCTGTACTGTTTCCTTTCTGTTTCTTTTGGGTTTTGGCCTTATGCCTTTACTCTGCGCCCAAAGCGTGTGATAACAATTTTTGGGATTTTTCTGATTTGAGAATTAAAGATACTATATGACTTCCATAAACATGACTGACTGAATATTACACATTTATTTTGTAGGTCAGAAGCCAGTTTTAACAGATGTTCAGGCAGAATTGGACAGAATTTCACGAAAACCTGAAATGGTCTCTCCTACATCATCTACATCTCCCACAGAAGGTGAAGCATCTTGAAGACACCAAATAAAACCAATTGTTCAGTTTTCTGGGATAATTCAAACTTGCCTCTGCCTCTTCCTTCAGTGACTGGAACTAAAGAACTGAAATTTCTTTCAGAACACAAACAATTGATGTCTGTCTTCCTTTCATATGTGTTGCCCAACTTTACAAAAGGGAGTTGTACAAATGGGAAACGGTTATCACATTGTGTAGGAGCACTGCTCACGGTGCAAGAATAGTAAATTAATTTTTTTCTGGGTTTTGTTGAAAAGTCAGTGTAATTCTGTAAAATTGCAAGTATGTCCACTTAAGTGATAGGGGTTGCTTAGAGCAGGAAAACTGATACACACCACAGGCACTTAATTTATATTGATTTCCGAATCTGTTAGCTAAGTTTAATACTATCTTAAGTAGATTAACCTCTACACGAGAGAACTACTGCTAGTTTTTGAAAGAGAAAAATAATTGCACAAGTCTGTAACAACAAAAACAAAGTCCAGTTATACTTGAACACTTCATTGGGAGTATGGTTAAAAAAAAAATCTGTTTGATCTCCACTGAGATTTACACTGCGTTCAAAAACCCATGGAAAAGCTCCAGGTATAAGACTAAATTAGTGGCCAGTTCTTTTGGGTTTTTCCTCTTTGATTAATTTCAGACACTGAATAAAAGATGTATAAAGAAAAAGCAGAGGTTAAATGTACAGATTATCAGTATCCAGATTTGTCTATATATATATGGCTTGGCCTTAATGTCCCCCACTATGTTTCCCACACTACTTATGGTTTAAAAATTGGTCATCAAAACTGTAATCAGTTAATAAAGTATTCTCTGCATTCAAATTTAAATAACTTTCATTGGAGCCATGGTGTTCTTGTTTGTTTACAGTTAAATCTAAGGATGTGGTGTAAAACATCTTAAAACATACATTTATATTTTTATCTCTCAGTGAATAACATCACTGGTAGATATTTGAACTTCCTTAAAACATTATTTTGGTGTTTTTGAATATCCATATATTCAGAAATCATCTGGGTAAAATCCTGAAGGAAGGGGATAAGTCTGCAGTGTTTGCTCCTAGAGGTACAACTAGCTTATCCTACTTGAGTGGTTTTCTGCTGCAATGTGTTTTAAAAGCTCACTAGTTACACTAAGGATCCTGCTCATGACTGCAGTAGTGTGTTGTCTAAGAAGTAGTTGACCACTAAGGCTGAGACGTTATTTAAACTTTCACTACACAAATATTGTGTCACTTTTTTACTCTGTGAAATTTGTAGTCACTTTCCACTTATAGCCTCAGAACAGGAAGTGTAAAAGGTATATCCTGATCAAGTGACTGCCAAATACACTTCTTTAATGAGTTCAGGTTTTTTATTTTTTTTTAATCAAGAAATCTTACATTAGTTTCTCTGATTATTTAGAAATTTCTTTATTTTGAACATGGTGGTACTCTTCTCCTCCAGTTCCTGCATTCTGTAGTGGTTCTAGCAAATTCATGGAATCACAGAATGCATCAGGTTGGAAAAGGACCACAGTGGGTCATCTGCTCCAACCTCCCTGCTCAGGCAAGGTCATCCTAGAGCACATTGCACAGGATTGTGTCCAGATGGTTTTTGAATATCTGGATATTCAAAAACAGTGAGGGAAACTCCACAACCTCTCTGGGCAATCTGTTCCAGTGCATGGTCACGTGCACAGTAAAGAATTTCTTCCTCATGTTCAGGTGGAACTTCCTGTGCATCAATTTCTGCCCATTGCCTCTTGTCCTATTGCTTGACACCACTGAGAAGAGCCTGGATCCATCCTCTCCCTTCAGATACTTGGAGACACTGATGAGGACCCCTCTTAAGTCATCTCTTCTCAAGACTGAACAGGCCCAGCTCCCTCAGCCTTTCCTTCTGAAAGAGATACTCCAGTCCCTTAATCACTGTTGCCTGCTGCTGGACCTGCTCCAGGATATCCATGTATCTCTTGTACTTAGGAGCCCAGAACTGGACACAGTACTCCATGTGTGGACTTACTAGGGCAAAATAGAAGGGCAGGATCACCTCCCTTTACCTAAATTACATCCATATTTTCAAAATACCTAAACTTATTTGAGAACAACATACATTCTTTGTACACTGAACTCCCTAGAGTTAAGCACACTTGTTAAAATTGACTCAGAAGATTGAATTGTGGACTGACAAGTTTTAGTAGAGAGTCGTAACTGTAACTCAAAATTTTGCTTGTGGCAGCGATTCAGTAAAGGTGGCGTATATGGGGAAATGCATGACCTGCTGATGAACAGCTGTGTAGAACAAATTATGTCTTAAAAAAAAATTGGACTTCCAATCATAGATGCACAGCATGCATCAGTATCAGAACAGTTCTCTAGATTCCTTACGTAAACTTCTTGAAACAGAATTTGAGATGTACTTGGGAGAATGGGTCCTGCTTCTGTCATCACAGCACCCTTCCTTGCACAACTGCAGTGTTGTGTGTTGGTGGGGCGAAACTTTGGATTTTAGGGCAACATCTTAAACTAGTTGGTACTGTCCAGGTTTTCGAAAGACAGCTTTAGCTCCTGCAATTGCCCTTTTTGGGGGGAGGCTGGAACAGGGGAAAACCTTACTAATGACTCATTTTAATTTCACTTCTTAAAACAAATGTCACTTCTGTGCATTTAAAGCTTCTAAATTTATTTCTTCCCCAAGCACCAGTAGCTCTGGGGTTCTTTGGTTAACTTTTTATTACTATTTTTTGAAAAAGGCTGTCTCCCTACCATGCCTTTGCAGTTCCATAAGACTAAAGCACCCTGCTTCCCTCCTTAAAGTACAAATTCTTTTAATACCATTGTCACTATCTTCTTACAGTCTGCTCGTGCTCTTTGCAGGAAAAAATATTTTAAGGTATCTTTACTGCAAAAGGAAAACATCTGAGAATGTTTCTGTGTAACCTGATGGCTGTGGCTTCGGCTTCGTTTCCCGCTGATGAGACCAAGATTTCCGTGGTGGTTTGTCCTCTTGAGCTGCAATTCCCCCAACTACTACTTTCATGAGAGTAGGCAATTAAGGTGGGATCTACCAGAACTATCATGCAAAATGAGTCTCTGTGACAAAAGGCTCTTTGCGAAATACGGTGCCAATAAATCCTTCTCCCTTTTATCCCTCCTTCCCCATCAAGTCGGGCACCAAACTAAATAAGCTGGGTAAAACAATGAAGCTAATTTGGCAAGGATACTTCTGCATAATCCGTCATTGTGCTTTCTTGCTCTAGTTTGAGAGGGGGTCAGTTTGCGATTACCCCAATTTTAAAAAGAGTAACAGCATGCATAACATTGATTTTGCTTCTAATCACTCTTGTGTGCCTTTAATACTTAAGTGCAAAGTACAAAGTTTCAGACTAGCACATCAGATGCAAAAAGCAGAGGTAATACAAGAACTACAGGGGACAATTTTAATAACAATACTTTTTAAATGCTTTGCAGTATGAACACTGAAAAAAATGCTACAATTAGTAAATTCCTTTAGACTTTCAGGGCTAGTTCTATGTAGACAAGGAGCTGATTAGCTTCAAACTAAGTTGTTTCAGGGGAATTTTATACATTTCCTCTTCCTGCTTCTCTCTACCCTGTTCCTACATCAGTTCTTTTGAGTATACTGTTTATAATATAGCTGTTCTGCAGATTTTAAGCTTGAAATTTTTGAGTAAATGGCCACTTTATTTCCAGAAAAGTCATATTTTTCAACTGAAAATGGCAGTCTCTGAAATGTGTACTTGACTTTAGGTTATATGGAGTAGCTACTATATTAAACTTAAATTTTTAGTGATACATCTGAAATGCAAGCAGCAGGCTGCTGGGCTGCCATCTCCTCTTGGGGAGCAAAGAGTTCGTAGTGGGACACCTGCAGCTGCAGAACTGTTGCCTATTGAATACCTCATGGCTTAATTCTTCACTGTGCCATGCAGATGCACAGAGAAAAACACTGACAAGAGTTGGCCTAGTCCTGCATTTGGGAAATGTGGGAATTTTGGGGGTTTTCATCTCTTGTGCCATAAGGGATACTTAGAAATAGCTGTTTAAAAGCTTAATTCTTCAGCTGTTTAAAAATCACATATTCTAGCATGTTAGTGTGGTGATTGGGGTTTGTGAAGTTCAGTTGCAATACTGAGCCCAAAAATAGAGTTTCAAGAGCTAAAGAAGCTTCAGTAGATGCAACACATTTAACTCAGTCTTTTCTAAGCAATTCGTTGCAGTACTTGGAATATTCTGCTTGCTTGCTAGTCATCCTGAATTTACTTCATGTAATACACAGTGATAGTCATGAACAAAAGCTGTTGAGAGGCCTATGTGAGAACACCAAAATGAAGGAGAAAGACATGCCTCTGACAGGCTGTTTTCAGTAAAGTTCCCCAGTGCAGTAGCAATAAACCTCACTGCTCTTACAATGAAACCAAGTCTGTCTCCTTTGGTGGTTTGGGCTTTTAAGCTGCCTTCCCATTCCTCTACTTCCTTCTCCCTCCCCTTCTGAGAAGAAAAACTAAAAGTCCCACAAATGCATTTATGAACGTGGGAAAAGGAGAACATTCATTCATGAGTGTAAGGGACTCAGGCTTTAGCATCACGTTGTAACACAGCACACAGATAGTGCCAAAGAGCCACCAGGGTTCACTTGATGGAAACGGTGATGCAGCATGGCCTGAATCCACCTTATTGTTGTGGCTGGCATTTACTCAACTGTTTCAAGGAGCTCCTGTCACACTTTTTTGTAAATTATTTCAACATTGGGGGCAAGAAGTGGTGACCATCATACAGCTCTACTGTATACACTGCAATCTCTCCTAATGAGGTGGCTTTCTCAACTTAATTGCTATTGCTTTTTGGTCACTATGGAAGGTATCTTGGAGAAGATGTAATGAGGGAGAAAACTAGGTCACTCATCACTAATCTGCTTCCACCGATCTCCCACTTTGCCTGGCTGACTGGAGATGTTACCACAGCTCAGCATCTAACTGCAGGGCTGTTTCTCTGCCACCATGTCCTGCCTTCAGCTCTGGTCCTGCCATTCCAGCAGAGGCTGCGGTGGGATAAGAAAGACTTCTCTATGCGGCAAACTGTCAGATATAGCACATAAATGAAAGGAAACTAATGGATGCATATCTGGAATGGGATTTCCATCACATCACAGCCAGCCAGTTACTATTATTTCCATTACACATAATTATTATTTATTGTAACTGTTATTTTGATTCTCTATTTAAGGGAAAGAAACTACACTTGAAAGACAGTGCTGATGAAAAGGGTGAGGAACACCTGCTGCACCTGTGTGAAGAGCAGCATTGGTATGATTTAACATCGTGCTTTAAGTATTTTTAAGCTATCAGATCCTATGCTGTTGTCCAGTTTTCATTTCTTCTCTGTCCCAAGAACTTACAGTTCCCATGGTTTTGCTGTTGTTTTGCTGTGTCTCCTTATAAATAAATAAATAAGGTGGCCTCAATAAGTTAGGCTTTAAATGGCACGCTAACCTTTATCATTCATGCATCATTGATATATATTTCCTGCAGAAGGCCTGAACAGGAAACCAACTCTTTTTAAAGGCAGAAGTAACTAGAAGGAGGTTGCCATCTACATTATCTTTCTTAGGCTTCTCTCATGTTTCTGTGGCTCCTTGGAAAGCAGGCTGTCCTCAAGACAGTTGTCTTCAGTACTAACATCTCTGTCGGTAACCTAGGCATGCTGCATGAAGGCATTCATAAAGACTCAGAACGGAACAATTACAAAATAGCCTTTAATGCTACCAAACATCTTAAAAGAGCTGACAATTGCTTCTATCTTGGTTAAGTCCTGTCCCACTCAGACCACGGCATAGCCTAGACATGTGCTTTGTGGCTTTGGAGTTATTCAACTAGTTTTGAAATATTATCAAGGAATAAAACAAAACTAAAAGGGAATTTCCTTCAGAAGAGAGATGTCAGCCTCTGTCACATAATCTTACTTATAAAGTACTAGTGTAAAAAAAGGTAATGAAGGCACTGAGGACTTATAAGCAGTAACAGTAAATTTGCCTGACTACACCTACTTGCTCAGTCCTGTAGCCTGGGATGCTGCCAACAGAGCTATGTTAGATTCATTCCAACTCCAGGCAGAAGCTAGGGCACACCCGAAGTGATGCCTCACTTTTGCAGAAACTCCCATGCCTTGGGAATTACAGGACTTGCCCTACTCATTTGCCTCTCAAGCCAGTTCCTGCAGCCAAACATTGTTTATGGCACAGGCAAATCTGTACCATCTGCCTGGGGACACCATATGTTCCCCTGGCTTGTGTTGTCTTACTGTGAGAAGTCAGGCAAACAGACTGCTGGTATGCACTCAGCATGGAGCATAGCCCAGCTGCTTATATCTGGCCCATACTGCTGCATCTGCCCAGTTAATGGGGGCTTTGACAGAGTTGCAGAGACTCCTACCTCCTGTAGCACACACACTCCCACTGCACCATGTGGTTCCAAAAGAACTGTCTGATCAGCCTGATCTCCCTAGCAGGGAATCTGTTCCTACACAGCTAACGTTAAGAAAGTAAATCATATTTTCTATGAGTAGATTTCTCTCAGATTTCTACCAGTAGATCTAATCAGCCTATTAAATTTGACTGAATTTAAGTAAGTGAAGTATAACTGAACTTGACTATGAAGGACCATAATAGATTATGTGGATCATAATATAGAAGTGAATGTAACACACTTTTGCTTACATACAACAGGCTTAATCTACTCTTAGTAGGCATCAAAATCTTTAGCTTCTTTTAAAAGTTGATTTGGGCAAAGGTAGTATATTAGGATAGACTTGGGGATATGTATGTTTTCTCTCATTAACAAAGAATGTCTTCAATGAGAATGATTCTTCCCCTGTACTCGGCACTGGTGAGGCCACACCTTGATTACTGAGACCAGTTCTGGGCCTTTCAATTCAGGAAGGACATTGAGGAGCTGGAGCAAGTCCAGAGAAGGGCAACAGAGCTGGTGAAGGGTCTGGAGCACAAGGCCTATGAGGAGCAGCTGAGGGAGCTGGGGTTGTTTAGCCTGGAGAAGAGGAGGCTTGGGGGGGACCTTATTGCTCCCTGTAACTACCTGAAAGGAGGTTGTAGCCCGGTGGTGGTTGGCCTCTTCTCCCAGGCAACTTTTGGAGAAAATTCTTTAGAGAGAGAGTAATTAGGCATTGGAATGGGCTGCTCAGAGAGGTGGTGGATTCACGATCCCTGGAGATTTTTAAACGCAGATTGGACGTGGCACTGAGTGCCATGATCTAGTAAATGGACTGGATTTGGACCAAGGGTTGGACTCGATGATCTTGGAGGTCTTTTCCAACCCAATCGATTCTATGATTCCATGATTCTAACTAGCAACAGGACAAGAGGCTGTAGTCTTAAATTGCACCACAGGAGGTTTAGGTTGGGCATTAGCAGGAATGTCTTCACAGAAAGAGTGATTAGACACTGGAATGGGCTGCCCAGGGAGGTGGTGGAGTCACATCCCCGGAGATATTTGAGGGAAGACTGGACGTGGCAATTAGTGCCATGGTCTAGTTGACATGGGAAAGCTCTGGCTTAAAAAAACTCTTCTGATATCGTAATTTCGTGTGACAACTGAAGAGTGGATAATCTTGTAAACTTTATTTAACAAGCCCCGTTTACAGAACTGAGCACAGATCGGGGCCTCAGGCAGCCCCCGCGGTCCCGGCCCTCCCCGCCGTCCGCCCCTCACACACCGGCCCCGCCCGCCGCCGCCAGGGGGAGCGATGGCGCGCGCCGCAGGAAGCGCCTTTGTCCCGCCGGGACCAACCGCCGGGTCCAACCGCCGCCCTGCCCGGGGCCCCTCCCGCCGCCTTCCCCTTCTCCCTCCCCACCCCTCCCGCCGCCTCCGCCACCCTTTTGCTTTCGCTTTTTCCCAGCTGACAGCCGGCGGCCCGGCCCGGCCATGGAGAACGGTGCCGTCTACAACGAGACCACCGAGCCGGAGGCGAAGCGGCCCCGCCGCCGCCCCTTCGGCTGCACCCTGCGGCACCTGCCGGGGTGGCGGCTGCCAGCGAAGGCGGTCCAGGCGGTGAGTGCCCTCCTCGCCTGGCGGGGCGTGCCGGGCTTGGCGCGGAGGCAGCATCCCCTTGACAGAATGGCTGCCCGGGGCCGGCGGGCGGCGGGGTGGGGGCGAGCAGCGGGCGGGGGCTGTCGTGGTGCCCTGCGCTGGGATGGAAAGGAGCATGTTGTGATGACCTTCGGGTAGTCTCCCGCCGCTTAAAAATTAAACTCGCTGGCCGAGCGCGGGCTGGGGAGATGGCCGTGGACAGGCTTCGTGGGAAGGGCTCCTGTCGGTTAGAAAAGGGCTGGCTCCGCCGGGAATATGTCCTGACTTGAGACGTGGCATGGGGTCACTGAAGCTGTGCAGACTTGTAACTCAGCTGAAAAGCCGGCGCGGTGCCTTATAATGCAGGCTCAAGAGTTTTTCATGGTGGGGAAGTGGCAGGAGCGTTCCTTTTCCATGTCCGAGCTGCAGGAGTAGGTGCTGACATGTGATGGCCGTCGGCGTCGTGCGGCCGAGGTGCGGTGCTGCAGCCGGCGTGGTTCAGCTGCCTGTTGGCCTTAAAAACCACCTGCTCTGGCTTAAAATCTGAGGGAAACCTCACAGGAAACTTAGTATTTTTTTCTGAGGGTCACATTGGATGAAAACAGGATGTAGAAGCCTTTGGTTGAACCTCACAATAGGGCAGTATAACAGGGAAGGGTTTACTGGGTCATGATATCCAGACCTCCCTCTCCTGCTGCTCCTGCAGCCCTTTTTGTAAGCCTGTCATTCTACACTGTCTGTGCTAAAACCAGAGTGCTCACTTCTCCCATAATTTGTGGTAGAAAATTCCACCAGAAAAGTGTACTGTTGATGGTGGCCCATTGCACAAGACGTCACTTCATCTCAGGCAGTTGGGCTCGCAGTTCAAACTCCTGTTTGTTCTGTGCCTGCTGATGGGCTCTTCCAGAATGTGCCAGTTTGGCTGCTGCTGAGGACGTGAGGAGCATCATTCTCAAGTACTGGCAGGGAGGTAGTGAAACCAGCAGTGGAAAAGGGCAGCTGACCGTAAATGTGTGTCACTGTACATTTTGCAGCCAACACAGTGGCTTTTTAGTCAGATGTGTCATGCTCACAGGAACTGTAGGTGATTTCCAACCCTTTCTCATTACTTCGCCAGAGGACATTTAGTTTTTAAACTTTGTCTCATACACAGTCAAAACCCTCAACGAAAAACATAATACGCTTCAATGCTGGTAAAGGTAATGGTAACGCTGCCAAAAATAAAGTTTTCTAAGAGTATTTTAAAAAATCACACCCAAGAATGCTTTCAATAAATATAACAGGACATTAACTTCATTTATTGGAGATTAATAAAGTAAGATGTGCTGACTGTTGCTCCCTGATAAAGAGATCATTTATTTAGATGGGTTAATTGACTACAATAAAATAAGCGACTACATATACAAATTTACTGGTGTATACCAAAGTCTTAAAATGTTTAATTATTTATAAAACTTTCTAGGTAGGAAGAAGAAAAATTATCATTCTCATCAGGATGAATAGGTGCTCGATATGCTCCTAAATAATTAGCAGTTTATGGCCTGCACCCATCTGTCAGTGAGAGGAAAAAGAAGATGGAGTTATAGTTGTTCACCCTCCTAATTGCCAACATTTTTTGCTCCGTTTTTGTAACCCTTTATCAAAATGCACAGATCTTGGAGTTATTGGTTAAAACACTTTAAACAAGCCCCCGAAATTCCAGAAGGTGGAAGGAAACCTCAGTCTCTGTGGTAAGAAAAAGGTTCCAGTTTTGGGAAAGTGTTGATTTTTGGAAATGCCAGTGATGGTCTTTAACATCTCTAACCTTTGTGTTGCAATAGTGGTTTTTAGTGGGATAATCACTCTGCTAAACAGGGTATTGCAATCAGAAAGTGAGCTCTCCTCATTTTAGTGATCAAATGTTTGATAAAATACTGTGAAATCACCTGCAGAAAACTGGTTTCTGGACCTAAGAAATAGTTTTCTTCAGATTAATAATGGCATACGTTGTAACCTTAGCCTGTTCTTTTGGGCAGATCAAATAAGGAAAATGTGACTGCCAAAAGGATGCTGAGAGGCATGTTATTGCATGGGTTTCTAGATTGTTGTTGTTTTGTTATAAATAGGTGGAATGTTTTTGTTGGTCCATGACTGGTTCAAATTCTGTGCAAAGGTAAATGGCACAGTGTATATTGTGCCAAGATTGAGGTAGAAACAAATTCTTATCTAAAAGAGAAATAGTTGTCATCAACTATTGTTTGTCTTTAACCAAAATACCCTAACTGGAAAGGAAAGTTGTAATTCAGCCCTAAATATCTGCTCTTTTTCTGAGCTGTTCACTTTCTATAGTATTATATATAGTATAGGGTATTAGCAAGTCCACCCATCTGAACTAGAAGATTTTGTGCTGGGAATACCACTGCCAAGCATCTTCACAGGCCTGTTAGCACGTTCATTGATCTGCTCTATTTTTGTAGCATTCTTTTGTAGCTTTTTACTTATTAAATCTCCTTTACAAACCTGACACTTGTGTAGAAAATTCCAACATTAATGTCAATATCAATGAATAACTTCTTGCTGGTAAGGGACAGATAAAGCTGTTTAATTTCTGGTGTACCTACAGACAGATAGGACTAATAATAAAATTAAAAAGAACCCAAAACAACTTCTTCTCTAACAATGCTTTTGGTATTTAAAACTATTTTTTTTTGCAGTAGGACAACAGCATAATTCCTTTTGTTTCTGATAATGGTATCAAGAAGCAAACTAAGAAACCCAAGCAGAATTCTCTGGTGTCTTATAAATGTGCTATTGGTACACCAACTTAATCAAAGAACTTAAAGTTTTTCCAGCCAAAGTTTTTTTATTGATATGCTCTATTTTATTGTTCAGCTTATTAATAAAAAATTGAACACTGACTTGGACAAGCCCCACAAAGGATTCCACTTGATAAATCTCATGTATTTAACACAGAACCGCTTAAAACTGTTCTTTGAGTGGGATTTTTTTCAGCTTGTTTGTACACTCAGTGGTGAGGCTTTTTTCAGTTATTTAGTTAGTTATTGTGGTTATCTGGACTTATACTTCTATTTAAGGATGGGTTTATTTCCTATCTGTTCTGTTTCAGCCCAGATGAAAGCAATGGCATTTAGCTTATAAAAAGAGATAGCACTACACATGAAAACATATCTCACAACTGACCTTGTGAAAAATGTGAAATTAAAAGTCATTGGACGCAGCTGTAAGCAGATCTTTTCAAATGCAAAAAACCCCATAAAAATCAGAAATTCAGAATTCAAAACATTCATTGGACAGCCATTGTAGTCACGGTTTTAGGTCCGAGGGCTGCTGAGAAGTTTGTGTTGCCAACCACTGCAGGAGAAAAGGGTAGAATGTGGAGGCCTGGTAGTAATATTGCAGTTTCCCAGCTCGGCTTATTTCCCTTTCGGAGCTCCTGTTTACTTTATATGATTGTAGCATTTTCAAAACATCATTCTTTGAAGTGCCCTTCTGAGGTCTGGCTTAGCAGGGGGAATTTACAGTTCCTACTGCTAAATTGTTGTTCTTGTTTTTACTGTTAAAAACCTGAAACCGAAGACCAGTGGTTACTTTCTGAGAATTCTGAATTTTAGAATTTGATTTTTTTTTTTAAGAACCGTCAACCTCATTATTGCTCATATACTCTTATTAAAAGTATGATCGTCATCCTTATATCATTCTCAATTTTATGACCGAGTCTGATTCCTGTTAATGGTTTTCTTATAATCTGGTGAACTCCATACTAAGAGGATCTATAAAGCTGTGTCAACTTTATGGGATGAAGGAAACTAGCAAGAAGTGGCCAAAATAAGAGAACAGTTAAATAGAGCAATATTCTTTCTTGTACAATAAAATAGTAGAAAATCCAGCAGTTATTAATTAACTCATATTCTTTCCTCAAAACATACTGTGGCAGGAAGGTGAAGATGAGCTTCTGCATAGATTAAATATTGTCCAACGTAGCTTAAACACAGTTTGAAGTTTTGGTTCCTACAGAAATATTTGAGCTTCTGTCGTTAGTGGGTCATAAGCACGCGAGCTGTTGGCTCCCTGTACTTTCTCTGGAGTTTTATCGAGCAAGGTGACATCAGCTGTAAACTATTAGGGAGGTAGCTGAGTGTGTCATTGCTGCCCAGTTTCCCCCACTTCCCTGAACCCAAATGGATTTAAAACTGAGTGCAGCTGTAAGTAGTAAGGGACAGCATTTTTGCTTGTTCTGAGCAGGATGTGTGCTCCCCATGCTGCCTTCCTCGTCTGCTTCCAACTGGCAGTTGCACAAAACCCCAAAACAGGAATCTTGACTGTTAATCCAGAAGCTTGTGTTTGGCAGTGTGCTCAGCTTACCTGAGTGTAGTTTATCAGTCACCTTTAGCAGCAACTGTAAACCATGTCATTATATAATTATTTATGCCTGTAAGAAAATAGTGCAGCATTTTACCAGACTTTTTGTAGATTGAGGATTTTCCTCATAGCTATCTTTATTGATGTTCATATCAAGAGATGTCTGTTTGCTGAATATATTAGAGACTTGCTTCAACTCAAGCATGTTATTTGTTTGCAGATTTTCTCCTTTGTGGCTGTTACTTGTGAAGAAATTGTGCAGGATTGCGGCAATTGTGGTGGACTTTACTTCTTTGAATTCACTAGCTGCAGTGCCTTTCTTTTGAGCCTCCTGATTCTGTCTGTGTATTGCACTGATGTATATGACACACTGGGGGAAGATAAAGTAGAGAAACTGGTAAGGAAATTTATTTTTTTAAAAAACAAAGTGCATAAAGACTGCTGTGGAGTAAAAAGGCTATGCAGAATGAATCTCCTTCTCCATTTAAAGGGTAGGTTAAAGTAGTTTATAGTTAAAAAATGATCAAACTTTGAGACTCCCTTTTATATTGACAACTTTTCCAAAACTGTCACATTGGCTACCTGCAGGATTTTAGGATTTGTGTGAAAAAATCTTTCACACAGACTAATGCTGCTGTATAGCCATCACATATATGTATATAGACAGAATAAAGTTCACTGCCAGCATGATGCTTGTAATTTATCAGTTTACCCTGTCTGTTTTCCTACTGGATGTAGCCTACCTCCTTTTTGGTAATGATCATACTTGTTACAGTGTATGGCTTTATATTTCAGAAAATCCAGCAGTGGGAGAAGGTTGCTCTGTAAAGTCAGTAAGAACATTATACTGTCTTACAAGTGTCCCTTCCTACTTGCCTTCAGAGAAAACAGTTGGGGTTTTATGTGAAGGTAAAGTTGAGGGAGTGTAGTAAAAGATTTGAATGAGCACATTTACTTACAGGTTTCTAAATTCCCAAATCTTTTACATAGGGAATAATGCTAGCATGGTTGTTCTGAGGTGGAATTTGAGTGTGCAAAAAGTTAGGTGAAATTAATTAAATACTTAAAAAAGACAAAAATGGGGGAGACTTAAATATCTGATAATGTTGTTTAAATAGCTGATAATATTGAATGTCATTTCGAATGTAGTTGTAAAATATATTTTCTGAAGATTCCATTAGCATGAAGTTTCAAAACATACATTCACAGGCAGGTTAACTCAGCTGCTGTTATGATGTTTGTTCTCTTCAGGTAACCCATCTACAATTCAATAACGTTTTTTCTTTATATTTGCAGAATTTTTGGGCCATGCCAGTCATAGCTGCCTGGTTTGTGTTAGCATCAATAGTGTTTGCTGTGACCAGCTCTGGCTCTGCTGTTGAAAGTGCTGCATGTGTAAGTCTTAAAATGGCAGGATTTACTTTGTATTTATCTGGTGTGTTAATTTCTCTGACCTTTTAACTTCACTCAATTTGCAGGGAAGAAACTGGGCAGGGAATAGAATTCAGTGCATTGTGATGTTTCAGGGGGAATTAACTATTTCAGAACTTCCAGAAACTTAACATAGGAAATCCAAACAGCAGGCATTCCTGAGGATTGCTGGAAAGTTCTGTGTGTACTTGCAGCTCCCCAGCATTTTCCTGCTGGGAAGCTCTCTTGAATTTGTTTTGTTTTCTGTCGTCTGTTGTTGTTTCAATGTTGTTATCTTTTGCAGCTTCCCCAGTTTTCTGATACCCTGCTTCTGAAATTCCTTTTTTCCCTTCAATTGTCCTGTCATAATGGCTCCCGCTTACAAAGTCAGCAAGAAACCGTGTCTTTTGCCAGGTGTTACAAAGCATATGTGGACAATGCTGACTTGCAAAGGCTGCAATAAGAGCAGCATTTTCCTCAGTGACAGAAATAGTCAGGGCATGCAAGGCTTTGGGATGCTGTGGATATCATAATTCCTTAGTCATTTGGCACTTCTTTTGAATAACCTTGGAATTGTGAATATGTTAGTTTAAAACATCAAATTTTGATTTCATTCTTGAACAAGGAAAAATGAGTTAGAAAAGAAAGCAAGATAATTCTGTTCCACAGGCAGGATGAGCTACTAGAGATGCACACTTTTGTATAGTTATTTTCTGTGATGTTCATATATTTAGACCTAATAGTTTCAGTATAAAGTCTTTCAGGTTTGTTTTTTTTTTTTCTGGTGCAGGAAAAATAAAAACTACTGTGATTTAATACTTACTAGCGTCAAACTGCTTTGGACCAAACCAGTTGTGTAAAATGTAGGTAGAGTTAGAATAGTGCATGTTTCTTTCCTAGTTTGAAAGAAGCAGCTAATAACAGCTTTCTCCTTGCCAAGACTAGTAACAAAATGTCATTCACAAAATGTCTTTTTCTCCCTTGCTGACCCTGTAAGGACTTGCGTAGGATCTACAGATCTCATCTCCCTTCACCTTCCATGTGTTGCTCTTCTTCATTTACTCTCTTCAGTCAGCAATCATCTCTTGGATAAATACTCTGCTATATCACCAATGCCATACTGCTTTAGTAACTGATTTTTGGCAATAAAATTAATATATTTTTATTATTAAGGGCTGTTTAGAACACAGTATAGAGTTCACATGTGATTAAAAGAATGAAAACTGTAAAAACTTCTGCATTAAATGTGCTAGAGTTATGAATTCTGATCTGTTTCTAATTTAAATGGAACTATCAATATAAGGGGGACTGTAATCTTAATATGTAAGTGTTATTAATGTATGCAAATGGTCCAGCAAATCTCTCCAGACAATGTTAGGATACTGTTACTGTTTTTATGCATTTTAAAATCACATATTTCTTTCACTTTCACAGACATTTGGATTTCTTGCAAGTATTGCATTTGTAGTTGAATTTGTTATACAGTGCATTCACAGGCGAAAACAAAACGTCGCTGGACAATCTGAAAATCCTGGTAACACTCCGAGAGCCACAGAAAATCAGCCACTGAATAAACAAACCTAACTTCGTGAAATTGTTTCTTTTTTTTTTTTTTTTAAATGGAGCAAACTTAAATGAACTTTCAGTGCACTGTAGGTAACAACTTCTGTCTCTTCATTCTAATCAATTTTGTACACATTGCTCATCAAAATGTTGATAGATCCCTAGGTCAAGTAATGGCATCTTGAGCACAATGTTCTAAGGTAACTGGTCCTGCTTAATGACTGGTCTTGTCACCTGCCCAGGTGACATGCACTAAAAAACCTTGAGTCTAACTAAAATAACTTAAGGACAACACACAATCAATGTGCTGATTTGATTTTGGCAGAGGTAACTAAAAAAGGTTAATGTCTGAGGCATAAATTCTGAGATATAGCCTAAAGATATTTCCTGTATAAATGGACCAGATGCTTCTGTTATGAGTTATAAATTAGAACAGCAAAATTCACTTTTGTACTTAATGAAACTGAATGTGAAAGGGATACCTAGTTGGAACCTTACAGAAATGCTTATCCTCACATAACGGGGTTTGGGTTTTTTTACTATTCCTGTGTCTCAGTTCTGTCTGTGGAGATCAGTTTAATGGAATAGTGACTGTAGGGGTTTTATGGGGAGGGTAATGTAAATGGTATATTAAGGAGACAGTTTTGCACCCCATGATTGTCAAAGTTTGGACTTGTATACCAGAATCTTCTTTCAGATGGTTTGAAAAGCTATAGAAGTTGCAGGAAGAAACTTGAAAAGCCACCTGGGGGAGGAACATGATAAAGAATAGATATTTTCATGAAGTAACCTCAGAAGTAAAAATCAGAATATCAATGGGAAAAACCTAACAGCCCATTGGTACTATCCTGGTGAATGTTGCTTGCAAAGTTAATACATATGCAGCTTGTCTATGCACAGATAATGCTAAGTTCTGCCAGAATGGTTATGAACCTTACTATTTTCTGTGTTTATAAATATGTGGCAGTACCTTGAGAGTCCTTGCTACTGACTAGCTCAGTTGGTAAACAGGTAAATAAGCATTTTTATCCTTGATTTGTTTTGAAAGCAACAGTCTGTAGGTATGCAAGAAACACTACTGATATGACAGGTATCAGACAAGTGACGGATGTGTCAGACCAGATGTTGATGGCTGTAAAAGAAATGAAGGGGTGCAAAAGCATTTTTCAGTTGTCTGAGGTAGAAGCAAGATGCTACACCTCTTCTAAGAGGAAAGCCTTCAAAAGCAGAGCAAATTGCTGTAAGCCAGGAGACATTTCAAAATACCAAAGCAAATGAGAAAAAGCTGATTATGCAAAAACAGTTCTTGTTTGAGTGCTCATGCCATTTGCCATGTCTTAAGTCCACTTCATCACTACCCTAGTCTGACATGTTCATAGTCCTGTAACCTGTTGTGGCAGCATTGAGACTAAGCCCCCAGAAATAGGCTGAGCAACCTGTATTTGGGAGAGGAAGAAGAAGCTGTTGTAAGACAAAGGACTGTAATAGCAGATCAATGATTTTTTTTTTTTCCATTGCTGCCACTTTCTGATGAATGTGAGTTTGTGATGTTCTCCCTCTATAGCCTGAGACTTAAGCCTAACACTACGCTTTGCTTGGAGGATGTAAAATTTTGACAGGTGGTGTGAAGCACCAAGTTAAAGCTGTAGCTTGGTTTCAGACCTATGGATGAAAGAGACATTTCCTTCCTAGAATTTCCTGTACTGTAAAGAAGTAATGCTCTTCAGACTGGCTTTTTTCCCCTTGTATTTATTAGTCTTCATTTGCACTAAAACCTGATCTTAGTGTAGGTGTACAGAGCTGTAGCTGTCTCTGATAACTGTGTAGCCTAGAGCTGGTTTGTTTACAAGTGATGCTACTGATGATACAAAATATCCATAGTGAGAAATATCTCTGCTATGATCTGCAATCTCTTACTTTGGGGATCATGCCTATGTGATTAACATTCGAAGGGGGGGGTCTCATTTTTTTTCTTATTGCTTAGGATACTACTGAATTTGCTTTCACATCAAAATGTCTGTAGTCTCTAAATCTTCCTCTGTAATGAATAGCTGTAAATATAGTGTAAGAGCAATACTGTGCTGCTGATATTTATTAAGCAATGCGGCACCATGGCATGACTTTTATCTTGAGGTAATTTTTTCTGTAATTTTTCTCAGCTTGAAAATATGTTACTAGAGGTCTGGGTTTTGCTTGCTTTTTCTATAGACTTTTCCCCACCTAAAGTGCTATGTTGCTGGTGTCCGTTCCTGAACTGGAGATACTGGTACCAAAAGGGATCTGTAAAGTCATCTCTCTGCCTTGGCAGTTTACCTGGCAATTATCTGTCACATAAGAAAGAATCGTGCCTTGCAGAATTTACCACCTAAGGAGTCTTTCTGCTGTGCCTTCTGCAATCGGACATGCCTGTCTCGTATTGGCCTTTTTAGCCACCAGCACGCTTTTGACAAATGTGGGTAGAGACCTTTCCCAAATCTTCGTTCGGGAAGTCCAGCCATGAATCTGTCACATAGTAGTTAAATGCTACAAGCAAGTCACATATTGGTTACAGATTTAAGGCAATTGCTAAATTGTTGCTTTCAAACCAGTTGTTGGCTAACATGCATGGTGGTACTGTTAATCCTAGGCTCCTCATCAAGTGTTCTTTTCTTAATCCTAACAACTCATAAAGTGCTCTTTTTGTTCTTTTTTTTAAGTAGTTGAGAAGCAGGTTTGGTAGTGTGTATGCTGTTCTCTGCTTCTGTTAGGTCATTTTCTTAAATGCTTTATCAGTTTTCTATAGTTTCTTAGTTTTCCTTATCACTCCTTGCTCCTCTGCCCTTCCAGGTTAGGAAGGGGAGAGGCTTTCTTGCTGCAGTGGCTGAGTAGATTGGTCTGCTGCAGTCTGGACATGCCCCCATTGATGCTTCTGGTGTCAGGTGCTGGCTTTATATGTCTGCCTTTTAATTAGACTGATCCTAGAGAATGCCGTTGGAGCCGCATTAAATGTCTGGTTCTGCAGGAGCTCTGTCTGTGTGGCTGGATGTCTCTTACCCCTCCCATGCTCTGTCAGCAAAGTGGTTTGCTTGTTTCCCACCCTGCTTCTGATGAAATCAGCCTACCTTATTTAAACCACCTATTTAAATTGTCTCCATTAAGGTGGCTGATTTTGCTTAAGTGGTTTAGGAATTCTTAAGGAGAGTGGTGGGAACTCTGGTAAAAGTGCTGTTAGAGGCAACTGTCTCAAATTTCTTCTTCTTCAAAGCAACCATCTCTGTACATCATAACTGGTGGTAAAACCTGTGGAAAGAAGCAACTGTCCCAGTACATCTGTCTGGGGATTGTCTTCTCCATTCTTCACCACAGTGCTTGGCAGTGGTGTTGCAAGCCTGCTCAGACACATAAAAGCTTTAGTGTTTTCCAGCTGAGCACATCCAAAAATATTTAAAGGTTCTGCACTCACTTTCAGGCTTTGTTTACAGTGCATTGAGAATCAGCGGAGAGGATTCTCCAGGACATGTGAGGACTTGTTCAGTGGCTGGACTGTGAGCTTCTTCTCTGAAAATCTGCATTGGGCATTATATAGATTGTTAATTTTTGTTTGGCATTTAGCCCACATTAAAATCACAGTGCTACCAGTGCTGTGTGGTTCTGAGTATGGGAAGGAATTGTGCCTTACTGCCTGCACTCTGTGCTTCACAATAGCAGGGAAGGGTTGTGGTCTGTTACAGCTGAGTTCTACCTTTGCACCTTCCAACCTGGAAGAGCAGTGAGGGATCTCATGCAAATCTCAGAGCTCAGCACAAGATGTTTTTGCATAATGGCTGTCACGGTAATCCTCATTCAAATTTGTGCACTAAAAATACCAAGCTTTCTACACTGAAGGGAAATATTTTATGAAATTTTTGAAAGGTTCTGTAAAATTTTAATGACTCAAGATGCTGGTGGTGCCTTTAAGATGGAAATTCATCTCTGTTTTAGTCTATTGCTGTAAACATAAGCAGTTCTCTTGATATTAAATGTTATGCTGGTCAGAACTTAAGTGATTTTTAATGTTTATGAAATCATGATGATAATACAATGATTTTATATATAATAAAATTTTTATACAATTTTGTTCCCAGTGTTGCCTTGAATTTTCATCTAAATAATTTTGAAATGCTTAAATTCTTTTCCCTTTTAAACCTGTGATCTTTTTTACTGTATTATGCTTTCTTGTTCTAAAGAACTTTATAAAATATTTTGTAATAATTTTTAAAATAAAATATTGGTAAATAAGTGTTTCTTGTTTTGGCTTCTATGATTTAGTGTTACTATGCAGTTCTCCTAGAGCCAACCATAGGAAATAACATCATTCTTTGTTCCTGGTTTGGAGGAAAGAGCTTGCATTGTGTTTGCCAGTTAACAGGGGGTCTAACTTGCAAAGCTGGATGTTCTCACAGAAGGCTCCCAGGAGAAAAGGTCTGATAAGGTCAGTATTGCCTCTGACGACAGGGTCCAGCCAAACTAGTTTGCAGTAGCCTTTACATACCCTGCTCTTTAGGTTACTGTGACAAGCATAATCCAAGTGGTGCTCTTTCCTATTGATCACATGGATCTGAAAAAAGCAAAGTGGCAGACTTGCTAAAGGAAGGAGCATGACCTAGTTAAAGGTGTTGAGTGCAAACAATTTATTCTGGTGTAGAAAAACGCAGGTGACCAAGTCACTTGGTTGAGGGAGAGCCGCTGGATACTTTAAGTATTGTTTGGCTGATTATCAATGATAGGAGGTGAAGAAAAGGAAATAAACCTGCATGCTTTCTGGTAGAGTAGTGCTTTTTTTGTCTCCTAATCCTATTTGCTTATTACCTTGTGGTCATCTGGTACACAGGAGGAGAATGCCATTTCCTTCATTGTCAGCACTGAAATTGGAATGCCACCGTATATTTTCCTTGTAAATGCTAAAGGTGACATTATCTCTGATGAAATTGCCAGAGATGGGTGTAACTAAGGATTCATAAGGGAAAAAGGTCCCTAATGCTTTTTAATTACATTTGAAAACTAGATGCAAGAAAACAATTGAGGCAAAATGTTGTATTAAAAGAGTATGTCAGTGGTGGATTTACACACCATGAGAAAGTAACTCAGAAGTCCTAGATTTAATAATTCCAATCATGACCATGCACTTTAAAGTCATGGCAACTCCTTTTTCAGGCGTGTAATCCAAACTAGGTTACTGTAAATTATCAGCACAGTGCAGCAAGGCAGAATATGGGCTGGTAGTCTGTGGCTTTTCTTTGTGAGTGCACAGGCACCACCTGGTTGCTGCCGTCTGTCCATCCTTTATTCAAGGCACGTATGTGTTTCCTTGCTTTGGGATGGGTTTCTCCTTACAGTGAGGAGCACAACTGGCCACCTGCTCTATCACAGAGCTGCCATAGTGCAGGAACCAAGCAAGGTTCACTGCTTGGCTGGTCTTTGGGTGTGACTGCTCTTCGGATTCAGAATAGCTATTCTTTGCCTGCGGAAGGAAGCACAGGGAGAGCCTGCAGTGTATTTTGAATTGTTCATGCCATCTGCACAGGAACCTGCTGAGAAGCTGCAGGAGGGAAGTTTGCCCACAAGAGGGCAAAGATGATCCTTGATTGAAATTATTTAGTCTGGAGGGCTTCACCCTCTTCCCACCTGTATTTTCAGTGGAATTGAACTGCCCCGTGCCCTCTCTTGTCAGCGTGGCTATAAATTAACTGTTCATTATAGGGATACTGTTTCCAATCATATGCTTATTTCTCAAAATGTAGCTTGAAGGTTTTTGGTAATATATTCAGGTCAATATTGTCTCAAACAGATACTTTACCTGAGCAGTTTGAAAGGGTTTTACCTGTATTCCTTTTGGTTTGTAAGCTGTCAATAGATGTTTTTAAAAATTCAAGTTGAGCTTCAGCTGCATGACGATGCCTGCCACCTACAGCACTGCACTGTGGCACTGGAGATTTTTGTGGTCCATACTGTGCTGTGGTTTTCAATGAAGGGTCTGTGGATCATTTGTGGGAGAAGAAAGGAGCGGGGAGTACCTGAGCATTTCCTGGACTCTTGGAAAGTTAAATGAGAGAAGCTTATTATCCAAAAATGTAAATTATGCATGCGGGAAAAAAATCAGGGCCCACAACCAGAAATGCTGGCAAACATAGCTGTAAAGCATGCCAGACAGGACTTCTTGCAATTCTAGTCCTCTTCAGGCACCCCAGTGAAACTTGCTTTGACCAGCCCACGTGCCCTGATCACTTACTCAGTTTGTTTCTTATGACCTATTATCTCTTGGCTAAATTATTGGTGGGAAAACAAACCAGACTTGGCTGGTTTGAAGTTGGCAAGTCCTGAGGTGAGAATCAGGGCTTCACAGGAGGTGACAGCATAAGCACATGCTTCAGTAGCATGACTCATGTGCAGCCAGAGGAGGACAGCAAATACCCAGTCAGGTGTGTGTTGCTAGATGTGCTGCATGAAAGCATGTACTATTCTGCAGTGCTAAGCTTGGGGGGTACTTCAGAGCTCTCTTTTTAGTGCTCATTTGGACTTACTGAAAGCATAATGTTGTAAGACAAAAAGCATGACAAGTTTTTTGTTACCATATGCTCTACCCTTGCTTAGAGAATAGTGCAATGTTGCTCAAAATAATGCAAGTCTGTCTGCACTGCAGCCCTCCTTTTAACTACTTCCTTTGCACCAGCTGTCGCTCTTCCAGAAATATCAGTGCGATACAATTCTGAAATCCCCGTTCATGTTGAGCTGTAGGTAAGGAAGGGACAGTTACTTAATTGTTCTGTGGTCTCCAGCTCCACTAACCAAAGGTGTGGAGCTGGTATCCTGCTATGACCAGCAAGGCATCCTCAGCAACCACAGACTCACCACTCCTATTGTCATTGTTAACACCTGTTTTCAGTCTCTTTTGCCTGTCTGCTCTGTTTCAAGTGCTTCAGATCACTGGGTTTTGATGCTCACATCCTCTTTGATGCTTCCCATTCCTCTACCTGAAATCTGAACTAAATCTCCCTATCAGTGCAATTCATAGCAACAAGAGCTTTGGCTAAAGCTCTGCCTGCTAGTTTCTCAAAACATCTGGGATAAAGTGGCTATGGAGGTCTGTCTGAGGGGGTACAATACAGCTCTAGAAACAAGTGTCTCGTTAATGTAAGCCTGTTTTGTGCCTCACAGTCCTATTGCTCAGAAAGGCTCATTTTATGAATGAGCCAATGTTGTCCTTGACTTGATACGGGTTTTTTTCTAATTGTAAACACTTGTTTCTGGCAATTGTGCCTCTCATTGGAGGGTAACAAGGGCATAATTATTCAGCTCTCATGCATCACAAACTGCTGAGCATGAGGTATTAATGGAGTGCTTTGCTGCCACCATAGCTTAATAGCTACAGCTGCAGCATTGTGCTCTTGTTTGGCAGGGGTTCATGAAAAAGGGGGATGCAGATCATTAAGTTTTATGTTAAAAGTGATTTACAGATGTAGAAATAACAGTAGACTGTGCTAGATGGACAAAGCACTTCTGATTTAAAAGGAGCTATTGTACCAGCAGAACTGTGATTCATACTCATGGCCGGGACAAAGCCACCAGCACTAGTCCACCTCATATAACCCCCAATAATCTTAATAAAAGAAAGTTGTATTAGTGTATTGTGTGTGCTGGCAGGGCTGTACTGGGGGAGGAGGGGGAATCATACCCTACCATCACAGCTGGCCTGCAGATGTAATAGAAGGAAGCTGCAAATGGATGCTTTTGGGTAGCTACAGGCTGTGAGGTGACAACAAACTCCTAGCCTTGTCCCTTTCCATCCACCCAGCAACAGTGAGATACCAGTGCTGGAATTAAAAGGTGAGTGTTGCCGCAGCTCCACAGGGAAAAGTGAAAGGGGGTCTCTCCTCAGCTATACCCTTACATGTTCCAGCTGAGTGGCCAAGCACCCCTGGTACATGATGGAGGAAGAGGCACATCGAGAGAATGAATCAGAGGGAAGGGTAACTCCTGCACTTTGAGTCACTGCTGCTTGATTCATTCTTGCCCTTCTCTTTCTTCATTGAATTTGCAGGGGAGAGTGGCTGGGTATTAAGGCTAGTCCTGTGCAAATAGGCCCAAGACACACTGTGCGTTTTCCTGGGAGAATGGTATTTACTCGGTTTGCCCTGTAAAAATAGGTGCAAAATGAGTGCTGTCTTCAGCTTCCTAGTCTAACCTTGTATTGCTGAAGGGTTAGGTGCCTCCGAGTCTACACCTGTGGAATTTTCTTCCCCAAGTGTCTAGAGGCTTGCTGCAATTCCTCCTATGCCAAGAGGGCTGCCTGTCTTCTATTGCTCTTTCTGCACAAGTGCAAACATGTAAGAAAATTAGTGGTTCAGACATACTTAATTTAGCAATGACTCTACATTAGTGGCTTGAGGATATCCACCCCTGCGGGGAGGAATGCCCCACCACCCTGCTTGGCCTGCCACATCATTGACACAGATGCCAACTCCACTTCAAAAGCTGATGTAGTCTTCTTGGCCTTTTGGTAGCCCCTTCATCAGCCACAAAAACATGCAGGTGTTTCCTTCACCACCACAGATTACTTTTTTCTGCACATACCCACACACGCAAAGCACAGAGCACTCAGCCTGTTCCTTTTTGTCTGTGCTGTTCCCCGTTTTCCCCAGGTGCTTGGCTTGCTGCACATTTGCCTGTCTGCCTTTGCACGGTCCCAGCCTGTGGGCACATCTCTCTGGAGTCACCCATGAGAATGGCTCTGAAGGTGATGTACATGGCAGTGCCTCTGAGCACCTGGCAGACCTGAAATCACTTCAGGGCCAGTCAGAGTAACCTGGGGGCTTTGTAGCACCGAGTGTTGGCACCTGTGCATTCCTGTGTCACTTGACACTGCTGGCAGAATTTCTTGTCACAGTTAAGAGGGCAGGACTGCTGCTCTTTTGCTAATGCTTTAGAGGTTGCATTTTATTCCTTTCAAATGATTGCTTTGTGTATTGCTGTTGTTCTAGGTCTGTAAACATCTAAAGAGCAATAAATGATATTATATGATCTTGGGCACTCTGAGTTCAACTCAGTCCAAGCCAGGATTAACAAAAATGCGTTTTAATTGAAGTAAATTTATCTATATCCTAATCCTTTCTTTTGCTTCAAAAGCTCTGGCCTTCAGGGCTGACTAATGCTCTGAAGGACATACTCTGCTCAAACACACCTGAGAGTCAGTTGGCATTTACACAGTGACAAAACTGCTTTTGAAAATATTTATCTTGTGTGCCTTTCTGTAAAGCTGTACTTCAGCAACATGCAAAGCCCAGGTGCTGCTGGAGGTGATGTTATGTTCAGGAATTGATACAAAAACATTAACCCAAGGAACAGCACTATTCTGAGCTGCTCCCTCAGGAAAGGTAGTCCGGTAGTGCTGCTACTCTGCAGTGCTCCCTTGATTTCTGGCTTCTTCATCTGCACTTTCTTTTCTAGCTCTTCCCTCATTCCTCACCACCCCAAAAGGCAGGGTTCTCCTCTGCCTCCATTTTATAATGCCTCCCTATCACACTGCTGTTCCTCACAACACGTATCAACCAGCCACAATATCGTGCCTTTGGCTACTCAACACTGGCTTCTTAAAGCCAAGCTTTCACAGCACTAAGCCAGAAAAATGGCAAAGATTTTGGTATCTAAATTCTGCCTCCATGTAAAACTGAAAGCTCGTGTTGGCAGCCACTTCACCCTCGAGGCAGGAAACTCCTGTGATGCTGCAACCTTTTTTAAATTTTTTTTTTCTTCTTTATTTTTCCTAACTTTCAGTCTTCCTACCTGTGTCAAGTGCTGCTTCTGGGCATGGCCAGACAATTTCACTTTTACTGTCAGAGCAGCTCAGACAGAGGTAGAGGTTAAAAAAGCAGACAGATTCTTTTTTTTTTTTTGCCAACTGCCCCAAGGCAGAGGGACTGGTTCAAGCAGGCGATGAGAGCTTGTTTGATACTTAATAAATTAGCAAGTCATTTACACAGTAAAACAGTGCAGATATGAGATAATAAGAGGATAAATCATCAGTTATTTAGAAATATGGCCTTTTTTTAAACTTTCATGAAAGCCCCTGGATGGTGGGAACCCAGAGTATACTGGTCAGTCCCTAGTAATAAAGTCCAGTGTGTACTTGCCATACTGGCCATGAGAAACCAGAGTGCTGACCCAGGGGACTAGCTGGGGCTGAGGGACTCTGGGCTCAGGAACAGGCAGAAAAGAAATAAACTCTGGAGTAGCCAGTTGTGGGTTATCAGTGACCTCCAGAAGGGACAGACAGGAGCAGCTAACAGCACTTACTGCTCTTCCTGTTTTCCAGCTGCTGTTGTGCTGGAAAAAAGTAATCATCCTTCTCCAGGAGAGGAAGATGACACGCACCAGAGTGACTTTCTGACCTGCTTCCATGTAGCAGGGTTAAACAAACCAAGGGACTGAAAGCAAGGGCTGCCTGTTCCCAACAGGATGACCTCACAAGTGTGCAGCCCTGTGCATCTGCAGAGGAGCAAAAGGTAAGCCAAGGGCACGGCACTTGCACTTGCACTCCAGTCTGAAACGTGAAACAGCCCCAACAGAGGGGTTGTGTAAGAGTACCACAGAGGTTTGTGGTGAGAGCTCTTTCTTGCCACATGGGTGTGAATCCCTGGAGGCAGAAAGAACAGGATGTGGGCCTCCCACAGACCCTTTCTCTGGTAAGCACCTCCCCCCATCTCACACAACCAGCAGCACGTTCAGGATGCCACCCCAGAGTCAAGTGCATCAGTAGGGCCCAGCAATATGTAACTGCAGCTCTCCTTGGCTTTCAGACTGCACTCAGTCTAAAAGGTCTGTACTTGGCCCCAGGCTGGAGGGATGGCCAAGGCCACTGGCCAGCACACAGCCTCAGCAGCAACATTTTGCTCCATGCTGTCCCTAAGAACAGTGGGGCCCTGAGCAATTTTAAGTTAAACAAGGCAGAGCATGTGGCAACTTGATGCCATGTTCCACAGCCTCTATGTCAGATCTCGTGCATCCTCCTGCAGCTTTAGCAGAACATGAAAATGCCAGACACAGGCTTTGAAGTGCAGACAAGCAGTAAAGAGAATTTTCTATCACTCCAGGCAGGTTTGTCCTTTAATTACTGAAACAGCCAGAAACTATTGATATCTGACACCATTTCTATTAGTGCATAATGGACTCACATTAGTTCCTCCCCTCATGGGCTCTCTACTGATGTTAGCACCTGATCTTCCTTCTTGCCTGCTCCTTTTTTTCCTAAATTCCTAGTTGTCTTCCCTGAGCATCACTTAACACCCTGTCGTGGTTTGAACCTTGTTTTCCCCCAGAGGCTAAGAAAAGTGGTAGACCCCAAGGGGTGGAAACCCCTGGAAGTTTTGAAGTTCTGCCCAATGGGTGCTCCTGCAAAAAATGTAAACATATCACAAGCTCACCAGAAGAGATGAGTTGTTTTTTGGGTTGAGGAGAGGTGGCCATGTTGTAGAGCCACGAGGAAGGGGCTCTGAGCCCCTTGGGCCCTCTGGGGCCTCCCAGCCCCTGGCTGGGGGGGACTGCAGAGACTTGGAACAGTGCTAGACTGGACTAAGTGTCTGTAGTTAAGCCGGGAGATGTTTTCTCCAAGCTGGGCAGTGGAGACAGAGCAGAAAGCAGAGACGCAGCATCCAGAGACTGGCAGAGAGCCAGGACAGATAAGAACCTGAACCGGAGGAGCAGCAGGAACAACATGCAGCACCGCAGAGAAGACTCCTGGAAGGAGAGCCGAGGAGAAAGGGAGCCAGCAGCAGAGAGACAGAGTTTGGGGTAAGACTGATACCAGACCCCAAAACTCCTTTGAGACCTCTGGGAAAAAGGAGGACATGGACTCCTATTTTGGAGAGTAGTTTTGGACATGCAGCACTGGAGAGAGAGAGGAGCTGAGAAGCTCAGAGCGTCCTGGGAAGCTGGACCGGGATGGCCAGATGGAATGCGGGGGGAGTTGACCTTGGCTCCCCCCTCACACTGCTGCCAAGGTGGCAGCCTGAGAGACAGGGCACAGAGGCCCTGCAAGCTTGAATCTCCTGGAGATACCAGACCTTCACGAAGACCCCCCTGTGTCTTCGTGATATGACATGGTGAAACGACCTTGTCTGGGGTTACGAAGCCCACGGAAGACCCCTCGGTTGGAGGCGATGGGGCCGAGGGAGCTTGGATACCTCCCTCGTGAGTGCCGGCAGAAAGCCAGCCACAGCTGCTGCATGCATGAGATGAAAAGAACCTGTTGCCTTAGAAGATGCTGCTGCTTAAGGACTGGAAGGGATCTGTCCTTCTTTCCCTCCTGGACTTTTATTTGGAGGGGAGAAGAGATCTGATCCACTGTAAATACTATATGTCATGGTAGAGATAGTTTGTGATCATGTGTATAATGTGATATGCTATTTATTTGTACAGTCATTGTAATATATTCCCTTTCCCCCACTTTGAGTCTGGTGTGTTTGGTCTGGAAAAACCCATCTCACATTAGGTTGAGATGTGGGAGGGGGAATGGAGCTAGGGAATTGGATTTTGGGACTATCTCAAACCATGACACACCCCCTGCCACACACACATACACACAACCGATTAAAAGTTACTATCCTCGTGTCCTGCTACCCCCTCCAACCCCCTCACAGTGATTTGTTTCCAAACAGTGCAAAACACAACCATTTCTCAACAACAGAAAAAGTGTGCAGGCTGTCACATAACCTGCAGTGTCTTCATCCAGCACCGTGGTCCTCAAGCTTTTCAAAGCCACCCTTCCTCTTTTTAAAAAAGTTTCATTTCCCCTTCTCATTTGCCCAGTTTCTCCCTGACAAAACCACTATTCACTTTCTAACTTATCTCAAGCCCCCAGTACTCAAACATGAGGGTTTTTATTTTCAGAGTATGAAACAGTTTGTACGATTTTTTGTTTGTACCAATTTTTTTCTCCCAACATTTACATTTTAATTTTTCAGTAAAAACTGAACCCCAAAATCTATCAGTGTTAGCTCAAAGGATATACTCCACTCATCTTGGAGCTGAAGGGGATGGATAACTTTTGTGTGGGAGAGTTGGAAACCAGCACATGCAAACAAAACAGCAGGGGATGAGGTTTTTTGTGTCTCCTGCCTATTGTCCTCCAGTTACAGGACGTATTCTGACACTCCCCAGAAAGAAAGTCACTGCTGCAGTAGAGGACGGAAAAAAATGAACAGGACAACAATCTGATTTTCTACATCACCCAAAGAGCTAACAGAGTTAGAGTTTATTTCTAAAACAGCTGGAATCCCATATTTGACAAAGTTGCAGACAGATGGAGCTTTCAGAACCAGGTTGACACTGAGGGAAACTTGAAACCCTTCTGCTGGCAGAGCTACGGTAGAGCGGTGCCAAATTCCCTGCCAGACGGAGCTGTCATTCAAAGATGCCCGGTAGAGCTGGTGATACCAGAAAATCTGTGCTTGTCTTGGTAGACATGCTTTACAAGGAGGATTTGGGGAAAGCAAGGAAACTCTAGCAGCAGAGATGTCAGTTTTCCAGCCTGAAAGCATCCCGCATTAAAGAGCATATGGTGGGTCTATAGACCCAGCACTGTCATAACAGCAAATGCTGCAGTCATACCTTAGCCCTGTTGATAGGCACAAAAACCAAAATGGCACCTGTAGCTTATTTCTCTTGATCCAGTATAAACAAGTGCACTTGCAGCAAAACATATTCTTTGGACAATCACAGAGCATAGTTCAGAAATTCTTTGGTTGTCAGATTGCATGAAATTCCATGATTTTTTTTTTTTTTTCTATTCCGTATGGTGACAAGTGACAGAGTGATGTGAGAGGCTGAAAAAAATGCTAGTGTAGTGCCAGGAGAAAGGGCATCATTCCAGGAGAAAGTGGAAACACCCTTTTCTTCAGAGCAAGCTCAGGCGCCAGTCCCAATCCGTAGCAGGTGCTTCTCCCTCCTACCACTGCAGCACTGAGGCCTCAGCTGCATTCACACCATCTGCAGCAGAACACTGGTTTCCCACAGGATTGCCAAGTGAGGTTAAAGCTTTTAGGAATGTTTCTACCTTCTATCTGAGGTGATATCTCAGGAGGTGAAGGAAAAATAGTGCACATATCGTTCCTCTGGGGGAACAGAAGACAGGAGTATCCTTAAATATCTACCATATCAGTCCAAATTACAGTCAGAGTGCTGGTTTCCAAAAACTGTAGTTAAGTCAGTCTTGGCAGGAGGACTGGTGACCCAAGCACCCCTGTTGCAAAAAATTACACATACATATATAGGTGTGTGTGTACCTTCTTCTGCAGATATGTTCACTCCAATGTCCTAGAATGAAGTCCCTTGTCCCATATGGCCATTTGATTGGTCCTGTGCTGGCAGGGCAAGGAAGCTACACTATCACTGACACTGCTAACAGGGATTTCTAGCTCAGAAGAATGTTTGTTCTCTTAAGCGAGAGAGCCTTTGAGGCATTCTCAATTCAGGTTGTCAAAAATAAAAAAACCCAGCCTATTTCTGACCAAACACAAAACATATCATCTGAAGGTATGGGGCAGAAAAGCAGGCCAGAGTTGGACATTGTAAAGAAATAAAAAATAGTCAATATGCAATCAGTAACATTATAACTGCCTGTTTAGTTTTATTTGAATAATCCTCTATATTAATGTTAAAGCAGTTTCAAATTGTTTGCTGCTCTGTGTTGCTGTAAATAGGGCACTTATGAAAAGGAATAGCAAGAAAAATCACAGAAGCTGTGCACCTTTAGAAGGGGGATCTGCTCAGTTATTTTCATTTACTTACTCAAAATTTTTGACACTTAAGCAGTTGGCCAATTTCTCTTGTCTAAGAGCTAAAAAAAAAATTCTAAGTAAAGATAGATATATAGTAGGATGGGAGAACAAAAATAAGGTGGCAACAAATAGCAATGTGTGTTGACCTGTTACAAGGCACAAAAAGAATTTTCCAAGAGTACCATTAAATTACTTAGCAGTATTGATGTGGAATTTCAAAAATACATAGCAGGCCAGAAAATGCTTTTTGCTCCAGATTGTCCCTGGTAAACTGTATAAATCCTACTTCTGCTTCACCACCATGCAGTTGTCTTGACAGAAGAAACCAATTTATAAGTACAAGTTCCACTTCACAGCTAGACATGAAAGGAGAAGCACCAAGGAGGAGGACGGGCCTGTGCTTTTTTCCTGCAAAGAATTTCCAGGTCTCCCGAGATGGGCTACAAAAAGGAAAGAGAAAGGTACCAAGAAGGAATTGTCTCAGAATTGAAGTTACATAGAACTTCATGATCATAACCAGGTTGGACAAAACTGAACTGTTCTGTCTGTCCAGGCTCTGGGCAGAGTCTCCAGGATCATGGATTCCAGCTGAGGCAGAGGAAGGGACACACCACATGTAAGAGAAAGCAGCACAATGTGCTTTCCATAAACACTGTTAGGTTCCAAAGAGAATAATTTAAGGGAAATGCACAGAAATTTTCTACAGAACAGGTCTTATTGTGAAAAGAAAAAAAAAAGATCCCACAAAATATTAAACTTATATTCTTGGGTACGTATTTTCCTGTATTTGGCAAGAGGAAATTTTTAAGAATAATCTTTGATTGCTAATATCCTGTAAAAATTCATGGAGGAAATCCTCGATTTTATCATGTACTGTTGGGGCTAGGAGGAAGTGTTTGCAGTGACGTATTCAAGATGCAATTCATAATTTTTTATGCTGGCTGAGCTGATATTAGAAAAAGTCCATAGTTCTGACAGAAAGAGGTAACAAAGACTTGGGTCCGTGTATCCAGGCACAAATTAGTTTATAACAGTTCCTTTAACAAATCATCCTTGGAAGTTAAGGATCAGGTAGGAATTTGTAGGACTTCCCTTGTGTAAACAGATGGAGAAAATCAGAAGCAATTTTTCTATCCCTCTGAAAGGAGAACCAAACGACTATCCAAATGAGTTTTAAATGCACTTATTGCAAATAGCTGGACATGACCACAGCCCAGCTTGTGAGACAGAAGTTGTCTTTCTCCGAAACAAGCAGGTTCTCCATTATAAACTTCTTTGGGTGGGGAGAAGGGAGGGGAGCAAAAATACTTTGGTTCACAACATTGTTTTGCATAGGCATTCAAGAAGATCTTCCAAAGCTACCAGCTGTCCAGGCTAGTAACATAACACCCATGCCCCCTCCTCGGTAGTGGACGCTCCTCTTTGGTATCCTATTTTGTAAGGCAGACATCTTGCAGAGATGATGGAGTCACACAGATGCATCTTTGAAAAGGAACAAACAAATTAATCTAATTTATTAAGGAACACACTGGAAACCTTCTTTTGGTAGGCGGTAGGGGAGGGAGAAAAGAAAGTGTTGATAGATTCAGTATTTGCAAGAAGCAAGTTATTTTGCTCTTGTAGTTATTTGTTTACAGCTGTCAGTAGCTGACAGCTATTTTTTGTCAACGTCTGTGTTGACAAAAAATACGGAGTTACTGCTTCATGAGTAATTTTGAGTAACAACAACCAAGACATTAATAAATCCTTTCAGGTAGACACAGCCCTGTGGCAGAAAATATAAATATTCATTTTGGGAAGCATTCTGGCAGTTACTAAGCACGATACTTACTTGTTGACTGCGTGATGCATGAAACCTTGTAGGACGACCACATGCTTAAAATACAAAGTATTGTAGCTAGGAACCCGAAAGTCTGGATGGGAAAACAAATAAACCACAAATATTTACAGAGTATTAGATGACACATATTCCATGCATGTACGAACACTTTTGTATATTCAGCTTCATATTTTATGAGATTAACAGACCCAAAAAAAGTGATTTTTTTACTCCATTCTGCCAAAATACTAAAAAATAAAATTTCCTGTAGTATAATAGCAAGTTATGTCTTGTGAAAACAACAACTGACAGACAGACTAAGAGTCATATACAAGGAGGGAGAAAAAGTTGGACAGCAGCATGGAGTCTCACCTTCTAAACTTCTCACTAGGATTCTGCAACAAAGAAAAGACTGTTCTAGCACCTCTGAGTACTGTTCTTTTACTGCCCCATTCAAACAAGTCTTTCCCTGCTGCCTGCCAAATAAACAAGTCAGGTTAAGTATTCTAGTCTGTTTGCATCATCCAGACTAAGTTTCTGAAAGCAATTCATTATTCTGGAGGAGTTGTATTTCTGGTCCTGCTGCTGTGAAAATACTGTCACCCACACTCATAAGTCATGCCTCTCTCTACAAAGCCCTCCAGCCAACAGAGGCAGAAAGCATCTTCCAGTAAGTCAGTGCAGAGCCTCAGTGGGTTTTAGCTCAGGAGAAATTATTTTGAAGAGGTCTCTGTTCAGGAGCAGGAGGCAATCAAAACCCAAAGACTGAAATTCTGTAGGTAAGTTCCAGGTGCTACAACAGCCTTTTGTCAAAACTTAATTGTCTTAATTCTTCCCCTAAACACATTAGCTCCTGTGAGTTAAAGCAGAAGCCTTTAGTTTCAACGCTCTGACAGGACAAATACCCACTTTTAGTGGTGAGTCTGGAGTCTCACAACAAAATATTTTTATTGGCACCGTGTTACAGAACATTCACTGAAATGAGTAAGAAGGTAGTTCACCCAATCAAGACACAAGCAAGGCAAGTCTGTAAGAAAATAAAAGTACAAGTAACAGATTTCCAATGCCCTACTGTATATATATTGCAATTTTAAAAATGTCAAGACTAATAAACACAGTCTTACCGCTCCAGCCACAAGTCCAGTCACATTGTAACTCTTGGCTGCTGCTACAATCGATCCAATGAGAAGCAGAATTGTACCAATTAAGTAATGAAGGAACTCCTGTAAAGACAAACACAGCCTGCATCAGAAGGGAAACTTAGCAGGAAAGCATTTTGATATGCCTCAGAAAGAAATTAAGTTGGCAGAAGTGACTCAAATCCAGAGGACAAAACACTAGTAAAAAAAGGAAAAAGAAAAAAAAAGGCAAAATGATATTAGAAAAACCCCTAACAACCTACCTTGTGAGTGGATTTTGTGCCAAACCTCAGTTTCTGTTAAAAAAGGGGGAGAGGGACAATCTTCAGATCTACTAATGTCACTGGAATAAGGTTCACTTACTGGGTATGGATGCAATCCTTTCAATTCAACATAGTTTATTACTGAGGATGAAACATGTCTCTATTGCATCAAGTATTGCAGTGCACTAAAGGGATGGTTCTGGAGGAAGGAAGAAGCTTTAAAGACATATTTCTCTAGCCTATATGAGATGCCATAAGTGGAAAACCAAATGCTCCTACTTCTGATAATCTTAAAAAGTAAGCAGTGGATCTACTGCTGGCTTTACTAATGATTTAGGTCAACCAAGACTCGAAACAGGAGGGAAGCCACAAAAAGCACAACTGCAGTAAAACATGATGGCACGGGCTTTTCTGGGAGAGCACCAAGGCACCACATTTAAGATCTCCAGTGTGATGAGTATCAGTCTGGGAGTCAATTTTACCTTGTTACAAGCAGGGGTTATCTGTGGATTGATTCTGAATCCTCACAAAGCTTATGGCAACCAATATGTGTGTTTGCACATGAACATGGGTTGTTTCTTGTGCATGGTTGGGGTGGGCAGGGGCATATCTGCTTACTGTATCTGCATGAACCAAGGGAATGCCATGTATAAGGGAGAGAAGAGATTTTATCTCAAACCACAAGATAGAATATAGTCCCAAAATTGTTCAAGGAAAGCCCAGACGATAAACAGTCTATCATACCAGTGTCCCTCTGCTCAGGTGTTTTATAAAGAGCTGAGAAGGATTTTTGCCATAAAGTAGAGAGACTGCAACTGCTTTCCTCATTCATAACCTTGTTTCAGTTAATCAAGATCCCAACTCTTGCATTTTCTAGAATAAATTATTTCCATAAGGAGCCTTTCTCTGACTAGTCCATGACGCAGCAGGCAAATTAGACACACCATTGCCTCCTTAGAGGCAGCAGATAAAGCAGAGGAATTTGAGGGATGGGCAGAGGTCCAATGGAATCATCAAAGGCTAAATTAGGTGGAGAACCAACACCTGGCAGGGCTGAGAGAGTGCCCCTCTGGAGAAATACTTCCAAGCTTTAAAAGGTGTCAGCGCTGAACCACCTCTTGAACCACTGCAACTTTACTGACTACAAATCACACCCCCAACTGCAATGTAGAAATCCTGCCAGGAAACTCATGTGAGAGCTACCTGTAGCTTCCCAAAGTCTCTTATATGTCTTCCTATTCTGTTCTAAAGATACTTAAACGTGTGACTGATAAGGAAGTTGTTTGTTTTGTAAAAGAGTAGCAGTGTTCAAGCATCACATCCCATAAAGCTATCTGAAGCTGAGCAGCCACAAACTTCAGTGCCTTAAACTCACTAGTGGCTCTGGAACACAGAGGAACGATTAAGCACAAAACAAAAAAAACAAAAGCAGCCTATGAAGAGGCCAAAATGGCACAGACTTGTTACAGCAATGCACACATTAAATGCTGCTTTACAAAACTGTCATTTATTAGCTTACTTCAGTCCTTTATTTTAATACCTACATCTGTATTATTTCTAGATAAATAAGTACCTTTAGAGACAGATAGTGGTGGCATACATTTAAAAAGAAAAAAGCCTAACCATGTTCTTCAGCTAAAAAGAAAAAGAAAGAAAGTTGTATTTTTCTCTCTGGTTAGAGGTGGATGGATGGACAGACTGTTATCTTAGATCTGTACAGTACTTACATAATTTCCATTAAATGCCATCCAACCAATCTTGGATTTCAAAATCCCTCTATATCTCTCCAGTTTGCTTTCCCCATTCCTTTTTTCCTTCCTCTGTGGAACTAACATGTCACTATGTGTAAGGGAGGCATGTTTGAAGAGGTTATTAAAATCCATCATTCCATACTAGAATGCAGAACTCTTTTATTAGGTGACCTGACCCAGAGCTACTGAAAAAGTTCAGGTCTCACATTTTCTATGCTGCTTGTTAGTTCTCCACTAGGATATGAGAGATGGATGTGTACGGGAAATGTGGGAATGAAGCAGAACATCCTGCAGGATATCCCAGAAAAGGCAATCAGGCCAAGGCTCCTATTTCTTGCTATTGTTTAAGTTACCTAAAACTGTACCAAAAAGAGACACATTTGACTTAAATAGCACTCACAGACTTTATTTTGGGACAGGATGTAGTACATGAATTCTAATGCTACGATTTGGTACATTAGCAATCCCTTAGCTGCTTTTAATGCCTGAGCTAGGACTCATCTGCTGAAGGCTTGATAATCAGTAGCTTCTTTGCAATTGTCTCAGAATAACACTATTGACTTCCCTGGAGTAAATCTGGATTTATATGTGTCCGAAGGAGGGCAGGATCAGATCCAAATCAGCTAAAACCCCTTACAATTAGAGCATCTGCTGAATACTAATAACAAAAGGATCTGGATACAAGGTAACAAAGAATCAAGTGAAAGACAGCCTATCATTGTGAAATAGCACAAGAAAAAGGACTAATAAGTTGAGATGTGAACCCCCAAGAGAGGCGAGGAACCCAGGCGATGTAACAGGCTTACCGCAAGTGGCCAGCTCACGCAATTGAGCTTCCTGTAGACCCTGAAGATGTGGGTAACGTAGAAGAACAAAATCATAACCAAATCGCACATGGTGACAATCTGAAAGAAGCTGTATGCACTGTAATCTGTCCATGGAGAATTATTTACACTGATGAATCCAATCAGCAGTGAGATCTGGAAGACAAAATGTGCATTAAAGATTTTTACGATGGTGCTCAGAGGGTTGTGGAGATGATTTTAAGCAGAACAAAACGACACTTAGAAACATAAGACAAATATCTAATGTAAATTGGATGGTCCCAACAAAATGGAGGACAAAGTAACGAGCATGATAATGATGTTTTATAATTTGCTGACAAATGAGGTGAAGCAACCATCAAGAGTGGGGAAAGGGCCAACTGCCAGAAGGAATGCAGCAGTTTCAGCCTGAAGAACCCAATCTGAAGAAGTCTCTATGTACAACAGAAGAGGTCTCAAATAGAGAAAAAGAACTGAATGCCTGGAGATGCACCAGCGACTGAAGCATCTAAACCCCATGGACTTTCAGAAGGAAATAACTGAAAGCTGCAAAAATTGAGGTGTTCATGAGCAGATGCACCTTTACTTTCATTTAGTGACACTTCTCACATGCAAAAGCGGATGACCTGGCTGCAACTGAGCTAAACAGTTTTACTCTTCCTTTTCTACCACCTACGGAGCAGGAGTATTAGAGGATTGTAAGGCAGCATCATAGCAAATAATATAAACATTTAGGGGAATTGATTAATTCACCTCACTCCCAAAGCTTTAATATGTTAACACTGCCACATAAAAGTATAAAGCTTCTGTACAACTTCCGTCAGCTGTACGCTTGCAAAGGACAAAAGCTATTTCATTTTTTTTAACTATGAAACTACTTGTTTAGTTTACTAATCTTGCTGCTTCCACCAGCCTGGCTAACCTGGGTGATCAAAATAAATCTACTAAAAATAAATATACTAAAATATTTTCTTATTACAGACTTTGTCAATGCATGCTTTCAGCCACTGTAATTTTTAGCTCATCTAAAGTCAATCGGAAGAAGTAATGATTCACACTTTAAGTGTTTCTCCTAGACATTCCAAAACTATCTGAGGAAGCCAGAACCTTAAGACTACAACATCCTTTCCTGCACACTCATCTTCCAAACTCCTAACCAACTGCATTCATTATCAGAATAATTTCCTTAAGATTAAAAGAGACAAAAAAAACCCCAAACAACAAACCAACACCCAAACAATATAGCTTAGATTATCCCTGCTGCAGTGTTAACCAAGTTTCACCTGCTCAGTTCTAAGTGGACAGGTTAAATATATGCATACATGAGGGCAACCAAAAGCTATATACACACAAAAGAACTTCACAAGAACTTGTCGCCTTGACCAAACTCCATCCAAACAGCCACATCAATGTCTTGACAGTGAACCACCTTGGAAAGCTGGCTTCAAAGAGAAAAGTCAGTGTTCCAGATTCTTTCCCACACAAGTGGCTAAGCTATTGTCAGACCTGGTCCAGCTTCATTATTTTTACTGTGTTTGTCCAAGTAGTTGATATTAACATTGTAAGTGATGCTCAGTCCGAGACAGTCATGGGATTCTGCATTATAGTGAGCCTACATCTCCTCTCACCTTTGGAAGTGACACAGGACTTGGAGATGCAGGGTTAGATCATACTTTGTGCTTCTCAAGGATGGAGGTCACAGGTGTCTTTGAATATGCTTGATAGTGCTCAGTCCCTGTCTCCCCAGATGTGTTCCTGCCCTCTGGTTTGGGAGTGTAACATCAGAGCAGCATCCTGCACGTTCAGTGCTCCTGTCTGTACCACACCTCACCTCTGGGTCTCACTGCCTCACCACTGGGGAATCCTAAATGCACAAAGTCTTGCACCTTGTGCATGGCAGAGCTTTCTAATATGCTACATTTCTTAGAAGATAACAAAGCAATGCTCTCCACAATTCAGCATTTAAAGAACTCTGGCCGAGTTCTTCAATTCTGAAGTAATCTGGATGCAGTTTTGTCCAATCTGTGTCTACATATAGCAGGTCTACATTAAGCAGTGGTTTCATGAGGGACCAGGCACCTGTCATCTTCTCCTTCCCACCCTGATTTCTTTCCCTGTAATGTACTGGCTCCTCCATTCATCTGTGCTGAGCCATCTTAGTGTACAAAGCTAGCAGAAAAGTGAACTACTGAAAAAAGGCTTTACTCTGACTCAGCCATCACACAGGGCAGGGTCAGGTGAGCAAGGGAGTGTGAGGGAGAAGTTAGGACTTCCACAGAAAAGATAGGAAGGTCTGAGCAGGCAGGACAGCAGTAGGGAGTACCATGCTGGCTCAGGCTGCCACAGACCATGCATCTCAGTCCCTTGAATCTTAATGTTAGTTAAGAAGAGTTGTCTGAATTAGCCATTGAATAACTTGAACAATCAGAAGGAGATCATTTGCCCTATAATGTAGGAGAACACTTGAAGTGATGCAAGACACAGCTATTATTTTCATAATTTAAAACTGAATTTAATGAAATTTCATTCCATAGGAAGACTCAACAAGAAGTCACAGCAAACACTGAGTCTTGCTCTTGGATAAAGGTGAGATGAGGACAGTACTTCCCTAATCACCAAAGGCTAGAAAGGGTCTCCCTTATTCAGGTGTCTTCAGTCCCCAGTTTCAATTACACTGTACAAATCAAGAAAGAAGCATTAATTCACAGAAATATTAAATCTGCCTAGTGGCTCATTTCATGCACGAACAATTAACTTTAGCAACTTTTTTTACAGTGTACAAAGGATAAGGTGGGCGGGATCCTTGAAGTACAATCACCATCCAAATAATTAAAACCACTGGAGAAAAAAAACCCACTTAGTTTAAACTAGATCCAGTTCTTTCTATTTCAAGGAAGCATAAAAGTATTTTTCTTTTCAGTGAAAAGGTATAAAAAGCTGAGAAGAAGCATAAAGAAGAATGTGAGCCGTCCAAGAACAGAAAATTCATCTGAGGTGTTATATTCCTCAGAAATAGGAAAATACAAGGTACCAACCACTCAGTGAAGAATCTGCTCAGCTCCTAAAGATGGAGTAGAACCGTGGATTTCAAGACTACTTCACAATTAAAACAACTCCAAAACCAATTAGCAAAGATTCTTCCTTCTTTGATTTTAGATGTGCCTCAGCACACAGGTAGGAAGAAACCACGGCAAGAGGTATTTCTTTCAATGTTTAGTTTCTTAGCATAAATTTTGCAACATGAGACTTACCTGCAATTTCTAAAGAGAGTCATCTGATCAGAGGCACATAATTCTGTTTCACAGGACAGGTGCAAAGGGGACCCTATAAACAACTTTATAAAAGTTGTCTGCCACACTATTATTGCCAGCCTGCATGGCTGGCAGGTACAGTCAGAGTTTAAAACTCACATGTTGAAAAAGAATGCTAACAAATGTAGAGCCACATAATATCATTTGTCCTTTAAAAGTGACAAACACTGAACTTCCTTCACCAGATATTGGTTTACCATGATATATACCGGGTGATGACTGTATTTTTTCCCCCTCTGGGATTCCTGTTTCCAGAGGTTAGAGTGATAAAATGATTAATATGTAACTGTCTGGGATACAGTTCAACATAGATCTTAGAAGTCAGTTTGTGACACAGAGAAAGAGAGAAACGAATGGCAAAGCACTAAAGTGATCAAATGTTACGACTGCTCTTTATGCATCTGTGCTCAGGGGAGCAGGTTAATACACCTCGAAAATAAAAACTGAGGGTACACAAAAAGCCAGGGCACTGCTATTTCCCTTTCAATATAGCATTTCACAGATTGTGAGAGCAACACACATGTAACAAACAGCCAGCAAGGCAGTGTGACCAGAAGTACAGGTCAAATGATGGTCAGTCTCATGAGAAAATTTCAATGTGCTCCACAATACATATCCAGGCTCCAGACCTGCATTACAAAAGGAGTGAGGGACACATTGCAGGACAACACTATTTCAGTGCTTTCTGGTTTCTGAGAAGCAAAACAAAGAACATACACATCAATCAACTCCGAGGTGGGATTTTTGGATTTAAATAAATTCTGTATTTATTCTGTTTCATAGAAGTTGACTGGCTTAAACTAATCCCCTTCTTGACTTTACTTTGGACCAGATTTTTGAAGTAAGTCATGAAGTATGTTTAGAGACACTGGTATATATCAGGAACTATCTCACAGCTAAAGGCAGTCAGGCAATTGCCAGGAGGCACACAATGCCTTACCAGATAGAAAAGATATAAAATCTGCAAGACTCTTACAGAGTAAATCTGCATTCTTTTCTCTATTTTGAGCCGGAGATGAGGTAACCACATCCTCTGCAACGTTCCTGTAGAAAATGTTGGCTCTTGAATGGCACTGAATGTTCCCAAGCCTAAATTCCATTCTGATTTGAAGTTAATGCAGCTCTACCAAAGAATGAAACATAATTTGTTCTTTCTTGATATGGTCTTCTTCCTAAAGGTGCCCAAGATGCTGCTTGGCCACCTTTGCCACCAAAGCACATTGTTGGCTCATGGTCAGCTTCTAGTCTCCCATGATTCCAAGGTCTTCCCTGCAGAACTGCTTTCCAGTCAGATGGCCTGCACTCTGTACTGGTGCAGAGGGGCTTACCCTCAGATATCCCCGGATACAGGACTTGGTATCTCTCTGTGCTGAACTTGATGAGATTCCTACCTGTCCGGACTGTCAGGGTCCCTCTCCATGACAGCACAACTCTCTGGCTCATCAGCCACTCCTCACAGTTTTTTTTATCACCTACAAATTTTCCAGGACTGCACTCTGCCCCATCATCCAGGTCATTAATGAAGATGTGAAACAGTACCAGCCGCAGCACTGACCCCTGGGGTGCACCACTAGTGACTGGTCTCAAAGGACTTTGTACCATAACCTTCTGCAACACACTGCCATTCAGACACTTTTTAATCCATCTCACTGCCCCCTTCTCTAATCCATACCCTGTTATCTTGTCTGTGAGGATGTTATGGGAGACCATAGCCTTACCAAGATCGAGGTAAACAACACCGATCACTCTTCCCTTGTCTACCAGGCTAGTCTACTCACTACAAAAGGCAGTAAGGCTGGTCAAGCATGATTTCCCCTCTGTAAATCCATGCTGACTGCTCCTGATCACCTTCTTGTCCTTCATGTGTTTGGAAATCCTTTCCAGGAGGATTTTCTCCATCATCTCCCAGGGGCTGAGGCGAAGATGACCAATTTGTAATTCCCTGAATCCTCCTTCCTTTTCATAGACATTACATCACTCTGTTCAGAATGGCACACTTTCCTTCTGTACTTCTCAGGCTAAAGAGGAGAGGGAAAGACTGGACAAGAGTGATAGATTCTCTTTCCCTGTGCTATAAAATGCTACTTGAAGTGTTCCCTGGAAATGCTGTTTCTTTTTTAAAAATCAGCTGGTTTTCCTTATTTCTTCTTGTCCCTGACAAAGAATGAGCATCTGAAGTCCATTGATCACTATTACACTCAGTAAAAACCAAGGAAAATGTGTATCAAGACTTCAAGGAAGTAAATCTTCCACTTCAGGAAAATTCAACACCTTCTTAAGGAAAGGACAAGAATCACACCTTTGTATTAAGAAGAGATTATATATGGCAAGAAGATCCAACTTCCAATGACTCCTAAGGCAAATGCATACTGGAGAAAAGGCCCATAGTATTAGGCCCAGATACTGTTGTACTTCTGATTTCAGATGGTTTGAGTTCCATCTAACTCCCTGTGCTCACTCTTTGCTGGCTGTAGTCCCGCAGATACAATTAGGTAACAGAGAAAGCTGAGCTCCAAACATCCTAGCTTCCCAGGAGTGGGCTGGCCATGATGGTGGGACTCAGAGCAAGCCAGAAACACAACCCTCAGCCTCCCTGGTGGCTAGATCTTCCTGCAGTTTCCAGTCCTGTCATCAGCCACAGAGGGCACAGTGAAACTGCCCAAGAGCTAATGGGCTTTGCTTCCCTTCACTAACACTGGATCCTGCTGGAATGCACAGCAAAGATGGAAAAGCTTGGGTGGGCCAAACCTGCAAGTTCAAAGAAGCCTAATAGAGAATCACCTGCTGTAAGGAAGGGGCAGAGATGCATGCCCACCAGTCAAGAGATTACAAGTACAATTTTCCTCGCTAGTGCCCTGCAGGTAACAAAGGAAAGGATTTGTTTTGCTCTCCATGTTACCTACAGTCCAGCTGGCACCACTAAGCATTTTCTGCTCAGTAGAAGACTGTAGTTTATCTGACCACAGAACAGTTTTATAAGCCAGGAATCAATCTGTGCAAGTGCTTTGTATGATCTTTTTCTACTGTCCTGCTCTAATGGATGTCATAAATAAAGCTCTGACTTTACTACCAATACTTAATTCTTTTGTAATGTTTGGAGAGAACTAAATTTTCCTCAGATGCAGCTACCTGCACAAACATAAATCCAGCATGATCTCCAATACTGACAGGAACCTACTCTAAAGGAAAGCCTAATGTTCTGAGCATGAGAGGCCCATTTCCACAGGCAAACACTGACACAACAAGGGAGGAATTAAAAGTCACTGGCTCTTGAATCCTGACCTGTTTTGTAACCAGTCTGAACTTCAGTAAATCACGTATTTCACTGCTTCAGCTCCCCCATTTTCCAAGTGAGGACTAATAAAGACTTTACATGCATTTGCTAAAGGTTTTTGCCCTCAAAACACTTTAGACATGTAAAATAAGGCAAAAATTTTGAGCATGACTAATAAACATCTAGGGCAAGATGACTGTTTCCCTTTACAGTATGAATGAGAATCGATGCCCACCAAAAAGAAAAACCAAATGATAAACACCACCCCTTTCTTCTCCCTGTCCTCCCCTCCAAAAGCCCAAACTAACAATCAACAGATCACAGATGTAACAGACAAGCATATGGGAAAATCATCTGAGGAGAAAGCCACAGAACAAGCAAACAGTAACAAAACGTTGGTCTTCTGAGACTTGCTTTGTGGTCAACCTGTGGCTACCACAGCACAAAAGATAAACAAAAATGAGAGCCCTAGCTCACTGTAAAATGGAAATTAGTATTTTTTTTTCCTGTCTGTCATTTATTTACTTACAATAGACTGTGATCAGGTTTTGCAAAAAATCCCGCCATGGAGAAAACATTGCAAATAAATTGCTTTCTAACTGGAAGTGTAATCTTTAAAGCTTGGACTACTTTACCACTCATCCTCTTGACCATCCCTGAGTGCTCTGTACCGCACATTATCACTCACCCGTACCCAGCTGTTCTTTCCCAATGCTATTAATGACTGTGAAGCAGAGGTTACCCTTTCCCACTGTGCCTGTGTACAGCAGTGGTGTGCTGGGTGTGGGTGCGATATAAGCTGCCCTCACAGCAGCTCGTGTGGTGCTGGGCTTTCTGTGGTTAAGAAGTGTTGATAACACGTCAGTGTTTCGGCTGCTGCTGAACACTGCTTGCACAGCAGCAACACCTGCTTTTTCCTCCCTCCCCTTACCCTGAAGCAGGCTCACAAGTAGGCAAATCACAGCTGGCTCAACTGAACAATGGGATTTTTCAGACCATGATGTTGTGTTCAGTGATAAAAACTCAGGAAAAGGAGGTTTAAGGGGAAACGTTTTAGGTTATGGTGTTCCTCTTCCGAAGCAATCATTGCACACAGAATCATAGACTCACAGAATGGTTTAGGTTGGAAAGGACCTTAAAGACCATCTATTTACAACTCACCAACCACAGGCAGGGACACCTTCCAGTAAACCAAGTTGCTCAGAGCCCCATCTAGCCTGGCCTTGGACACTTTTGTCAATGGGGAGTAGTGAATTAATTTATTGCTTTGCTTGTGTGTGCAGCTTTTGCTTTCCTTATAAAACTGTCATTATCTTGATCCAGGGGTCTTTTCGCCTTCCTTCTATTTTCTCCCCATCCGACAGGGGAGGAGAGTGAGCAAGAGGCTGGTGTTTGGCTGCTGGCTGGGGTTAACCCGTTGTATGTGGCCTACCCCTTGTCTGGATTTCTAGCTGCTGCAGTAGGACAAAGAATGGTATTAAAAATCTTCATTGCAGAAAGACACTGAATATGGTTTTTGCAAATCCCAAGATCATGCACTGAACTGAAAGACTGAAACTGCTGTCTTACCATGTAATTTTAAACTATGGATAATAATTTTCTTTTTCTATATAGAAATAAGATGTGAAATGCCAACTAAATTGCAGGGAGCAAAGATAATGTTAATAAGAAGCAAAATTGCCTCAAGGTGCCCAGTTCTAGAAAAACACTATAACTCTTATCTCAAAGTTTTACCATAATACTGTGACACACACAGCATCATGTGTAATCCACCCAGCACTGTGTTATCTCTTCATTTAATTACTTTGCCAGGCAACATCCTTGTATTTTTCAGAATATCTTCCTTTTTTTTTCTTGACTGTACTCCCCTCTAATATACTATCCCATGAGAAGTCATACTATAACTTTTTGTCTCCAGTGTTTCCTTTCCTTTTTTTCTGCTTATTCCCCTTTCCTATTCTTACCTACATTACACTCTGTATTTCTTCTCCTTTATCTCTCTCATTCTCTCCCACTCAAATTTCCCTCTATACATGCCAATGCATCACAATTCCCTCTTAATGTTTCCTAGCTATCTTCCCCAGTCTCTTGCATCAGGACATGTATTGCAATTAGCTAACTAAAAATTAGCACCATTCAGGGGAAAAGTGTCAGGGGACAGGATTCAGCAGAGTGCTACACCTGCACAAAGACTGTAGGCAGCAGCTCTGCTTTACCAGTCTTCAGTTAGTCGGCAATACCTGAAAGTGCTTTTTTTTCCCCCATGCATTGTACTTGCTGAAGGACTGATGAACCTTTGTACTGCTTTAAATGTCGCTCCTCCTGAATCTGAAAAAAGAAGGACCTTGAGAACTACCCACGAAATCGATAAAACCTCTCTTAAAACTTACCCAAGTTCTAGTGCAAGCAATTGTACAGAAACTGTGTCTACAGATTTGGGGCAAGGGACAGCACTGACTCTCATCCTGTTTCATCACAACCATTTAAAAAACCCCAATATAACAAGAGCTAAATTCTTTTTGTATTTGAATGAAAAAAAAGTCAAAGTTTCCAGCTTATGACACCAGCCAAGATGGTAAATGGAATTTTCCATCCCTACGCGAGCCAATCAGGATAACCATGCCCCAGAGAAATGTCACTGACTGCAGCTGTACCTTTCCAAATGTTACACCTCAACGCAGTGAAGCAACACCCACATATTATTAAGTACATACTTCTGGTGGAGTAAAATAATTTTTTTAACAGCTTCCCAAAACAGAAAGATGAGCAAAGTGCAGGCCAAGGTTACAACTGTAGATCATGCAAGACTGATTCCACTAATTTAAGCAGCAATGTTGACTGCTGCTGTAATCGAGATTTCCTTCTTCCAAGGCAGTGTTGGAAATGTGAGCTGTAACAGACAAACCCCTACTAGAAAAAGAAGATAAAGGGCACAGTCCATTTGAAACTTCATTAATAACAGATGAAATCAGCTGCCTTCAAGTGCATGGTTCTGTGAAGCAGTCAGTCTTTGGTTGCACAATAATCTTTCAGCCCCTGCGTCTGGGCAGATTTCCTTCTTGTCTGGCTGCTTTGCTAAAATGAGGAGGCTGCCTGGCCTCTGATAAGTGACTTCTCTTGTGCACCACCATTCACAGGCTATTTATTGAAGATAAAAATGGTGGGAGGGTGAGAAAAGACAAAATAATCTTATTCAGACCCTCTACAACTCCGATAAGAGGACAATCCTAAGCACAAGGAAGCAGACTTCTTTATCTATTAATAAGAAGTTATCTATCTGCTCAGGCACAGGCCTCAGTGGTAGAAAAGCATGTGGGGTAATCCCAGAACCAGTATATGAAGGACATTATTAAAGAGCCCTTGTTGCACAGTGTTAGCCATGATCATTAAAAAGGCAATTCTTTGTAATGACTAGCTGCAATTACGTCCTGCCTACCACTGATCACAAGACTTCAATCCTGCCCCTGCCAGCTGAACTAGTTCCCTGCCTCAATCTCCACAGCTGCCTGCACCACCACTGCACCACACCGAAAGGCACCACATAATCCTGCACATTATTAACTGAAAGCTGAGGATTTCATAGTTATATGGCAAATAATAGGCTATATTCTCATCAGGTAGTGAATTAATTAAAAAAAAAAGTTTGTTATCAACAACAACCTCATAATTTTATTTATTCTTCTTGCCAATTCAATTTTAACAGATCTGTTTCAAAATCAACCTAAATTTAAAATATTTCAACTGTAAAAGTATTATCAGTAAGTTTTTTCAATCTATAAAAAAGATGCACACACGACACTCAAAATATTGCAGCAACTAAGTAACATCACACAAGGGCCATATGCAAGTTACAAACAATTCCCAAAACACATAAAACTCATTGCAAAACAATATTAATAGCACAACTAACTGTTAGCATGTCTGCAAAGAATTTTAAATACTGACAACGCCCCAGAAGGGTTCTAACTCTGGGAATCACAGCTGCCTTCCCTCTGATTTTCAAAGAGGTGCCACCTGCTATGACTGCAAGGACTACTCTGGATAAAGCCAGAAGAACCCTATACTTTGGGAGCACACAGCTTGTTCCTCTATGAATAAGGAATTAATTCCCTACGCAAGAAACAGGCTCCATGAAACAGCCAGCCTGCCACCTGCTCCAGTGGTCTCTCCCATCAAGTCATAATCCCCAAATCATAGACAAACCTGCTGTTTCAGGTAAGAGCAAAGACACATCCTCTATATAACTGGGGTTTTTTTTCTGCAGATGCAAAAATACAATCCCTGGCTCAGCCTGTGCTCTCTGCCCTCCTTACATTGTGGTGCTTGCTGGGAATCTGTGTCTTACACAAACAAGCCCATTTAGAAAAGACAACCTGACTGCTGCAAAAAGAATGCATGCACATGGCTCCTGCTGTAGCTCGCTCCACTGTAAAAGACCATCTACCTTGCATGGTAGGCAGAATCCCTATAACATAACTCAAAAGATTATAGGAAGTAAAAAACATTGCAATCTCCAGAGTCCTCTAGTAAAAGGTGGAGTATCTGCTGATAGCAACCGAAAATGAAGGGATTAATATTACCAAATCTCTCCAGATTAAAAAACTGCACAGCAAGTTGTGACTGTTACTTCTCTCTTCTGCAAGGCAAGCACTTCCAACATCTAGATCTTCCTGGAGAGCCACGTTAACTGTTCTCTTGATCTGGTAAACAAAAGATTCAGACAGACCGACAGGAGAAGACAGTGCACACTGCGGACAGAGAAAGAACGCCTCAAGCACAGAAGGTGCTTCTGAGGCAACAGAAAGAAAAGGACTGGGAGGAGAACTGTAGGCCAGCACAAGTGGGTTTGGCAGAACTTAAAAATTAAGAGGTTTGAGCTGTCTTAAGGTATGGCAGAAGAGTGGCTCTCAATGGCAGAATGGAATCCAACAATGATGTATGGAATATACATGCTCGTGGAGGTTCAAACACAACCTAGGGTATGTAGACATTGTTGGAGAACTTTATACTTTGAGGCTGTTGCTGCAAAAGCAGCACAGAGCTCATCAGCGCTGGGTCTGGAGAGGAAGCCCTCCTTGTGGGCAGGAGACTCACCTGCCATACTTCCTTTTAGTCAGCTGGAAAGATGAGCTCCTTGTAGAAGCAAGGCACTTCTGAATCCATGGCTCTGAACCATTCTCAGGTATATTGTTTCCCCTTTAAAAAGTCAATGTAGTCCCATATTGCCAGTGATACAATACAGAAAGAACTTATTCCTTACTTGTGAGCCACAGAGATCTTGTAGAAAAATTTCATGGCTGTCTAAAAATGGTTTCACCAACCACGCATGGCAATACCATCTACAGAGAAGGAGCCCACGTTGGCTGACCGGCCAAGCCTGGCTCAGACTGGCTGGCTGCTTGATGCCTAGGGTAGAGAGTATTTATTTATTATTAACAAACACCCACAAACTCTGCACAACAAGCTGCAAAGTTTCCGCCTTGACCTGGATATCCAACACATATCTAGCAACAAACAGCTACTTAAAACTCAGATAGGAATATATAACATAAAACCTGAACCTCACGGCAACAATCATTCTAGTTAACCTATCAAACTAGATGCACAAAAAGAAAAAAAAAAAGGCAATCTCATCTTCCTGGAAGTTGTTATTGAGATCAAAGATAACTTGCGAACCACACAGTGAAGTCTCAGTGCCTCCACCCAGAAGCCCTCAGCAAGCGATCTGTTCGTCACTCACCCTTACAGATGCTGCTCACAGCACAACCTGTTCTCGCTGTCTGAGGCATTTAGTGCTTGACTGACTCATATCGTCAGTTGACACCTGCTGTAGCTCTCCCTGCCTCAGAGAACACCGCACGGACATCTGGCAGTCGCACAGACAGCAGTTCAGAAGCTCACACCTATCATCTCCAGCAAAGGCTTTGCTAGCTATGTCAATGGGGCCTTGAGCAAGGTCTCCTTGAATAAGAGGAGGACTTGTTTACGTCACCAAAGTCCATGTTGTTAGCTGTGCTGGCATAACATAATTTTTATCAGGAAAAAACAGGTGTGAATTCCTGAAAACATCATGACAATTTCCAGATCAACCTGGCTGCTGGATCAGCCTGGGCCTTAGCACATAAAAGAATGACCTTCTCTATGTGCAGACACTTGATGCTTGGCAAGGTGCCAGGGAAGTGAAGGGCAGTGAATGAGGGGTGAAAAATGAGAATAGATGAGATTCCCCCGTGGCATTGTCAAAGCTGAGAGCTTTCAGTGACTGCCTGGAGACTGGCAGGCCTCTCAAACACACTGGAACAGCACTCCTATGTCTACTAGGTACTTGTATACTCAAGCAATTGCCAAAAGGCTCAACTAGCCAGCAGGTGAGAAGCAGGAACTGGGGACTGTGCTTTTCCCAAATAGAGAAAAGAGCTCTTGCAGAGCATGATTACAGACTTGAGGAAAATAGGCCAAGTCATTCTACTCTTCTGCAGCTGCTGCTGGTCATCTCATGTTAACAGCATACTTCTTTCCCAGCAGTCAGCACTTGTTTCTTGAACTCACTAGTGGTACTTTTAAAGAAAAAACAAAACAAAACAAAACAACAAAAACATTAAAAGAAAATTCCTCCTGAAGGCAGTTTCTCAATCATCATCACACTTCCATTTTCCTTATGGGAAGCTGTGAGCAGAAGAGGAAGCCCTAAGCAGCACGGCTGTTGCTATTGTTGCAAAAATAGCAGCCAAGTTTGTTTTGGCTTTGAAAGCTGCAGACACCTAGCCTTGATCAGCCAGGCACATCTGTCCCAGCCATTACATTCATCAAATGACCCTTAAGAATCTGAGTCAAACAAAGAAGAGGAAGCTCACAGGTGGATGAAAGGAAATCACAGCAGTTTCAGAGTTGGATCTCTGAGTACAGAAAGTAGCAATTTCTGGCTGCTGTATACTTTACATATCACCACATAATAGGAGGACAAGGCCACAGCAGCACGCATGACGTGACAAAGGAGACGACTGAGCCACAGGACCAAGTAAATACCTCACAAGGACTCCCCAGGGAGGGGAGCAGAGGAAACACTTACTCATAGAAGCAAACACTGTCTGGCTTTGGGGGACAATACCCCAGTAATGCACAGCAGGCACCAGAGCCTCAGGGTCAGGTATGCATCTCTCACTGAGGTACAGCCACGGCTTCTACTGGATCAAAATGAACATATACAGCCCTGGAATCCAGTGAAGGACACTTGGCAAGATGCTCTTTATCATTTATAGGCTCTGAGCACGTGGAGACTGAACTTGTAAACAAGTGATCCGCTGTTTTCTGTCACTCTGTGGCTGGAGAGGAGGATGTTCAAAGAGACACCATCTCCAAACAGAGTGAAGACAGGGAACACACTGCTCTTGCACATCTTAAAAGATATAAGAAATCATGCTTTTCACCACATCTTAATTATCCAAGGACATAATGTGCATCTGATTAAGATTTTTAAACGGCATTTGCAAATTTAACTTCCCATAAAACAAATGTGCCAGGAAACCATTGCCAATACTTCCCTCTGCTCTTTCAGGCATACTAAACATGTCTGACAGAGGTGAGGCAAAACTTCACAAGCAACACCACTTTAAGGAATTTTCCCTTTCTGTTTTGCCTCCATGCAGCTGTTCTCAGCTGCAATGATGCAGATGTTCTCCAGGTTACACAGAGGCATGGAAAAAACATAACTGGCTTTTCACCACATCTTTTTATCCAAGGACATAATGTGCATCTGATTAAGATTTTTAAATGGCATTTGCAAATTTAACTTCCCATAAAACAAATGTGCCAGGAAACCATTGCCAATACTTCCCTCTGCTCTTTCAGGCATACAAAACATGTCTCAGGTGATATGGTAAATTTCTGGGCTTCATTTCCTTTTTTTTTGTTGTTTCAGAAAATGTTTGTTAAACCCTGTTAAATTACCTCTACAGAAAGAGCACTACATGCACACAGGTTGCTAATGAATGTATTAAAACAAATCCTAATGGATGAGTCAGATGAGCAATGAAAGACAGCTCCAACTTTGTACTTTTAGGAAGCCTCTAAGCCTCTTTCAGGACACAAATAAAACATTCACTGACATATTCAGAACAGAGATACACTAGTGTTCAATAACGACTACAATTGTCTTTCTACAAAATGTACTGGAGTTGACTTTTTTAGCCTTCTAGAGAGGTTTCAACATCAGAAAAATTACTAGTTTCTTTTTTGCTGAAATAGATAGACATTAAAACAGATGGTACAAAACCTTCTCCTGCCCAAGAGAAAAAGAAAAGGGACTACATTCTCAGCTTGTGGTTTGAAACACATGGAACCACTTCAAGCTTATGTATTTCCTGCCCTTCTGTGCCAGACACTTGCTCTTGCTGACAGTAGCCTCTATGGCTGCACTGTTCCCTAAAAACTCACATGGAAAAAAGAAAACCAGAGAGCATAAGTAAAGCTCCGTTAGTTCCCTGGTACTGTGTAACCTGGAGAACATCTGCATCATTGCAGCTGAGAACAGCTGCACGGAGACAAAACAGAAAGGGAAAATTTCTTAAAGTGGTGTTGCTTGTGAAGTTTTGCCTCACCTCTGTCAGCCTGCCACCAAGCCTTGGTTAACATGCAGAGAACACACTGCTTGTTCCCAGCTCTTACGCAAATACCTGGACAGAAATTGTAAAATGGCCACCCAGAGCAGAGGCACGGAAAAAATACAACTGGCCAAGCCAGCCTGTTTTGGTGTTCTCAAAGTGGAAATAACAGGACTCCCCAGTCCTATGGGGTTTAATTAGTAGGCTTAGACATTCCTTACTGCTCCTGTTTCTTTGGAGCTATCTAAGACTTAGAATAATTTTTTCTCTCTCTCTTTGCTCTGTAAGCCCAGCAAGGTCAACTTTACTGCAGCTTATAGCAGAACATCAAAAATAATTAGCAGCTCCAACACATAACACTGACCTTGGCCTCAAAATAACTTTGCTTCTAAAAACATGTCTTATTTCTTAGCCAGCAGTTTATCACATAGTTCCACATTTTTGGGTGGTTTTCCTCAATCCACCAGAAAGCACAGTCTACATGGGACTCACAGACAGGCCTACAGTTTCAGCATCTCTGCATATCACCACAATTCCTCTCTTCTGACTGAGCAGCTTTATTACCATAGGGGCAAAATGACGTTACTGACGCACTGCTGAAAAGAATTAGATGTTTTACTTCAATCGCCTCCATGGACAGAAAGACATTTCAGTCTCAAGATCAAGTCAGAAGATTGAGTAGCTCTTACATCGTTCCAAGCATCATTTGTGTTTGTGAATTTCCTTTTCTTGTATCAATGGTTTTGATTAGGAATTGTTTTCTTTCAAAGCAGATTTTGATTTCTTTTTATATTTAAACTTTTTCTGAATATAGCTCCCCAGTAAATTTGTCTGATATGATACAGCACATTCAGAGACAGAACTTGGCTCTAGCAACCTAACTACCAGCATTTTCTAGCTTTCAGTGTTAGATGAATGAATACTCTCTTGAATACTATTATTCAGCTGTGTGTTAGTATACAAATAGCCCAGAGAGGCTTCAGCACACTTCAAAGTTACTCAGAATTACAGACTGTCTTGTTGCTCAGTCACTTGTCAAGTATGTCATTGCTTTTGTCAAGACATGCTTCGGAAATGAAATAGATGCTTAGCAGAAAAGTTTTAACAATTGCCTTACCATTTTTAACAAGTTAAAATGATGTTGTTAAGTCAACTTTTATTGAGTTTATCCTTTTTTTACATTGCAATTGCTTGTAAATCTTTTCTTCAGCCTTGAGAAGGCAATTTTGATTTTCTTCTGTCTGGTGAAACTGCTCTTTCCTGGCTCATATTACAGAATCAGCACTGTTTTTAGCTTAAAACACGCTGTATTTTGAGTCTCTGCTTACTGTGACAGAACTATTTTAACAGTACCAGTGTTATTGTGGGAACAATCGTCTTCAGTCTGAACTGTGACCAAAGTTAGCTTGGCCCAACCTGAAGTAGGTGAAAGAGAGGCAAAGAAGGCCATGGGTTACTCCACACCTCTCAGAGTCCAGAAAAAAGGAGCAGTCCAAGAACAGCTTGAGAAGCCTGAAAGAACTACACAAGCACGTGCTGTGATGGCTCTTCTACATGTGAGCTCTCAACACTCCTTTTCTCTCTTCAATCTAGAGTGGTCACGCTCCTGCAAATCTCTGCATCAGACACTTTGGACAGGTGATACAACCACAGCCGTTCCTACCAGCCAAGTGCCTAAGATGGTGAGATACACAGGCTCCAGTGTCAAACATGGGCTGTGCTGAAAGCAGGACCTAGTCCAATACAGCATCAGTGGCATCCTCCAGAGTTCAGCAGTAAAAATATAAAAAACACATGAGAGCTTTACAAGAAATTGAAAGCTGAATCAGACTTGTTTGGATCTATCAACACTGGCATTTGAGCCACTCTGGTGACAATACGGATGCACACTCATACCGCTGTCTCTAAAGGCACAGGATGCCTCAAGAAGTTTCCAAGAACCCATCTACTGAGAACTTGCCAAGCTAAACAACACAGGTTCCTAGAAAGCCTCACAATAAAACAGGCCAGCAGTAGCACGGACACGGAGCAAACGTGCTTCAAACAAATCAGCACAGACAGTGCAACATGCTGAAGATTGCCACGTGTGTCGATTTTGTCAGGCTGGCTAAAATTCAAGTAATTTAGTTTCTCTGGTTTAAGTGTACTGTGCACACTGATACACATTCACTCACACACTTAGTACACTGCTAGTATAGAACCAAGGTGGTCACACTGGGATCCCAGATCCTGCATGTATCCCTGTGAATCTAAGAGATCTTGGCAAAACTGAAAACACCAAAAAAACCCAAATGAAACCAAACCAAACCAAACCAAACCAAACCAACAAAAAAACCCCAAAAACCCCAAAGAACACCAAAAACAGAGAGGAAAAGAGGGGAGGAATAAAGAGAAGAAAAAAAAGGAAAGAAAAAGTGAAAGCTATATTAACAACATCAAGTTAAACTAACTGAAGTAAGTTAGATGTTGAAGATGCTTTGTAACTTCCTCTTAACATGAGAGCTTCAATTCAGCCTGGATTTTGAAACGGTGCCCCAACTTACATCAGTAACAGTCACACATGGAAAAGCAGGTTTCAAACTGTCTTACTACCACACAAAAAACACAAGTCACATAACTATGTTAATCTCTTCCATCTTATTTTCAAAATATTTACAGACCATTCCCTAAGCTCTGAAGTCAATGCATAAAATACACTGTCTTTTCAAAGCTATAATAATTCTGCAAGGTTAAAGAAATTCTCTAGCAAAAAAAGTAAAGGAATTTGTGTAGGCTTACAAACAAGAAGCACTTTTTTTTTCTTCCTAATTTCATTCTACGCTAGACACCACAGCACTCAGAATTTCAAGAGAAAGCACTGGTAACATTCAGAAATTAGCAGCAATTCACATTGCACAATCTCTTCAATATTCCTGATTTTTAGTCCTTCTGTCTTACAGAAGAACAGCTGTAAAATTATCTTTTATTTCTTTTGTATAATTTCCATAACATATTGTTGTCATCTATTAGAATCATTTAATGCACATATACATACAACCAATTTATTTTTTTTTTAGCTTGCAAGCACAGCAAACAGCCTCTAACATTACAGTAAATGACAAAATATTTCTTTCTTGCTTTCTACCATATCCTTTACTTCTTGGTAAAAGGGACTGAGGAAGAAAGGAGATAACAAAAATTGTAATGTTTCCTCTTCATACCTACAACCACAATTGATTATGTACAGTACACAACTTAGTGTGACATATATCTAACCCAAAAGACCTTACCTTTGCACTCTGCCAGCAAAATGGTTCTCCTTCTCAGTAAGATTACAGTCCCACCAGCCACATTAACACCAGTGCAGAAATATTTATAGATTTAGCACAAAAAAATTTTTAAGAAAAGAGATACTGCCATCACTTCATACTAGAAGAACTGAATGCTTACATAAAGGGATCTGTGTATATACAGAAATACTGTCTGAGAAGAGATAAAGGAGAGTTGTGAAAATATTTAGCTCTCTCTATTTTACTGGGTGCAGGAGTTAATTTAGAACTAACCTATCCTGGTTATTTTTACATGCTACAGCACAAACATTTATTTTTCTTATGAAATTATTTGAGAAGAAGACACTATTGTGATATGTGATGTTAAAAGAAGTTCATTTGCCAAAAGTTCCTTGAATACCTGAGGTAACTCCTATTTACAGGCAAACTGGAAAACAGAAAAAATATAAGAATGTGAAGCTGAAAGAGTGCGAAGGGAAAATAATTTACATTATTTTAACCTTTATTAAAGTCACCGCAGAAAGCCACTTGCTTAAATTCTGATAAATTTTATATTGAACTGCATTGATAAAATATGACTTTATGGTAACGTATGTGAAGTATTACATAAAATTACAGAGATTTACATCTAGTACATGAAAATATGTAAAGCATGTAAAGTATGCGCACACTTAATGTGTGCACCAAAAACTGACATTACAGCACAAATGAGCATGCCATGCTAGCTTTAAGAGTCACTTCTCATAGCTGCAGTGACACCACAGCACGACAGAGAGCAGAGGTGACTAGTTATTTCTAGTCCATAAAAGGAACTGTTTTCTCCACAGTGGTAAAAGCAAAGCACAAGTTTATTGTTTTAGGGCTAAAGGTTCAGTTGCAATGAGATACACGCTCGAAAGGATGACACTTGTCTTCTGAAAAGATTCTCCAGATGCACTCAATGGTTTGGGAACAACCCAAGCAACAAGAAGGCAGCAGACAACTGTTTGTGTTCCTACCAAACAGAATTCACAGTGAGGGACAAGTCTGAGGTCTCACAAGCACAGGACAAACGCTCAGCAGGTGCAGGTAGCCATGACCAGTCACATCCAGTTTTGCCTCTTGCTATGAAGGCTCATCTCTAAGGGCAGCTGATGGCTAATAACGAACTGGAAGAAACCGAGCAGCTTTTAAAGAGAAACTTCAGGATTTGATATTACTCCACGGTAATCTAGAACAAAGTAATTCCTACCTTCTAATGTCGATTTAGGAACCTAGATGCTAGTAACCCACACAACTTTAAAAAAATGACTGGACAAATAAAGGTAGGGGGGGAAACGGCGTTGGGGGCTCATAAAAGATGAAGGCAACAATTCCAGCACAAAATGTTGTCAAGGTACAAGTTTTTGCAGGATGAAAATGTATGTGTGGAGGTATCGCTACACCATGTCTTCCATGCTCCTTCCTAGGCATTATTGACTGCTACTACTGGAATTAAGGAGACAGATCTCTCCACAGATAATTGTGAGCCATAGAAATAAGAAAGAGCCTATCCATCTGTTAATCCTCTCCACATCTGCATGGAGCTAAATTTCCTGCACTAAGTCAAGGCATCAGCTCAAATTCTGGCAGCACTCCACTATTGATTTCTTTTGAATTTCAGCCATACATCTCCCACATCCCTCCCCGTGTCACTAAGTCACCGCCTGGAGATCTCTGACAGACAGGGCACGGAGCCAGCTGGACCGGCAGTCCCAGCTGTGGTGCTCACCCTTACCAGATCCCCGTCGGCACAGGCACTTGGCCCAGCTTTCTTCCAAAAACTGCTAAGGAATGAGGTGTTGCACTGCAGCACGATGTGCTGTCGCATCACGATGTTATCGTTATTAGTTGCCAAAAAGTTAATACTGGCTATTCTGGGCTCCTGCACGTTCGTCTGAACGAACAGAAGTGCTCGTCGCTGCTTCAGGAAGACGCAAAGGCAACTTCTGACAGACCGAGGAACATGAACTTTCCGTAATGTTGCGAACTGCGAGAGCTGAGGGGCAGCGACGAAACCCGCAAGGAGGTGCGGCCCCAGCACCCCCTGACGACGCTCTCCAGACTCGTCGCCACAAGAATCGTCCCGCAGGGATGAGCGCGGTACCCGCGGAGGGCTCCGACAGGAGCCCCGACAGCCCCCAGGGGCTGCCCCCTCCCCGCTCGCCCCTTACCATCTGGGCCACCTTCAGCATGCCGGCGCAGGAGCGGAAATAGGCGCCGTCCATGAGCTCCGCGTCCGAGCCCGCCGAGGAGGAGGAGGCGACGGTGAGGGCCGGCGGGGCCGCGGGGCCCCCGCTGCTCACCCCGGTGCGGATCACCCGTGCCCCGTGAGACATGGCTCCGTCCCCAGCTGCTCTCGCCGCTGCCCGTCCCGGGACAGGGGAACGGGACGGGACGGGACGGGATGGGATGGGGCGGGGCGGGACGGGGCGGGACGGCGGCGCCCCCGAGGCTGCTGCCAGGGGCCGGGCGGAGGCGGCGCGTTCCCGCCCGCCCGCGCTCCCCGCCCGGGGCGGCCGTGGGGCGGGAGGGCGGGAGGCGCGGGGGTTTTCTGCCCGCGGCGGTTTCTTTCCCGCGGGGGAGACGCTGCCGCACCGCTCTAGGGGAAGCGGGGTCCGGGAGGAAGCCCAGCTATTGGGAGCAGACGAAGGGACGCTCCCCCCGCGCCGCTCCGGAGCGGCAGCCGCGGCGGGACGCCCGGCGGCCCCCCAGTGCAGGGGATTACATGGAAACAGAAGGGAAGGTTGCCAGGCAGGAGGGGAGCTCCGCAGAGAACCGGCCACCGCAGCGGCGAGCAGCTTTCCTGGGATCCTAAAAGACCCCCTCGACATGTCGAGGTTTTTTCAGCGATGCTCCTGGAGGGGAGCTACTCCGGTGCTTCGCTGTAGAGGTGCAGCTGCAAACAAAATTTATTCTTTCAAACAAACAACCCAAACCTTCTGATTCCCGATCTTGTAGAAGATAAAACCCATTTGCATTAAATGGACAGTCATTACAGTTTTCTCTGTTGCTGCCCAAGTGTCTCAGCCCCATTGTTTGAATTAAATCATGCAGAGATACTAACAAAACGCAGAAAAGGAAGCTAAATATTTCCTCAAGTTTAAAAATAACTTGTTCTGCTTTCTGACAAGTGAGGTAATAGTGGGCCTCTGAGCTGGGTATATGCCACTTTCATACTCATTGGAGTAGTAACCCCATCTTCTGCTGCTCCGTTTTAGAGTTAGGATGCACATTCTGTTCATATTTAGTATTTAATAGCTCCTTCAGCAACTAAAATTGTTCTAGGAGGAAAGACAGGCAAGTCCAGATGATCCCCACCACAAAAAAGGGGCTAGTGTAAGCAATTTACATAACCAGGATGGGTTTGCCAGGCCAGTAGTCTGTAGTAGACTAAGTAGTACATAACTTTGGACTTCTATTAAGCCAGCTAGTAGTTGCAATAAAAGATATTACTTGTCCCACTTCATTTCTCTCACGTCATGAGATATCAAATCTACAACACTGGCTACCTCCACAAGAGTAAAATGCAGGCTGCCAAGAAAAAAGATTTTGTTCTGGTTTTAAACAGCTGCCTTTTTTTTCCCCCCTCTTCTCCTTAGAGTTCCTATTCAGAAGTGTGCATGGTTACAGGTTTCTATAAGCCCTGTGGAGGAAGGTTCTCGTAACTTCTGCACTTCCTATTAAGAAATACGATTTTTTTAACCGCTCGTTCAGCTTCTTTAGTTCTTTATTTCTTTTGAAACTGTGTATGTGACTGGGGCCCAGGTAATTCGAGTTCAGCCCAGTGAAACAGAAATACCTTTAAATTAATACAAGCAGAATAACAGTCATATTTTCTACTCAGTAGAATATATTGAGTAGAATATAGGCATCTTCTGTGAACCACTGGGACAAAGTCAATCTACAACACTATTACATTTGAAGTTTTTATTATAGTTCTCATGCTATTTACTTTGTACTGTTAAGTGTGTTATGTATGATAATGAAAAAAGGTACTGACAACTCCTTAATAAATGAAAAATAATGGCCAAAAGTTGACATCGAGCATCCTTATATATGTAGGTGACTTAGAGTTTTCAGAGAGACTGTCTGAAAGAAGTTATTTATAATGTTAAATACCTTCATTTTGCAAGTTGATTAGCATTTTGTTTATTATTCTAAATATCTGTATTAAGAATGTCACTAATGACTTCATCACTTACCAGTTGTTCTTTTAAGGTTTCTTTCAATCTTATGGGTACTAACCTATGCTCGTAGATACAAGTGTTGTTTTAGTTGTTATATGATAAACCACAGCTAGCTTGTCTTCTTTATCAATATTAGAATATACAAATGCATTGTCATAGTTTGCAAATCAATATTTAAGACTAATGCGCTGGAAGATAACCTTTTGGGCCTTTCTTCAGGCCTGAAATAGGAGGAGGAAACCTCAGGAGGAATGCTCAGTTTGTACAGATTCCTTCAATTTTAACTAGATATTCAGAGCACTTGAAAAACAGGTTGGTATCTGAGCAACAGATGAGAAATGAGACAGACGAGAAAGAGCATGGGAAGTAAGACACTTATCTTTCTAAAAGGAAAGAGGAAGGCAGGTAAGTTATGGTTTGGGGGGAAAAAAAAGCAAGGCCAAGCACAAAGCAAATTTTTGTCTAGTGTGTATTTTTTAAGTTCAGAATTAAGGATTCAAATCACAGATTTGTCTTTGGAAGTCATTCTGCACATCTCCCCTTGAGGTTCAGTGCTGAAGACTCAGAGAGCAGGTAGGTATTTTGCCAGAATCATTCCTTATCTGGTTTTGTCCTTCACTAATGGGTTTATTCTGACATGTAACACACAGTTTCCATGACAGATAAACTGGATGAAACATAGAACTTCCTCTTAGCTCTACACCCTCTTGCTACTTCTGTCCGCAAATGATGTCTGGGTTCTAACTTTACACCAGAATATTACAGATACCACAAAATCATGAAATGCTTGTGCAAACATAGTCACATCCCTTGGACTTAAAACAAGTACATCAAATATCATTTAAGAAAGTATTTCTATTACTACTAAAGCATTTTTACTGAGGAGAAATCACTGATGAGATTTTAATTCTAGCTATATTTCTAGTCACATTTTATCAGTTGATATTTAGATAATTTCAATGCCTTTGATTTTTTTTCCAGCAGTGGAAAAAAAAACATATGGGATTTTAATGACACAATTTATCTGTGTAGATAAAATGCATAGTCAGTAGCCATTCTTCCTTCTCACAACTGGATAATTTTAGCAAGCAGCAAACAGCCTGACCTGCTGTTTAAATAATTTTTAAATAATATTTTGGCTTCCCTTACACTGAAATCTTATGACTCCAACAGACAATCAACAACAAAACCATGTGATCGAGAACAGCATTAGCTGGCTGCTGATAAATCTTCCTCTGCAAGGCACATATGTAAGTAACCACACCCCATTTAGTTAGAAGGGAAATAGAGGGTTTTTTAGGCAGTAAGGTTTCTCTACTACCATATATAATCATCCAAGTAAGTTTTTGAAAACTAGAAGACAGCCCAAATCTTCTTAATCCAGGAATAAAAGATTCACTAGTGGTTTCGAATTAGGAAAACTTTAAATGACATCACAAAATAACCACAACCTTACACTCTCCACATAATTCCTGGGAAAAAATCCTTAGGTAATTTGTATTTGAAAGTAATTTTCAAAGGTATCTGTTTGGAAAGCCATAATCTCCTGTCATACTCCTGCTTGATACAAAGATATTTAAATGTGAGCCTCAACTTCATTTGTTAAACTAACAAGTTGCAGATGATGCCAGAAGACAGGAAAAGAGGGAGGAATTTCTTTGTTTCTAGCAGTGGTGTCTTCACAATTCTTCTATGGATTTAACCTTTATATCACTTAATATGATTTAGAAGCCCAGATTTGAATTACAACAGATTAATGGCCTAATCTGAGGAGAAAAAACAAAAACTAAAAAAAAAAAAACAAAAAACAAAACACTACCTTTAGCCAGTGATTTGTGATACTCCCAATTGTTTAAGGACTAAGCACTAAGGGACTGTTGGATCTGAGAAACCTGTTAGGATAATGTGTTTCAGGCACAATATACATTCAAAGAGCTTCAGATCTACAGTAGCAGGTTCCAAAAGCAAACTCATAATGTGAGAAGCTGTTAGAATATGCAAACTGACAGGATCATCTGAATTTCTTAGTAGTATGTATTATACTCTGAAAAAGAAATTAAAAAAGCAACCTTCTACTCCCAGTTTACAAAACATGCACAGTTCGGTCATTTTGTTTATTTATTTTTAAAGTTTCAAATGCTTTTTTTCTACACAATGACACTTTTTATACATAATAATGAGACAATATCAATCTTAAGTTTTGATTTGTATCACTCAGTATCAAAAGAATACCTGTAACATTTAAAAAGTTACATTTACAAATGTGGCACATTGAATAAGATTTATTAAAGGTTTAGTAGTGACAACTATACAATGTCTAGAAAAATATCATGTTAATTTTAAAAGAAGCAGTATGAAATTTTATTATACAGTAAAAAGTCAGTATTAAACGTCTCTAAAGATGGCATTATTATAAATAATCATTTGATCTCAGTTTGTAGTGTGTCAATTCTAACAGAAATGTTCAAAAATGCCTCACCCCTCTTCCAAGCTTTTATCAAAAGTGAATAATCCTCAAAATATTTTATATTTCAGAATTCATTTTAACAAAATATTTACTGCAAAGTCCGTGATCGCCAGGATATAAAGCTAAAATACGTATTTCCAGCATAGCAGGAGGTAACCACGAAGGCAAAGAACTGTAGAGAAAGGAGGAAAAATATATCAGGAAAAAAAATAAATTTGAGAGCACTGTCATTTCTAAGGAAAAAAAAATTAGTTATGGGATTTGGAACAAGGAAAATAGCAGGCTGACCAAAATGGCACATGCTCACGTCCTTGTACTTGTGTGGCCATCACACTCAACACTGTGTAAATAAGATTATATTATGCATAGAAATATGGGCCTATAAGCAGACAAAACATGGCATATTTCAACTTTTTTTATAAACTCTACATTACACTGCCTCAGTATGGATCTTAAAGACTGGACTGCCACCACTCCTATATTTGCTGCTTTTAAAACCTGAGGGATAGTTCATGGGACAGTGCAAGCTCAAGCTGACACTCCTGTCCTGCTGCTATGTTCCAGGAATTCCTTACAGCCCACCTGTACCTCAGTATGGCACATTGTGCATCAAAATAGGTTTGTTTACAGAGAAAACCTGCATTCAAGTTCAGGTCCTGAGGTCTCAAAGAGCACTACTGATTAGGTTGCCAATTCCAGAGGTTCTCCACTGATGAATAAAGGTGTTCCTCAGTGCAAATAACAGTGACAGCAACCACATTGTCATATTACTACTTTGTCAGAAACTGGTAACAGAATAAGCCTTCTATAGCAGCTAGATTTATTTTATGTTTCTAGATTAAAACTACACAGTATCAGTGGTGTTGCTTCTGCAGCCTTTCCAGCACAGACACACAGGAACCAAAGAGCAGCTGTGAACTATTTCAGTTGCACTGATAAAGTCCAACTCAAGCGCCAGTGCTTAAGTTCCTGTTAATCACCGCATGTTGTTCAAAACAGATAATGTTCAGTATGGTCTTAATGATAATACCAGAATGTTTTGTGCTGGTAACTGAACCAAATAAAGCTGTCACTGCAAATAGGATTAACACCACTATTCTAGGAGGTGAGCAATGACAGGGCAAGAAGGAACAAACGCAAGTTACAAGATGGGAAAGTTAAATTAGAAATTAGGAAAAAAAAATAAAAGTCACAGTGTGAATAATCAAGCATGGCAACTGAGGCCCAGAGGCATCGTGGAATAGCCATCCTTGGAAATACTCAAAGCTCAAGTGGACAAGGCCCTGGTAGCCTGATATGAGCTAGCCCTTCTTTAGGAGGGGAAAGAGTTGGAGCAGATGACCTCTAGAAGTCCCTTCTAGACTAAAAATATTTTATGATTCTACAATTTTTCCTTGCTTATATGCCATCATTGGCCTGGGTAGGCACTGCAGCTCTAAGAGAAGGGCACTACTAAGCATGCATCCAGGCAGTAAATCTAAACCTTTCAACACAGGGCTCTTGGTGAGTCTTGTCTAATGGAAATTTACTCTGCGGCACGAAAAACGGTAATGATGATGTAAAATCTTATTACAATAGAAAACTGTAGCATTCTTCTTTTCCAATTATTTTGTTTTTTATTAAGTAAAAGCTCCATCTAAAATCTTCCTAAAAGAATGACTGTTGGGGATAGATGATTTGCTAAATTCTTTATCCATTAAACCCTTAATGGGTTTGGAAAGGAAGAATCTACATTTAATAGTTTATTTAGACACTGCATTAGATAAACATTATTAGAAGGTATTAGAAGAGAATCCAGACATCCCATGAGACACTGAGCATTCATGCACTTTGCATAAAACCTGAATCAGCATGGAAGCCTATCCAGCAGCAAGCAAGCTCCTGTCAACTGCAGTGGCTGAGTAACAGATCAATAGTTACAAACTGCCACGGGGAGAAGACCCTGAATACCACTGAAATGACAGGGGCATAGTCATCCAATTCCCGAGACAAAAACAGAGCAGGTGTTCAAGTTCCTGTGTTCATGACCATATACAATAATCTTCAGACAGGATTTGTGAATAGTCTGGAGGACAACTACAGAAGCATGAACAGTCAGCAAAGTAGCCATAATTTAGAATTACTGTATACAATTGAATTTGACTACTGTTACCACAACATGCAACTCCCTTAACTTAGCTAGTGAATGCATTCACCTACTCAGAAGTGACAAGGTTCTTTTTTGTTCTTTTTTTTGTTGTTGTTGTTGCTTTTTAAAGTTATTTTTCATCCATTTTGACTGTCTGTTTTGGATTTCTAAATCTCAGTAGTAATATAGTAATGTCAGACTAATTAATGATTTGCATCCACTTTAAAACACTGGGAAATTACCAGACTTTTCAGGCATTGCCCACGCAACTCAAAAGACTAATCAAAAGCTGAGGCTGTAACAGGAATATCACTCCAGAAACAGCAATAGCACTTCAGGGCCTTCCCTAAGGTCTGTGAATATGGCTCAGCCCACAGAAAGCTGAATGCATCTTATCTACCCACATGCACGCAAAGTTAGCTGAGTTAGTTTAAACTGCTTCTGAAGTTGTCCAAATGCATTGAGGTGAGCTGGTGCTCACACAAACTTTGTCTACTCTGACGTGCAGGCTCTAACCTCTGCCAGAGAGTTAGTAATAAACGGGGGTGGGGAGGGGAAAATCAGTGTGATCTTAAAAGCATTGCTACCTTTTCTGATGTGACTATCATCTCCTGATGGAAATCCTAGTCACCTTCAAAAACCATGAACTAAATTACAGCTACATATAGGTTTTGTGTGTGACCTTCTACATCACTCTGCAGCTTTTCAAAATCCAGAACACATGCAACTTCAACCCACACATTCGGTGAGCCTTTATTTGATATAACTTTATCGGACACAGAATTGATTTAAACAAAAACCAAACTCACAGAAGAAGCTGCCCAGCTGTTGTAATTGTGACTGTCCAGATCTTTGGTAACTGAAGATGCATCTACAATGGCAGCAATGAGGTACAAAACAAAGGCACTTCCATTAAAACACAGACCCTGTTGAAAAATCAAACATAAGTCATTAATATGCACATGCATTTGTTTTCCAACATTACAAATCTCTCCTCTGAAATACACTGAACATATGCAATGTACACTAGAAAAGTGATTCTTAGCTATTTTTACCTTCTTCCAAGTTTCTATCTGTAAGATTAAAATTTAGCTGCTTTGAAGATCCATAAACATTAAACCACGTTTTGGACAAACTGTTATCTCCATCGCACTAAATCCAGAGAAGTCTTAAAGCTGGTGTGCTGTGATTTTCCAAAAGTGAAAATAAGAACACAGTTTGGCTATCACAAACTAAGGGTTAGGCAGTAAGAATATGACATTACATGAAAAAAAAACAAAAGCCAACCAAACAAAAACCCCAAACCAAAATAAAACTGCACTTTATTTACATTTTTAATCTACACAAAGATACACTGTAGGAGTCAATAAGTGGTGGCATATGAAGACTATTTATAAAGCTTCCAAAGCTTTGTTTTCTCCACTTCTGAAGGCGATAAAGAAGGTGAAATTTTTTTTTCTTAGTTGTATTCTTCCATCTTTCAGTACCTTTCCCTTCTACCTGTTTTTGAGATGAGAAAGAAACAGGTAAAACCAAGGAGAACAATCTGAATGGACTACGTGGGTCATCGAGACCCCTCCATGGCAGATGTTGGGTTTTCTCTTCCAAGGAGCAAAATTAATGTCTCAGGGTACTTATATTCATTACTAAGAAAGAAATAAAGGAGATAACATTGATCTTGCATAACACTTCAGAGAACAAACAAAAAGTTTGTTTGGTTTTTACATGTGAGAAAGAACAGGAAAGGAAGAGAGAACAGAAGTCTAAGAAGATGAAAGAGAAAAATGTATGAGGGTTTTTTTTAAAGTACATAATTTTAATACTTTGTCCATTACTTACTCCCTACTTGGTCATGGTTATAGGAAGCTCATTCTTATTAAAAAAAAAAATCCCCCCAAACCCTACCCTACTACTTTGTCTAAGGCATATGAATTTGACCATAAAATATACTTTTACTTCACTGTTGCCATGTGTAAGTGAAATATCGGTGATAGGTTTTGCATCTAGTTACAACTGCAAGAATTGGAAGCTCAATATAGACCCAGTCCTAATTTTGTACATAATCAGCTCCCTTCAGCTTCTGGCCCCATGTTTGCACGCCAGAGTGTCACACAAATATAACCCTTAAATCTTGTTGCTCCAGTTGTCTAAGTGTTGCCATACTGATGTATCTTCAACTTACTAATGCCATGGTGTGACCCAGTGGATGCCAATTATTCACTATTTAATTCACTAGTCACCAGCTCTGGCAGAATCTAAAAAAGAGCTGCAGCTCAAGATGAGAAGGAACAGTGGTAAAGAGCCCCTTAAACACCCTGCTGCAGGAAACTGTGGGCAGTGCCTCAGCACTCAGATGGAGTCCAAGGCCTGGCACCTGAGGTTTGAGTCACACACTTAAAAATGGGTGGGGTTTATCTCACCTATATCAGATGGTCTAATAAAAGGTATTAGCTCTATCCACAGATCTCACCTCTTGTATTATCTGGGCATTAGAGCAACAAAATATCAAACTAAAATATCAATTTTAGGAGAAGATGCCAGCAATTGGCAGATTCAGGTGAACTTCTGTAAAGCACTGATTTAGAAACTCTAAATTTGACTACCTAGAGTATTTGTTGTTGTTATTTTCAGATTTCCCATTCCAAAAAGACTCAATTACCCTGGAAAGCTACAAATCCCTGCAATATCTTGTCATGTAGAAAAGAAAAAAGAACATAATTTCTGAGAAGTGCTGCTCTGGGAAATAACACTGTTGGGGAAGATGGAATGCAATGCAAGCTGATTGGGCCTTTACTGCCAATATATTACTCAAACCAAATGGTTCATGCAAAATTACCATCTGCTTCTTAAATTTAAATTTACCAGATTTTAAAAGCTTCCATTGATTGTTTTAGCAAAGAACTTGCACTATTAAGGAGAGTCAGTTTTGAAGTACATCCTTTGGGTTAATTTGCAGTAAAAGTAACTGCATCTTAAGCAATTTGGTAATGTGCTTAACCTGCAAAAAGTGAATTTATGACAGAGAAATCCAGATGTAATTTTGGATACTGCATACAATAGGAACAGTTTGAGCTAACGGTCGCCTAAGGAGGCACAGCAGTAACTAGCAGATACTGAAATTCAGGATATTTCAGAGAATAGGGCGAATGTGGGTGTAAACTCACTCAAAAAGGTGTGTGTCATGCTCTTTTGAATGAAGACATTAACAACACCTCTCTGAAGAGAAACTCAACATTCCTCTTGGCCAGACAGGAGCAACAGAGGACCAACTCAAAGGCTGTTCCCAACAGCTCTTTTAATACCTTAGGGCAAGACAAGTTGGAATGCAAGCATCTTTTATTTATTTTGTATTTATTTTCTCTTTATTTTACCCTTTAATATAAAAGGAGTCTACCTTTTGGACCTACATTTTATGTGTGTATCACATATTATGTGATCTTATTTACAATATGTTTGGAACTCAGAGCAAGAAATACACTCGATATGAAGCAGAAACAAATCAAATACTCCAGCTTGTCTTCCACATAGATCAGGGTCAACTCATTTATGTGCAGTTGTCTAATAATAGGGTTCAACTGACGAAAGAGGTGTATCCATTTATTCAAATGGATACAAAGATGTTTTCCCTTTGAATGTACTTTACTTACATCTAATGCAATGGGGAAACCCCCCCACACCACCTTTAAATGTACCCAGACACATTACTGCTGTAATTGAAATAATCCAACATTTCTATAGCAGTGTTACAGCCTTAATGGTAATTGCTGGTCGTGAAACTTGAAAACAGAAAAGCTATCTGAACATAATCCTGGTTGTTCTTATTAGTAATTGCTATAGCTGGCTATTTATTACAGCAGCAAATGGGAATACTAAGAGAGTATTCTAGTATTCAATTTTATTCATGTACACAATATAGCTGATAACAAGCTGTTAGCAACACAGAAGTCAAATACATTTCATCATAAAAATAACAGAATTGTAGTTAATAATCTCTAGCTAGTAAAAACCAACCAACCAACCGACCAAATAAATAAATGAATAAATAATTAAGAAGAGTCTCTCATTATATCTGACAAATGTAAAGCTAAGATTTATAGCAATTCTTGGATGGGTCACAAATGGCCAGCTGGCTGAGATGACAATGGCTTTTAGGATCTATTATCCTGAAGATCAGCCTGTTATGCAAATGATGTAAAAATATACTGTTGAGAGTTAAAGCTAGCCAGGTTTGTTCAAACCATAAAAACTGGATCTGAATTTTAAGTGCCTGTGAAATTTTTCTGTAATTACATTAGCTGTTTATCTGATCTGCTTTAAGTCTTGAGCTAAAAGCAAAGGATTATGTACTACATATTTTACATGTATATAACTCTAACTTTCAGTACCCTTTTCACAGTAGACTACATATGGATTGTCAGACTGTTGCTACCTCTGAACCACCTTTGCTTTTACTTTAGCAGAGGAAGACTCATGTTTTGAGAGCTCAGGTCCCAGTTCTAATTCATAGTGTTGATTCCAGTAGGGATTTCTGCTTTTTAAGCCATATGGCTGGGTCTGTTAGCTCAGAGGCAGCAGTAGACTCATTCTTCATGGGACGTAACCACTACATAGAGAAAAAGAGGTCACTGTGCATGAGTATCAGTCACATGCACATTATTAAAAATCAAGTCACTACATCAACCACTGAACAAAATGGTGAAATATCACAGGAAAAGTGTTTTAAAAGTGTCTGGGTATGATGAAGGTTAAACACTGCAGGTACACAGCCACCCAGTAATTAGGGAAAAATCTGCAAAGAGCACAAGTACAGTTGGTTAACTATACCCATAGAATGCACCAATATTTTATGCTATTCGTAACCCAGCAAACCCGAAACAGCAAAGAATGGGTATATTTACCACCATGGTCCATGGCACCTGGGGGATCCTAGTGTAGGTCATTGTCATGTAGATGATCAGAAAGAAGACAGTGAGAACCCAGTAAAACACAGCTACAAACATCACCCAGCCGAAGGCTGGATATAGAAAGTATTCTGTTCCAGCAATCAGGGTCCACACCAGCAGCCCCAATACCTGCAAAAGTTATGGAGAAGAAAGAAAACTGTTAGGCATCTTAGACCTCATACATTTGTTCTAGGTCAAGGAGTGACACCACTGCAATTCACAAAACCGTTTGATGAGCTGAGTTGGGATGCTACACTGACAGAACACTAATCTAAAAAAGAAGAACACATAAAACTTCTTTTATTGTGGCAGGGTGTCACAAAGGAAAAGGCATCTAATCTATTTATCTACAGAATAAACCCCCACAGAATATTCTGAGTTGGAAGGCACCCACAAGTGTGGGGTGAAGTCACAGCCCCACAACTGAAGTTTGAGGGGTTTGGAATGTTACAAAGTGTTGGGCCATTTTCCATGGGAGCAGTGAAGCTAACTAGATAGTTCCCATGGACACAGCCTTGAGCTGTGTGGCTGAAGTGCAGGTGCGCATTCCTCAGTGTTTTTGTGGAAATATGTTTGTGTTGTGTGTGTGGGAAAGTAGAAGTGGGAGAACCTAACAAAAGGCTGCGCTGAGCAGGCAGACATCTCTTTGTCTCACTACCCTCGTGTGTGTTGTGTGTCTTTCTTCCCCCTTCACACCGGGACCCTTCGACAGATACCCAGCGACACACAAGGATCATCGCGTCCAACTCTTGAGTGAACAGCCCATATGGGGATCAAACCCACCACCTTGGTGCTATTAACACCATGCTCTAACCCACTGAGCTAATCTCAGGGATTTAGCTCACCTCTAACTATTATGGAACCATACTTGCAGTGGTTTTACAGCTAGCTCTCAAAAGAATTGCTCATTATAGCCTACTAGCTGATGTGCACGAAGGTAAACACTACTATTTCACTGTCAGCAAAGTCTCGATAGAAACAAAAGAATCCCTGTAAGGTCCACTGGGATCTTCAGGTTCTATCTGCCACAGACATGGGTAACTCCTTAGTTGAAGTCCAGTTCCAAAAGGGTCCACATGCGCACTGTTGAGTGGCAGGCACCACAGACACAAACCAACTCCTAGGACCTTACCATAAAAGGTAGAAGTAAAATATCAACACCTCTGTAACATGTAACCGTAACTCCAGCAGAGCAAGTCCGGTCAGGAATGTCATTGTATTCCACAGTTCTTAAAACATCTCCCAGGCGACCTGACCCTAAGTAGTAGACAAGAACTCACATTCAAGCAAAGTCCTCAAGCAAACCAGTCTGGGGAAAAAAACCTCGTTCCTGATCCCCCACCTGGCAATCTGTTCACATCTAAGACATGAAGAAATGCATGAACCAGGGGTTTTAACATACTCTGTCCAGTTTTCTCTATTGTTAGGTGATCTCCAGTGCATTAAGAGAAATGAGGACCAAACAAAACAAAAGTCAAGTCATATGCCACAGGAAAAAAGAAAGTTGTGTGTTTTGCAAGTTGTCCGACAATTAGAAAAATATCAATTATAAAAAGAAAGGAATATTTTATACCTTAAAAACAGGCAAACACAAAAAACGAATCCTACCCCACACATTTTAATGGAGTCAGATGAGGAAACTAGAATGTCTGTATTTGAAACAAGGCTTACATCTTTCTGCTATCTGGACTATGGCAAAATTGCCTAGCAATGAGAAATAGAAATATTACAAAATTAAAGCAAATAGCAACACATTTAATAGACAACAGCCTTAGCTGGACAATCTAAAGAACCTTCTATCCCAATATTCTATGTCTAGCAGTGGTTAGTAACAGATATCTGAAGAAATATATAGGAAAGAATAGACCATGCAATAGTCATATTTTCTTAGGACTACCTTCCTCAGCTCTCAGGAATGTGCAGTGAAGGCACTTCCTGATCCTATGGTGATATCTTTGTAACCAATAGCCCCTGATAGAAGAGGATGGTTTTGCTACAGCTTCATTTGCACAAGAACTAACCCTATTTCCATGCAAGCTGCTGGACCATTTACTTTTCTATTGCAGAATTGAACATGTACATAATGTTTAGAGATTTATCATTAATGCTTACAAGAAAAACTATACTGTTAAAAAAATTTATTGTAATTGTTCCGGTTTCTACCTTCCATCTATTTATTTTGTCTTCAATTCATCCTCCAAACTGCCACCCAAACTTAACTCAGCCCTCCATTTGTTTTCTTGTGTGCTCACTGCAGATGCGTGTATATTTTTTGTATTAATCCACATCTGCACGATGCGTACATAAAAGCACTGCACAAATGTCTGTTTCATGGTTTGTTTGGGGCTTTTTTGTCTTTTAATAGAGAAGGCATATAATGGTCTGTTTAAAAGCATATTTTATTGCCACCATTTTCACCAATTCAGCAATTTCTCTTTAATAGGAAGCTCTAGAACTTGCTCAGACTGCAATAAAAATTCCTACTTTTCGCAGCCTACCAGGGGAGGGCAGCATTGCCTCATAAGAACAGCTCAAACAGCGTTAATTGGGTTCTTTAAAATATACACTATTTTCAATGTGAAGTAATCAGTTCAGCAATGCTCCCAATAGTTCATTTTAATTCTACTTCCAACATTTTACTAACAGTAGCAATTCAGTTAATAGGACCTCAAATTGCATGAACTACCCACAACCAGATAAAAACCAACTCAATTTTAATGTAACAACAGTTTTAAGAGCAAACAACTTTGATAGACTGTTTAGCTAACAAAATACCATTTTATTGGGATACAAAGTTGTTTCTCATAATGCCCATCCACTTTAATCTAGATTTAAATTCATCATCCAGAAATTATACCAATAAATAATTGGTCTTGTGCTTGATAAATAATTATTAAAGGCACATTTATCCTAAATCTGAGTATCTAGTAAAATACCTCAAGAACAGAAACTTGGAAAATGAGACAAACAAAGAAATTAAACATCATTAAACACTCTGCTGACAACAGTGTTGGATTTTAGAACATTTTTAAAAATAGAAGTAGATTTTTTCATAAAATGCACAAGACTATGAAAAATCTTTAATACTAAATTCAACACAAATAAGATTGATAAGGACACCTCAGCTTATATAACGAATTACTTCTCAAAAGAGTGAAATCTTCACAAGTAGCAAATTATTAAAATTAAAAAGGAAAATTCTGAGGTTACATGAGACCACTAATCTTACATTACCACACAACAAAGCAAGCAAGACATTCACTAGAGCACTGATATTCACATTGGTCACTGTTTTTTCCAGTAATATTCTAACCTGATGTTATCAGCTCTCTTTCAAGATCATTTAAATATTTTTAAGTGGCTGTACATCTCACATGTTTAAGAAAGAATTGCTTTTAATGCATGCTTTTAGCTAGCTTGTATCAATGGCAGAACAATTCACCCAGGCAATTTAGATGCACCACAGATGTTACAGATTTATATTCTTAAACAGTTCTTGCATCGTAACTTTGATGGGTTGCATATTAGAGTGCATTTGACATTTTCAGTTAGATCCAGATACTCTTACAGCATATTACTGGAGCTGACAGGCTAAAATAATATTTCAGATTTCTTGATTAGACCTGAAAAGGTCAGATCAGCTCATGGTCAACAATTCACTGCGTGTAGTTAAATGATATGGCAAATGGTTTCGCTGCATATGTAAACATATGCAATAAATTGATTTAAAGTTCACACTGGCTGTCAGCATCTGCAAAATACCTAAGGAGTCAAAGGAATACAGACATCTAGACAAGCCTTTCGTGATTAGCTTGTCTTCTCAGCATGTTAAATACCGAGATTGCTTCTGCCGTGTTAAAAGCCTGTCTCATAATATTCTGACTGTCCCTTACATTACACATTTGCTGTTCAACAGATCAGTACAAACTAGATGACACTTGTGTATCAGCTGGAGCTGAGAATGCTGCTTTTCCTACTGATTTGATATCAAGCCTCCCCACTGGGAAAAACTGGACTGTATTCAAATGTCATCTCAATAAGCATCCAGTGTACAGAATCTGGCAAGTGAGTGATAGGCACGCAATGCCGTAAAGCAAAGATCAGCAACTGCACTACCTGGGGAGTGCCCACAGTAATTCAGTGTGCACAGGCAGTACACAGCTACCTTCACTGCTTCAGATCAGCTGAAAAACAAGGGAGAAAGCTCCACTCTGTAGCCAGGAAAGGCCTGTATCTCATCATAACCAGGTAAGCTAGAGTGCATGAGTAATAGCTAAGCATTTGATTTTAATTTATGAGCAAGTTAGAATATGCTTAATTAGAATTACAGGAATATACTACAAACCTGTAAAAAATGAGCCTGAGAAAGGGGAGGAAGATGACCCAAGAAAATAATGCATGTGGTAATCGATGAGAGGGGATGCTGGGTCCTAGGACCATAAGGGCTCCACCAACTGGGTCCAATTTTTCAAGTCAGATGAGAGACAGGGATTTCAGTACATGATAAAGGGAAGCAGTTTTCTCTTGTTTATGGCAGTCTCTGATTTCAACTCGGACATCTATTTTGTGGTCATTTGGCTGATGTTTGATCAGGTACCTCCATTACTAAAGTGCATTAATATGTCAAATGCACTAATGCATACTTCAGCAGTTGGCAGACACCATTAAAAGGAAGTAACTTTGTAGCAAAGTCCAATATTATTGAGTCTGCAGGTTTAAAATTAGATGCTTAATTGCATATTCAAACCCTTAAATAAGTGCCATAATTCTTCTTCAGTGTCGAGAACTTCAAAAGTATCAGATTATTTAGTCACTTAAAAAAAAAAAAAAAGGCTTTGTTGCCTGGTACATGAGACATATCTTGTCTCATGTCACTGGTACAAGTCAACAGGTATGAAAGCAGATGTGAGCTTTAACCTGTGTATCCAGTTTGGCTTTTTGAAGTAGCTTAAAAACTGCAAACAGAATTTGTACTTGAACTGCATTTTAAAAGGCTACAATGTAACAACTCCTCTATAGTGATGCCAGTGTTAGGAATTCTCCAGCATTTATCTTGAGTGGTTAACTCCACAATATGGGATGTGTATACATCCCTTTCAGAGGAAAAAGAAGTTTCATTGTAGCAGAATTGACAGGAAGAAAAACCCAGGGCTCATCTTTGAAAACAGGCTCATGAAATAAAAAAAAATAAATAAATTGGCATGTTTGCCTGAAGCTTTTCTTATCCTTTATCCAAGAGATGCTTCCTGTGACCATAAGCATTGTAGGATTTATACAGAGTTGCCACTGGCACAGATGGAAATGATGGCAGAAGGATACCAGAAGAGTTGTGCATTTGCAGCATGAATTGTCTCCTGTACGCAAAGGCACCTAAACATGGACAGAATCCAGCAAGTAGAAAGCAAGATATCTTGCCTTTCCTTCCCAAGAAAGGAGATCTATGAGTAGAAAAAAAGAGACACCGTTCTAAATTATTGCACATCATTATTTCACTACTAAATCACAAGTTAGGAACTACCGCAGTAGCAGCACAAGTAGCCTACGAACGTCTAAACCTCCATCCTTTTCTCCCCTTGGCTACATATCAGGGGGGTGGTGGTGTGGTTTTTAAGGAGAAAACAAGAGGGAGAAAAAGAGCATTCTCCATCTATTGTTCCTGTAAGACATGTCCAGGACAGTCAGTCAGTCATAAGAACAGGCAGATTTAATTGTATTGTATTTTACAAATACAGAATTACTTCTTTAAATTTATTTATTCCCAGCTCTGGCTAAATGGAGTAATTGTTTGTACTGCACTTAAATATGTCTTTAAATCAGAATTTTTGTGCTCTCATACACCATCTAGGAAGAGTCACACAACAATTCCGCCTTCTGCCACTAGAGTGAGCACAATCATTGCTTTTTTTTTTTTTTAAATTAAAAACACTTTAGAAGGGGGCACTTGCACAGGCTTCAGATGCCCAGCAGTAACATCAGGGCAATTCCCATACAATGCTGATCCCCTGCAAATTAAAAGGAAACCCTCAAAATAAGCAATATATACGTAGAAATCTTTCACAAGGGTAATTCTAAGTTTAAGTGTCTGCACAAAGCAACTTTAACAGGTTCACTTCCATACCAGGTACAACAGCAACAGCAAATGGAAGTTTATCCACAAATTAGCCAAAATAAGAATAATTAATGTATTTTGCTTTAAAAAAGAGAAAATTTTATAAGAAAAAAATAACATGAAAGTCTACAAGAATTGGATAAATCAAATATCAATCCAGAGTAAAATACTGGTAAAGTACTGCAGGGAAAAGGTGATAAACATATTTTAAAGTTAGAAAGATTCAAACAAAGTATTTCTATTAACACTGAGTAACGATGCAAAGATGAGGAAATTCAAAAACGTTTTTCAGCTACATTTTTCTGAGATATAAGAACCTTGCTTAAGTGTCTTTGAAATTTCAAGGACCACGTTCACGTACTCCATAATAATCTAATCAATACATTGCCTCAGCCTACTGCCAGTCTCAAACATTTTTTTAAACACAAAACCTTACAACGAGTTGACATCAGCCTAATCTCCTCACTACCAACCACACTACACACCACTTTTCCTCCATAAGCACTCTGTGGCGTCAGCAGTTGGAAGCATTCATTTTGCCAAGAGCTCCACAGTAGAGGAAAGCTTTGTGATTCACCCAGAATGTCTTCTAGTGAGACAGTTCCACAGAAGAGAACTCGGGCTTTACACACTTGCAGGGAAAAAAAATCCTTTACACAGTTTTGCAGGTTGTACACCAAATAAAGGAAAAGGCTTGTGCTTTTGCTGAGACTTTTCAGGGCTTTGCCTTCCTAGGAAGAATTTTAAAAAATCCACAGCGCTCGCAGAAACATGCCAGTGGTCATCATGAACATACCAATTTTATCATTTATACGGCACAACTCTTAGCATCAAACTTAAGTGGCAGCTACAGGTCTCACGTCTCTCCTACTTTTTAAAACACTTCTATTTCTAATAAACTGCAAAATTCATCTTCTTCTACTTTCCCAGAATTTCTAAAAATTGTCTGAATACATTTTAAATAAGTTTCAAGCAGCCAGTTTCGGTGTTGAATCTTCCCAGAAGTCTTCAAAATGTCTGTCATGTTCTTGGCTCTGTGACAGCACCAGCACATATCCCTCACTACAGGTAAAATGGGCTCAAAATACTGGCAATACTGACCATAACTTCAGAGGACTCCCCCCACTCCCCGACTTGTTTTTTAGGATAGATTTCCTAAGAAAGAAAACTACTGGAAGCAGCATGTGCCAAAATATGCTCCAGAAGTATGTCTTCACTGAAGACTGAACTCTGTTACTCAAGAGTCTAGTCCAAATCCTACGACATGCCAGAAAACCTCCTGACCCAGGCCTGAAATGGGTCAAAGCCCGCTGGCAGACATTTCATTCAATAGGGAACACACCTATTCCGGAATGTGAATTTTAAGAGCTGACAGACCTCTAGTGCCTTTCCCACAGCTCCACAAAGCAGGGAAGTCTCCCACACCTACCCCAAATCCACAGGAAAGAGTCCCAGAGCACCTTTCCCTAAAGAACTGAGGACCAGACCTCCTGACATGTGAGCCAGTAAAGAAGGGCCAGTCCTGATGTTCAGATCGTGACGCTCATTATCCAGGTCAGCCACGCAGTGAGGATGTACTGAACCGGCCACGGCATCGCCTTGCACTTACAAAAGGATTGACACTGAGGCAGAGCCAGCCTGCAGGTGTGCCCAAGAAACTATAAATTCCTATTGGGAAGAGCAGAGAGATGGAGGCAGTTAGTGGTTGGCATGCAATAGGGAAACTTCTTTTTCTGATCAGAATTGGTACTGCAACACTGCAGCACTGTCTGGGTGTAGAGACAATAGCACCTGAGAAAAATGCAGCAGCACACCCAATTTCATGTTGCTTTAATAAGTTTACTTCCTATTAAAATGAATAAATCACAAAGGTACTCCTTCTCTAGCCTCCACTGTTGACTCCACTGAATGCACTGCAGCTCATGCATGAGGAGTCTTCTGAGGTATGGTGCAGCTGGAAGCTGAGAAAAATAACTCAGGAGTGGGAGTCAGTAAGGAAATCATACTGTCCATCCCAGCAATGTATTACAGCACTCCCAGGCTGTTTCACCTGAGAAATATGCATGGAATGTGTGAGACCAGAGCTAACACCAGTAACAGACATCTCACAGCAAAATATGTGAAATCACTTACAGTTTCTTAGAGTTTCTCAGGAAGTTCTATTAATAATTAGAGGTAGGATAATAGATATTCAGAAGGTAAACAAGGAATAAGACTGTGCTGGGGTTGTAAATTTTGTTCCATGTGATGAAAAATGGAAAATTAGAAACTCTTAGGAAAGGAATAAAGTAATAAAAACCTCTACCAAACAGAACATATAACAGTGCTTTATAATTCAACGGTGTACCCTCACATCACATATGTTTTGTCCATTCCTCTCTCCCATTTCCAAAATGATTCAGTTGGATTATGCAAGGCACACAGAATGGCTCCTACAAGAAAAGAAAGTTAAAGCTGGAAAAACAGATGAGTCCCATTTTCTGTTGAAGACTGAAAGAGGATATGACAGAAGTCTGCAGAATGGCAGGTGGCATAAAGAAGGGAACAAGGACTGGATTAGGACTTCCAATACAAGAAATATCCTCCTAAATTATCACACAAAAAGTTGAAAAACAAACAGAATGAAATGGTCTTTTAAAACAAAACAAAAAAAAAATCAAGAAGAAGAAAAAAACCCAATACATAACCAAATCACACAATGCCATAGGAAATATCATACACACTCCAGGTCAGCCCTGTCTGTATATATTACATACATAAACAATAGTCAAGATGCAAACTTCAAGCACTGGAAATTCCCAAATGTGCAGTTTGCTAGAAGCTAGAAAACTATAGCAGAGAAGAACTTTGCAGTATGTGCTCCTTCTTAGACTCCTCCCTATGTTTTCAGTATCAGCCATTGTTAGAGACTGAATACTAGACAAAACAGACCACTGAACAGATCCATTACAACCACCATTACTAACTTCTGGTTTTAACTTGCCTTACTTTTCCACAGAAGACCATGGCAACCAAGGACTGGAAGCTGCCACTTTATAGATTAGGATGAGATGATTAAATGCCACGTCAATATATCATTTGCTTCTAAAGTAGAATTACAAGGAATAATCTCGAGCAATGGTGAAGAAACTGGCTTGAATTATATCATCATAAAATCTGTCTTCTCAGCAGAGCGGTGGTTGATCATTAACAGGTCATTAAAATGTGTACAAAGCATAAAGATTGGTCCTTGTCCCAGGGCACTTTCCACATTAAATGCTTTAAAGTTTGAGGGCTGCACTGTTTACCCATGACTGTAAATTCTAACTCAATGCTTGTGTTTTGCCTGGGGATCTGCATACATAGAGTCATTTATATAAGTTACTGTACACTATGCATATATTAACTTATGCACCCTTGCTAATACAGTGCTGCTCATCATTTTATCTACACAGAGGCAGCAGAAGACACAGCTTCATCTTTGCCCATAATGTTCTATAATCTGACAAGAGTGCCTTCACCCAGAAATCAATGGAATGGGCAGTCAGGAGAAAGACCTGCAACCTCAGAGATGCTGCAGCTGACTGGTAACACACTATCAGCAGCTCCATCGAGGCCACGGTGTAATGTAAAAACAAAGAGGTGTGGTACAAAATGCTACTGAAGACAAACAGCCTGTCCTAAAAAGTACTTGCTCACCTCTCCGGAAGGGCACCGGATGACACAGTTGGAAGGCAATGACCTCCACAGTCCTTAATCTCTAAACGTCAGTGAGAGGATCTAAACATCAAGGAGAGGAGACAGCCTGGCCTTTTATCTAACAATCATGAGGGATGCGAATAAAAGGAATGCTGCTGCTCCCTTTTCCTTCCACTTCAGCAAGGCCTGGCTGCGGCAGAGGTTACTCCCACCACCTAGCATTTCCCAGAAAAGAAAACACCTTGACATTGTGCACCAGTGCTGCTGATTTCAAATTCACTGCCTCCTCCCAACCCTGCCAAGAAACTGTGAAGCAGTAGCAAAAACCACAGTATCATGGAGCTAGGAATTACTCGTGAATTCCCGCAACACTTTGCCCTTCAGCAGCAGAGAAAGAAAAACATAATAGTGTATTACAACCAAACACAAAATAATCTGCCTTTTCAGTTACTTTCTGAGGATATTTTCACTTAACACTGCTTTCAAGCATGAATTTTAAAAGTAGATAATTACAAACCAAAACAGTCACAAAGAGACATATATGGCACAGGATACAGATTTCTTTGTTTTATAGTGGTTGCTTTTGTGCAGCCTCTAGAGGCCACAGCTTTTGTGGGGAAAAACTTGAAGAATCAGTAAAAATACCTTCAGATTTAAAGCTAGCAAATAAATTCCATACTCCAATAATTTTTTATTTTCAAAAGCCTGCCTATAAATCAAGATCGGTGAAACTACAAGGATAAATGGCTTTGTATTTAACATTCAAATATAAATGTATTTTGGAGCTCTGACTAAAAGCTGTAACTGATTTCTTTGAGAACTAACATTCACAAGTTTGTTCTCTAAACAGTTCTGTCACTGTACAGGCAGTAGAGAAGCACATGAGATGCAGGAGCAATTTACTGAGTTGATTTTCAAGGAGTCCTATCATCAAATTCATACAATGCCATATGATTTAATAGGTGCCACATGATTTAATGTATTTCAATTTTAGAAGATCTTCATACTATAAAATCATGTACAGATTTGAGAGCTCACATTAGTAGGGAACATCAACTACTTGGTGGAAGGACTTAAAAGAGCTTGCAGTGCTTCTTTGTGGCAATTTAAATGGAAATAAAAAAGGAAAACTACATTGGCAGACTTTTTGAAATTCTTGTTTTGAGACCTGGAGCCGAGACTTGGACAAAGGAAGAATTTTTCTCACATTCAACAAGAATATCAGTTGATGATGAATTTCATATCTCTTCTCAAGACAGAAAATTTCAGGAGTGAGCTGCAGTTTAACTGGGGGATAGGGTCTGCCCCCTTCCAGTTTAGGGGTTTGAGGGGGACATTTCCTGGATGGCGCAGATGACAACCTTAACACACTACCTTTCATTTATTCTGGAGGTGGTGACCATGGTACAGCCCTTGAGCCCTGAATATGATTTCTCCTTTATGAAGCATACATACCAATTGAATGTACAGGCTTAACCTGCTGCGTACATCGAATACATGCTTGTTTTCATACTTCTGGGAGGTGCATAGTGAGGAAATGATTGTCCTTATGCAGAAAAATTAGAAAAAATATAGTGACTTCTACCTGTCACTAATCTCATTTTACTATTTCTTTTATTATTTAAACTGGAAAAGGTCAAAAGTAGATTCCACGTTCAGAAGATACTGGGCCATTTGTGTCCATCCGAATGTGTCTTTCCCAGTGTGGCTATTTATTATTATTATTATTATTATTATTATTATTACTATTACTACAACTACCATTGTTTCTCAATGGAGCATGGTGGCAGGAGGAATTTGTTCTTTTGTTTTAATAAACTCATATACATGAAAAGTCTTCTTCAACCTTGATATTGCCTCTACTATTTACACACAAACTTTTCCTTTGAAAGAAGTTTTGTAGTACTCTATCTTCTTTCCTCTCATCTTCCCTGAAGAGGTACAGTTCCTGATGGTAAAAAAATATCAGCTTCTCAATAAATGGCAGTGATTTGTGTAAGTTACTTTTAACATTTGGTGCATGTATGAATCCACCCGTGAAATACACACACCCACAAAGAAAGTAATCTTGCCATTGTACATTAATAAGGTGAACTATTTTTCAAAGAGAATTCCTAACAATGGTTACTTATGAATTATGACTGATTATTTATGTAGCCCACTTTGTTTAAATGGTGTCTGAATTCTTCAAGAGAACAATGCTGTATACAGCTGCTTTATTAATAATGTCACTGGCTCTTTGTTGCTATTTTTACATCTCCATTTTCCTGTTAGGCCATGTAAATAGAGATGCCTATAATTAGCGGACGCACAGCATTGTTTTGCATGTCTTAGCTGTTACATTAAAATAGAAAGCTTACTACTTCTTTGGGAATAACTTTTATTTTCCCCTAAAGTGAAAATGCACAGTCGTAAAGCCGAATACAATGCAATGGAAAATTCAAAGAGAGTATCTGCTATGAAAACCTATTGTTGCATTCCATGTTCATTTACAGTGAAGGATAACGTTAACTACTCGTTCAAAAAAATTTAGAATGAAAGTATCTTTTAATTTCCAGTCGAAAGCCACAAATTGATTTTGAACAGTACAGAATTTTCTCTTGCTGTGAGACAGAATCCTCTAGTCACCAAAAATTGGAGCAGGTCCCCTTGTCTGACCAACAGAAGGCATAAGAAAATAAGTTTGCATTCAGATCTGTTGTTGTCTGTCTATTTAGAAGCTAATTGTACCTTTTTCTATATTAAGTTCAAGGTAAAAAAGTCCAACCCCAGAAACCATTATCCGTTTTTAGGTAAAGATTAAGGATTTTACAAAGACTGATCCACAAGTACCTCAAGGAAAAATCTTCCTCCTTTTCTGGCAAATTTGTTTTCTTTTCTGAATACATTTTGCATTAACAACACAGAAGAACAGCATGTCTATAAATATTTAACACTTGCATATGCTGTTCTGAAGGCATTTGTGTTCACAAATTCCACAATTAGAAAGGACCATTTTGGCCATGTGGCCAATGGTATAAGGATTTCAACCTACAACGTGCTTTTTGGAAAGAGATGACATCTTGGCATAGACCTTCTCATATTGTCTCTAAATAAGCTGCCTACTCCTCTCATTGCTGAAAAACCTCAGCCTCACTTCTCATCTGAATTTTTCTGAAGTCAGTTTTGAGTCATGTCCTTTTCCAAAATCTCCATCTGTCACCAATATATCAAAGATAACTTTGAACTAAGAGCCATATTCAAAATCATTGACAAGGCACAAATGAACAACAGATAAGCACGAATACTGACATTGCTTCTGACTTTGGGTTTTTTAACTTGTTTTATCTCCCTCTTTTTTCTTTTTATGGTAGTAGTAGAAAGAGTTTACTTTGAAGGAGTCAAGAATAGGGCAAATCTAGAATTAAGTTTTCAATAGAGGCCTATTTAACACTTGTTATCACTGTTCCACATTTAATGATTTGCAGAGGTGTTTAGGTTACTAAAGCAACTTTAAGATGAAGAATTATATGAAAGTGAAAATATTAATGTCAAATTAAAAAACTAATTGGCCAAACATGTCAAATGACTCTACAGATCAGTCATGCTTTTAGAGAACTCCTTGATCTTGTTCTCCATAACTTTATTTTTAAGATTCAGAAGAAAAAAGTCCACAAGCCTGAAGAACTTCCCACAGCCTGTCCACTCCATAATAAATACTCAAGCAGTGCACACAGTATAAAAGAACAAAGTAAAAAGCTCTGTGGGGTACCCGACACTTGAAATTCAAACTACCAAAGTCATAAATTAAGTATATATGCCTGTGTGTGAGGCAGGGTATAATGTTCTCCAACTGCTTCAATAAGCCTTGTGTAAACAAAGAACAGAACAACTGGCTACAAACGTCAGCTTTCTAATGCAAGAAAAAGAAGTCTCCAATCAAGGGAAAAAAACAAACCAAACCTCATTGGCTTATCCAGATTTAAATAAGTGAGCAGAAACGACTTAATGTGCCTCAGATGTTTGCTCTGCTTATCTGCCAGAGGTTGCTGTCCTGCAAGGGTGACTGCAGACAAAGCTGCTCCTCAGTTACTGCACTCTGATGCCCAGTGTATTTGAGGTAACAAATCACTGGTTTGGGGTATCACCATAGGCTAAACTGTGAATTGCAGTGAACAGCAAGGCATGGAGACCTTTTCAGCTGTCTGCATTTATGGGCTATCAGCCTGAAATCTGAACTTCTGTATTTGCCTCCTGTAATACATAAACACAGAATTCCTAAGAGCTGCTGCTCTCACTGCACGCACTCATGCTTCCCTCTCCCCACAATACAGCTCATGTATTTTGGGTTTTCAAGCATACTCGGTTCCATTTCTCTCTCTAAATCTGATTTTCCAAAACAGTTCACAGATGTCAGAACAGCTACAAACTACAGGGATTACTATGGATTAGTGAATCTTGCATGCCTGAAAGTGTTTAGAGCAATTGCACCTCTTAGTGGAAAGGTATTTCCCATACATTCTCCTTCTAGCTCCTCTGCCGGCGTAGCACTTTCCTCTGGGAGACATGCACGTTGTTAGACTGAAAGCTGGTACAACGTATCCAGCAAAGTGTATCCACAGTCCCAGCACAGGCTAGAATTTTGTCCTAAAGTTCAGGCAAATCTCCTCAGCACAAGATAAAAACATTGGACTAAAATAGCACTGCTTGTTTTCCATCCCATCCAACCTCTGCCCATCCCTGTGTTACAGAGGCTGAGTCAGCAGAGCAGGACACCAGCCCTGTCTCAGGGCATGGCCTCATGCTTAGGCATAAACTAAGCTGTGAGGAAGGAGGACAAGGCTACTACACCATCGGCCACTGGCAGATGAGAAAGGCAGATAAATAGAGGGCAGTCACCTTGTCAGACTTCATCACCAGATTTGCAACTGTTTACTAGTCAACAGCCTCTGCATCACTCAGGTCACAGCTCACCACAGGTTAAGGTGACAGAACTGTGACAGGGGCACCTGCCGGTTCAGTGCTGGTAGCCACGACCTGACCCAGCAGGCAGCTGGCAGTAACAATACTCAAAAATGCAGCAACTGGCTTTGTCGAAGGCTGTCTGCAGCTGACCTGCAATTTATTAGCAGCAAGTGATGCAGCACGTACCTAACGCTCTCCTCCTTATAACTTTGGTGTAAGGTAACAATAGCCAAGCTGCTGAGGGGTTACAGGCTGAGTGAGGGTATGCTCTGCACTTGCTTTGGGGGAAAACATACTAAATATCTCTGACTGCACACAGACTTTTTGAATAACAAATCTTCGTATCACTGTGCAAGCTTACAGCTTTCCCTTCCCACCAGTGGTTCTTCTGAAAAACCCAAGCCTCTTCCTGCAATTCTGTTTATATTATACCATCCCAATATATACAACCAACTAAATTATATTTACTTAGCTAACTTCCACACCTTTTCCCCTTTCTATTTCCTCAGATTTGGATTACAGCTTTTTTCTGCCCAATATTTTCTTCCCTGAAATGACAATAGTGCAGTTACAATGAAGAGGTGTTACCCGCCTTTTGTTCAAATACTCTTTGTTGAGTATTTCAGCTATTTACTGCCCCCTCAGAAGTTCCTGTTTTCCCACTGAGGGGGGAAGGGAAATCCTGGATAATGACATGGCAGCTTTTTGTTCAAAAAGTCTGTGTGCAGTCAGAGATACTTATCATGCTTTGCAGGGAAAACGTACTATTACTAGTTTCAAGTCAAAAAGGGAAAATTCTTTAAATAACTACCCCCCCCCCGATATAATTTGATTAAAAAAGCAGTACTTTGCAGGTACCCCCTTCTTCAAGCTGTAAGGTATTGCTATATCAAAATGCCCTCATCCACACACATTGAAAACTCAGCCCACTATGATGAGCTGTGCACAAATACAGAGGCATGTAATGTAATCTCCTACTGCCAACAGTATTATAGGTCTTAGCACAACAAACCAAGAAACCAGAAAGGAATTAGGGCACTGAAAGACATCACAAGCTGGGAGCTTTGCTAGTTCACACAAAGAGAAAAGGAAGAACACAGCACACATAGGGATTTGTCTTCAATACAGGAGAAGGCATATATTGTTTGATAATCCAGTGATGAGGCAGGACAGCTATGGGACACAGTCATTTAGACTGACATTTCTGATGTTGAGCTGTTTTGACACCTGTACTGTGAGATATAAGACTATAGGGAGTTTTAAAGAAATATGTAAATTAGACATGTGAGTGATAATAAGGCACATCCCATGAATGGATCCAAACAGCTTCTCCTTTCATCATCTATCAGCTACTCTGTTCAAGCCAAAGAAACTATGCAAACAAAACAGGTAAACAACCTGATAGCATGGCAGCACTCTTAGGAATTTTTGGGGGAATCTTGTTACCAAGCGGGTTAACTGTGCCTTCTATTTTCCCAAAGTCAATTTTAGCACTACAGGTCAACCAAAAAAAAAAAAAAAAAAAAAAAAGGTAAAAAGTGTTAAATAGGCTCCTCCTAATCTGAATCTAATTTGACAGAAGTACTCCACACAGGGGCACTGGAGAGGAAAGGTCTTAAGGAAGGTGATCTCTTTTATTAGACTAATCCATGGTGCTGGCAAAAGAAACAAGTGGGGAAAGTTTCTGGGCATACACTGTTCTTCAGCGCTGAGCGGAAGGAACAACAGAGCCGCCCTTTACCAAATGCTAACAAGTGGATAGGAAACGACTATCGGAAAGGAGCTGCTGATCTTTAGGAGCCTGACAAACAATATCAGCGCTGATTAGTGCACTTGGCCTTCACGGTAGGTAGGCTTTCATGTTCTTCTCATTTCGTGTGCGGATACGTCGGGATGACTGAAGTCAATGGGAAATTCGCGACAGGTTTTAATAGCATCAAGAACTGATTCATTAGAACCTTCTCTTCATAACAATATTGTTTGTGTACATTAGATCCTAATCTGATTTTGTTCCCATCAACTCATCCGGACTCTATTTGCACCAGTTCTCAGGGTCGTCTTCTTGTATGTGTACATTGTCTATGTAATCTTACAGAAACAGCAACCAACATAAGTCAAAATTAAGTGTTCTTTTTAAATGCACTTCTCTATATTTTTTATTTTTTTTTAAACTGAGACCTAAATTTAAGAGGCATTTTGAAATGAAGCTCAGTTTTTAGAGTGAAAATTACTTCAGGCATAGTTTAGGGTGGATTGGTCTGGGTGGGTTTTTTTGGTGGATTTTTTGGTTGGTTGGTTTTTTGGGTTTGTTTTGGTTTTTTTTTTTCCCTGAAAGTAGCATTCCACTGTTCAGCTTAATAAGAAAGTGAAAATTAGATGTAACCAAGCTTAGAGAATTCCTTCTCATTTATTTCTGTGTACTCAGTTTAATTTTAACTTGAGCTGGTAAAACACTTTACAGGAGACCCCATCTCACCTTTAACACATTATCTTGACTTGGTTACTTCAGGCAAACATTTGCTAGATGGTTCTCTGTTACTACGTAAAGAGAATGTCAAGTTCTTTGCACAAGTGTCTGGTCACGTTTCATGATTGTCGAAGTCTAGAAAGAAATCCTCAGTTTGAACAAAACGATTGGAAACCTTATCCTACTGGCTAAGATTCCTACCATTTTTGCTGAGAAGTTAAACAGGGAAAATTCTTTAAATATACCAAATGAAACAATGAAATTGTACCTCATAACACAAAAAGCTGTTTATCGTATCATGGCAAGTTTCATCATTCTATTATAGTTCCATAGGCCTGTGTCATATGTTCAAGATTAGTTTTATGCATCTTCAGATGGATGTTCATATTTCAAACAGAAAACACAGCACAAGACAAGCTATCTCTTCAAGGAGGTCATTACTTTCCTAAGACCTTTTAAAGTTAAGTTCCAGTAATGTAAGAACGTACTCAAAAGAGTAAAATAAGGATTGTGGTTTTCCAAAACTAAATACAGTAGTTTTCCCAATGGTAACTCTCTTACTGTCCAGTATGAATTTTATTTGGCATCCAAGCTCATTGCCATGCATTAGGAGCAATAAAAAGAACACTAATAATGTATTCATTTGTACTGTGCTATATCTTAGTAACAGCACAGGGAAGGAGAAATACTTTAAGTTTGGAGGTCAACTGGCAATCCACAAGAACTGTTGTAACTGTCCAATGAACATGGCTTATGCACATAGTGAGGCTTCAAAGCATGTCAGAAACCCCATCAGAGATCCTGCTTTTCCATGCATCCTGCATCTCTTATATTGAAGAGCTTTTCAGCTTTTTTCTAAAAATCTTTCACTGAGGTCATCACAAGATTGTTGCAGCTCTCACAATATCCAACTCTGCCCAACCTGCTTTATGTCTATGGCTCAACCTTTTGTTTTAAGGAATGCAGGAACCAAACACGACACAATATTCACCAACAACCTCCTAAATCACTGTATCACTATTTCTAATATTTTTCTAAAAAAAATTTACAGTTTTGTCCACCTACAGCTTTATGAAATCATTAAAGATGGATGTTTCATACTGAGCAGAGCCTGTTCTTACAGTTGCCTCACACCTCCTCTCTTAAGACTGTGTTTTGCCAAAATCTTATCAAAGGAGCTGCATCTTCTACTGTGGATTTTCTCTGTCAAGTCTGAAGAAGAGCAAACTTGATTAAAGTCATGCAAAGCAGGCCTTCAGCAAGTTGCCCTGAGATGCTGAGCAAGAAGGCTTGAAAGAACGAGGGTGAGGGGATGGGTGGGGAATGACAGGAAAAAAAAAACAACACAAAAAAGAGCTCGGAAATTAGGACTTGGGATAAAGAGGCAGAAGAGTGGACAAAAGAGAGACAGACACAAACATATGTTGAAATACTTGCAGTTAAGTATGCAACATTGCTGGAAATGAGTTCTTCACACATCTTAATTCTATCATTAGTTAAGTATACACTACGGTATAGTCTGTAATTACATGACCACATACTTTATCACACACTTTCTCCTTGTCCACACCACCACCTGAATGGAGCAACAGAAGGGAACTTCTGTTCAGAACTAATGCCTTCCCCTGTTTTGCTTTCTCCTTGTTTATTCATGCAGCCTGCAGACATGCAACTCAGAGCTTTGTATCTGCTTGGCCACTTTAAAAGCACTGTGTTATCTGAATTATCTCACAGGTCAATTAATAAACTACTGAACACATCTCTGTGAGATAAAGTAGTATGGTATCCCAATTTTACAGACAGTGCACTAAAATTAAGGTCAAAAGTCAGTTCTTCCCAAATTACACTGGGAAATGCTCTCTTTCCACAGCACTTCATATGGCACTGCATTTTGCCTCTTCTGAACATAGCTCCTACTGACTTTCAGCCACAACTGAAAATAATAATTTCTTTTGCATCTTAGACCTGAAATTGGGGATTCAGAAAACAAGGAGTAAAAGCAAACACAATCAAATGTAGGGCTTACTTGCCTTGTTTAGGATCCCACAGGAATACTGTGGTGCAAGCAGAAGATAAAAATCAAATTTTCCAAGGAAGCAATTAGCCAGGAGACCATCCTTTCTCTTTGAATAATCCCTTTCCTTACAACATGACTTCCTCCAATGCTGTATGCACAATATCCCAGTCACTCCCAGAAGAACTCTTCTGTGCAACGACCATGACAGAAATTTCTTGATAAAAATAACATGATTATGCAAGTTTTGACTGCTTTCAATTGTCTGCACACAATTCAATACCAAACCAACGCTGACAGGGTGAACATAATTCTGGTGCTTTTCACTTTCCAAGACCTTCAGCCATAATAATGTTTTTTAATGGTTTTGTATGTGCCTATACACATGCAAGCTCTTTGAAGCATCACACGAGGTTACTGTAGCAAGGTACATCATGGTTTAAAAATTAAACTACAACCAAATCAATGCAAATGCTGCCATTTTTTGGTGTCTTTTTCTAACCCCACTAAGGGTTGAATAATAACACCACTCTCCCCAGCATGTATCACAGTTGTGCCCTGAGCCTGTAAAGGACAATTATGCATTTGTTTATGCTTTCCAATCTGCAGCAGTACTAACAAACATCCACCACGGATTTACCCTCTCCTCACCTGACCCTTGTCAATCTGCCCTACAATGGCTGTCTCCAGCTGGACACAACCAAATTTGACATTAACAGGTGAAGTATCATTTTAAAGACACATTATAGAGGTTTTCTTTTTGTGGTATGCTTTTTTTGCCTGTTCCCCTGTCCCCCAGTGCTTAATTCCTGCCTGTAACACTGTTTCCATTTTTAAGTTTCACCTACCGTTCCTCATAATTCTATCAAAACTGCAGTGCCACATTCAGTATTGCCTGCCATAAGAGCTTGGGAGCCTTGGGAATAGCATTACTGTTGAATGTAGAGAACATATTCCAAAATACATATTAAAGAACTCTTTAATGTAATCGCTATACACACATACAGAGAAAAAAAAAAAAAAAAAAAGGAAGCTTGTCAGTGGCTTTATAACTTCCAGGCTAAATAAATTGATTAGTGCAAAACAGTGTCACCTTGAATATATTTAAAAATCTAGGCCTGGACATAGCAGTCACATTTAAAAATTATGATACAAACCAGTCTTGTTTTTGGGTATGAAGCAGAAGTACCTGACAGATTTCCTTTCAATTTGTGCACATAGGGCTACCAGCTAAATACAAGAAGCAATTACCAGAGTATGATCAGAGATGTTGCTTTCCCCACATGCCCTCTTTCTAGGATTTTTTCAGTATATTTATCCTTTGTAACTGGATTATGATCTATCCAAAGACTGACATCTTACCGAGGATTACCAGGTTCTGTAAAAATCTGATTTTAGTGCATCTTATATCAGACCAGAAACACTGTGGTTGTCCAGAACAAACTGCTGGGGCAGCATGCCTCTAATGATACCAATTTGTTGAAAATGTTTTCAGTTTGCTTTGAAGATTTTTGTCTCAGCAAACCTGTTGTTGCAAACCCACACCTTGCAAAAAGGGTCAGTGTAAACACTCAATATTGTGCTCTAACCTGGCAAAAGTGCAGTCACAGCCAGGACTGATCCAAATTTGTGTAGTGAAGTGATCTGGTAAAGCCTGGATGTAGTATTAATGCATGTAGAACCAAGAGCTCGGTTTCTTTAAGTTAATTAACATAAGCTTTCCTTGGACCAAGCTCAGCTCCCATTGGAAGCAGTGACTTGATTCTTTCCTTACTCAGTCCCTCCTTCACTGAAGTCTTACCAGTGTTATACCTGATCCAGTCCTTTCAGAGGTAGGTGAATCAGTGCCAGCAGCTTCCATGGGAACTGGCTCAGGCCACAAGGAGAGAACTACCTTGCCAAAGGTCTGATGGATGCTAAAATCCATTTGCTATTTGACCCTAGAAAACAGGGTTAGGTCTTCTCTGCAAAGATACACTTTGTATTCTTTTCCTGGAATTGAAAGAGAAACAAGTGCAGAACTATCACCTTGTTACCATATGTACTTTATCCAAAATAAAAATGAAGCTAAAAAAAAAAATATAAATCTATGTATATATATATATATATATACACACATTATATATGTATATATATATGCACGCATGACCATTACAAGCTAAATATATGGCACTACTACTCCCAGGGGAGAATAGGAAGGAACAGCAGGCTGAATGAGAAGCCATTCAACAAACAAGAACAACACACTCTACACTTTCCATTCTGAAGGGTTTAGGATGGTCCTCAAGAGAATTTTTCTGTGGTTTTGAGAATTCAATTTTTAAGAAGAACCCTTGAGCCACCACTGCTCTAACCCTGCCTCTTGCTGCTACACAGAACAGAGCAGACACATCAGCAGGCTCCCCAGGTACACAGGAGTGTTCCCAGCATCCTAGGGCAGGGAGTGAAAAGCATCTGCTTCTGCTGTAGAAGCAGCATTTTGTCAATGGACTCAGGAACCTGGGCAGCCATCTGCAAGAATCCTGTGTGACCATAGTCAATTTTTGTCTGCATCCTTTCTCTGCTCACATTCTTACATTGCCAGCAAATATACCTCTTCATCATACATTGCATGGAAATCAGGGTTTTTTTAGATAGACATACACTACTTTAGGATCTTCTAATTCAAGGCCTTAACAGTGTGTAATAAATCACTCCAAACAGGAAGCAGGAATCCCAGTGCAGAAAAAGAAAAAAAAGAATATAACACAATAGGAGAAAAAAACCCACCAAATCATCAACAAACCCACAACCACAAAGAAAAGGGACACAGACAAGTCCAGGATTTGAATTCATTTTAGGACAAAACACAGCATCAGGTATCTCCATCATTTGCGTATCTGGCAATATCGCTGCCTTCACAAGCAACTCAGTTCCCATAGTACATTTACACAGGAACGTGGGAGTCCTGGGGCATATCTGGAAAAAGGCAGTTTCCAGGGATGCAGTCCCAGTTTCTTTGCAACTCTGTCATTGAACTTTGTTCTCAGAACATGATGGGTTTAGCCTCAGCATTTACCCTCATGACTCACACACTCAGCCACAGCATTATGCTAAAGCCAATCGCCTAGGAAGCTCTACCTATTCCATTAGGGATAACAGGAGGACTGCACATTTCGCCATCCTACAGGTACAGGATACAGAAGCCCAGAAAAATTATTTAAAATTAGCTTTGTATGCATAAGAATTTTTGGAGGTACCAAAAAAAAAAAAAATGTTTTCTAGAGTTTGGGAGGGGTGAGAGAGAAGGATTTATATTATATTCACTATCCAGCCAAGAACAAAGTTGATGTGTAAGTATGACTTTAAAGCATTCTTCTCATGAAGAGATAATGACATTTCGTACATATTGTCCTTACCTTTGACGTATTGAGAATATTTTGCATTTTTGACCTTTTGTAAAATCTCTGCATTCAGTTTAAGAGGCATTTTCACTCTCCTACCATGTCAGACCTAACACTGTTTCTATTATCACTTGGAGCACATTCTAAAGGTTCTATTTTCTTGTGTCCCCTAGATAGTTCTCTCTTCCTGAGGAAACACCCCAATCTTGTCCAGGAAACCAAAGACCTTTAAGGTAACAGAACTTTAAATAACTATACAATTCTAGAGGAAGACGGAAATCATATAGGCGTGTACTCACTATACTAAGGACAGTTGCACTATGGATTAGCAGTGGAACAACAGCACTTAAAAAAGGCAGAACTGAAACCTGACTTTAGTGACAGTTTTGTCTGATTAAGAGCAAAGGAGAAAGCTGAGACTTTATATTGTATATTTTCTTATTCATGCACAGGAAGATGAAGCTACTGGATGAAATGACTGACTAGTACAAGATTAGGGTTTTTTCCACTCAGTAATTCAAAGTGAATCATTTTAAGATAGTGCTTGTGTGTGTCTCCTCTAGGCAATGCACTTGTTCAACATGTCAGAAGGTGCCTTGGTATTGTCAACAACCTGCAAGCAGACACACTCTTACTGGAGTAAAAATTGCATTATAAGAAGAAAAAAGAAAAAAAATCTCTACTGTTTCCGAAAGAAGAGAAAACCTTGCTGCTACTCAGGTAAGGAAAGGGGCTTTATGGAACTACCTCTGTGATTCTGAGGGCTATTCCAAGAACTGGGGGTGAGGGTGGAGGATGGGATCTATACACAAGACTTTGAACCGCAATCAGAGAGGGCAATAGATTAAATGCAAGGAGAGCTTTAAGTACAATTTTTGTCTTTTAGCTTTTTTACAGTAGATGGTCCCACTGTATTAGTTCTGGTCTACTTCTGTTTTTCTTTTTCTTAACATTTATATAATTGTATTGCTAACTTAATTCAAAACTTGATTATCTGTAGGTGATTCTGATGCATCTCTCAGAGGAAAAAAAAAGGGAGGAAAAGTCTGCTGAACCAACACTGGGACATGTTCAGTTGTTCTGGTTTTGGTAACCTCAATATCTTAAATCTGACATAACTTTCAATATCTATTTAATATTCTGAGGCTCACCACTCTATTAGAATAAATAAATTCAAGAAGACTTGCTTTATGAATTAAACATTCAAAGGTCTTGCAGTTGAAGAATAATTAAACAGTGACCAAAATTATTTTTATTGTCCAGAAACAAATTTGAACCACAATTTTATGTGGTGCTAACAAAGTAAATATCCTATCAGGCTTCTATTTCAAGTACCTATCTTATTCTGAGCATTTCGCTCAAAGAATAATCTGTATAGAACAGCATAAAGAAATGCAAGTGTAATTACAATTTACTAAAATTTACACTGTCACAAGATCTCACTCACCCAACCTTCCAAACTTTTCAAGGTGAAGAAAGTATTTTTTTATTGTCAAGGTGAAATAGTCATCACAAGCCTTAAAATTAGTAGTGCAAGTTTTACAAGAGATTGCATCTAGGAACACACTGGTGTGAAGCAACAATCTGAAGGAATCAGTGTCATCATGCTAGAGAGTAAATATTTTTATAACTACATCCATAACAACCACAGAACTGTCCACCTCCCTCCAAAGTGATCCATAATGCTTGACCTGAGAAGCTGATTTAAAGCTCTGAGAAGGTATCACTAGCTATCATTTATCTTGGCCATAAAAGCCTCAGGAAGACAAACATAGTTTTTCTGGGCCATCATTGTACAGAAAAGAAACATTCAAAAGACATCTCAGGAAATCGCTACACTTGCTTCTCTTGAAAGGATAAATCCTCCAGAGGTGGTGGTGGTGCTGCACTGTAGGAATAAGTATCCATTCTTCTTTATGATATGTTTTTACTGCAGTGTCAACCCAGATGATTCACATCTCATTTAAAGACTTCCTGTAACACCTCTTATGTCTTATATATTACTTTTCAGCAACAGATCAAAGTGTGCCTTACAAAGACTTGTATCCATATTCCATGAATTAATAAGGCGTTCAGAGAAGTTAGAGATCCAGATAAATTTTCAGTAGTCACTGGCCAGCTAAGGCCAGTGAATCCAAGTCTCTAGAGTCAGAAGCCCCTGCCTTGTCCAGCAAGCTTCACTACTCCTGTATATAAGTACTTTAGATAAGATGCCATGCACCAAGTTTCATTTTGTGCCAGTTTCCAAAGGCCTCTCTCAGAAATCCGTGGCATTTTCTGTTTTGCTCTTTGCACTGAAATAAACTAACCCCGGTTCTTTCCCAGTGAGTGGCAGGAAACCTTGCACCCTCCCTGGGCATGGAGGCAGATGTAGAAGGCAATGGAAATCTGTCAGCACCAGGTAATTTAGCCTACACTTCAGGCTGCACTTCTGTGTTCATTCATACTGGATGTGTGCAGTGCTAGACCAAACGGCATTACAGAATTAAGCTGAACCAGGTTTGGGTACATGACTCTATTACTGCTCAATATGCACAGTCAACCTCATCCCAGATTTATGCTGGCTCTAAAGCAGATACATAAAGGACAGATGACACCTGATCCATCACAAAACCTGTCTTTATAAAGCTAACTCATTTTGAACAAATTGGAAACAGCAGACTGAGCTAATAGCAGACCACTGCTTAGCAGCACTACAAAGAATCTCTGAGTAGGAGCTGTTAAGCTGAATTTACTGTGCCATTAAACCACAACCTCAGTGCAGATGTAGGCTGGTTACCAGCACATGTGGAAATCCACGCAGCAGTTAATTCATCTTCACAGCACCCAAATTAGGGAGGTAGAAACAAAACCTGATCAAAATCCTTCATTTAAGGGACTGGAAGATTTAATTTATATGGTAACTTCCTGCTTTTCCATTTTCTTTGGTCAAAGAATAACACAGATTTGCCCTTTGCCTACACAGAGAAGAAAAGTTCCAGTCTCAGAGCCAGGAGACTAAAAGAGTGCACTCCTCTTGCCGCATGCACATTGCTGACTGACAGTGGCAATAATCAAATATTTACCCAGCCCCATAGCACATACTCAGAACAGTCAGCACTGTTGTTTAAAACCTTGAGCTCAGCTTTAACATGGTATCAAAGAACATGGGGGCTCGCAGATGAGTAGCTGCAGTGATCACAGATATTACTAAAACCAGTCCGCTTTCCAACATATGACTTGGTCTCATTTGCAGGTTTGTAAATCCTTAGCAGAAGGATCATGCTGTGAGCTGAGGGATCAGCACTGAGGGTCAGAAACATCCTGAAGGGACAATCTCTGTAGGCAGGCCACAACAATCGGAACGGGGAGACTTGGGGTACAAAACTCCATTACTGCTGAATATGCACAGCCAATTTTGAAATAGAGAACTTGTGTAATGCTCTTTTAAAACACATTTTCTGTTAGGAAAATAAAAGAACATACAGAACTGGTGGAAAACATTTGACCATAAACCAATGCGAAATATATATATATACACACATATATATGCACACACATACACATAAACTCACTGTTTGATTTTAATAACTGTGGGGTTTTTTCAGTTAGTTCTATATCAGAGAATTCACTAACGCTTTTCTTTTCCTTTAATTTCACAGAAGACAGCTACTCTAGCTGCTTTAAAATAAGTAGTTAAGAGTTAAGAACCAGAAATATTCTCTCAAAGGCACTATCTATCAATACTTTACTTCTGTAGGACCTGCCTTACTGCTTTCAACTTCATATTAGAACTGTCCTCCATTCTTTCAAATACATCATCACAAACTAGTAAAAGTTAATCTACATCTAGAGACTACTGTCACCCTCTTTGAGGCCAGGAACTGCTGACCTTCACACTGCTGATCAATAAAAATACATGCATGGAAACCTGTAGGGCAGACAAAACTCTACACTAGCCTACAAATCAGTTAGCGTTGACTCTTTTGAAGTTGGTAAATGTGTTCTCAAGTACTTATGAAACTTAAATCAAAGCTAACTCTAAATGCCAATGGACTCAAGCATCTCAAAATGGTCGCTGAAAGAATAATTTTATAATTGTTCCAGGAATTAGGAATGGCTGACAGGAAACGAAATCCCCCTAAAAAACATCTTCATTGTTTAGAAAGGTAAGCTGCACAACAACACCTGTCAACACAAACTAGAAAGCATACTTCCAGTAAAGAGTAAGCAAGAACCTGTCCATGCCCTATGGCCATGTAGCTCAATGTCAGTGCAGTCGATTCAGTATGTGAAGCCAGGATAAATACATGACATTCCATCAGGGCTTGGGAAAAGCCTTGGGCACCTCTCTAACAATCTACAGTGGGATCGCTCTTCAGATAAAGTACAAGAAAGGTTCATAACTGTTGTAATTACTAACTGAAAAGGAGTGGAAAAGAAAGCAGCTGTTGTTTCAAAAATAAGACTTCGTTATTCACAGATCTACCACAACTTTGGTAGTGAAGCATCTCCTGTATTTAACAACCAAAACAAGCCTACAATTACCTATCTGCGAAAATTGATAAAATTCCCAACAACACCAGCATACAAGGTACCAGTTGGTAGCAGGCTCTGACTTCACAGCCTTACCAATACTTGCCCACACAGCAAGCTGGCATCTCAATGTGCATCCTCTCTCCGATGGGATTGTTCCTGCCAGAGGTCTTACACCACACATCAGCATGAAGCTTGGTTATTTTAACTCTGAAGTCAGCAAAACCAACAGCCATTCCACTGCTCTGGTGAAGCACAATGTTTTCAAGCCTTGAAAATGTGGTCAGATAAGTTAATCCTTCCAACATCAACACACCAGAAACATCACACAGGAAACTCAAAAAGTTATTTGGGGCAACCAGCTCTATAAGTTCCTTAATTAGGAATAGCGTAGATGAGTAGAATTAAACACATTATTTTTAGGAGGAGATGCTGAGTATGTGTTGCTTAACACGCTGAGGTCACGCAGGCCTGCAGAGGGATCCCAGCATTGTGCTGTTCACCACCTACCACTAAGGTGACTGAACCCCATGCTGCCTGGCCCTCTGGACATTTGTTTACACCTTATGTGGGAGTACCTTCAAAAAATAAAATCACTACCAAACGCAAAAGCTGTTAGTTCATCTCCTGCTCTGCTTAAGTGTATTTAACCACTAAGAGCACAAGGAAATTCTTTTTATTGACTAGAAGACGAAGAAGTTGCCTAATTAACTCCGCATCATGACTATCCGTGTGCTATAAAGTGTGAAGTGTACAAAACCAATGTGGTTACAGAAAAGTCTCCAAAAATCAGTCAAAACTCATCTTTCCGCTACGGGAGGGGATGATACCGCAGACGCTGTGGGAGGCTGAACAGACCGCGTGTGCCCTGGGTTACTTTTCCATTTGTCGATAGTTTCCAGGCGGGAGGTTTGTGCCCCCGCCGCAGAGCCGCTCTTCCTTCCATGGGCTCGTTCTTTCCCCTCGCTTCACCTGCGGGCACGGACACACCGCACCCGCACTGGGTGTTATTCCACGCCACAGCAATGCCAGGCCGAGGCTCCCCCGCCCCTCCGCGCCCCCCACCCCGGCCCGACTCCCGCCGCCCGCCCGGGGTCACTCACGATCTCGGTCACCATGAGGAGCCCGGGCACGGTCCGCAGGAACTCTCTATCGTAGGCGAGGGTGCTGGAGCTGGCCGACAGGTTGGCGGTGAAGGAGCTGCTGGTGGTGGTGACCGTGTGCGAGCGAGGACGCGGCGGCTGCTCCTGCGGAGGCACCGGCGGCTCCATGGTGGGCGCCGCGGGGCTGCCCCGCGCCTCCGGCCGGCCCCGGGAGCGGCTGCCGCCGGGCGGGCGGCGGGGAAGGCACCGCCGCTCGCCGCTTTGTGTGGCCCCGGAGCCGCGGGCAGCCCCTCGCCTCGGCGCGGGGGAGAAGGAGGGTGCTCGGCGGGCGGAGAGGCGGGTCCGGTGCGGTGCCGCCCGCCCAGGAGCCCGCCCAGCCCTCCCGCCGCTGGCCCCGGTGGGGGGGACCCGGCCGGGGGCTGGCGGTGCGGAGGATCGCCAGCGCTAGGGAAGGAGGCTCAGCGAGAGTCACCTCTAAAAACCGTCTCCTGACCTCCAGGACTTTTACAGACTTGGATCCCGTCTGCTTCCAGCGCAGCCGAGGAACCAAGCTGAGCCAGCCACTCTCTGTGCCGCAGACTCTTGGGTGAGCGCGATTTAGGGGGTCCAGGCCCATGTGTCTGCCGTCATCGTCCCTTCAAACTGTCCCCCCTGGCTCCACGGGCAGCAAACGTGTAGTGGAGACGTGCCGGTGCTAAGGGTTGTTGTCCCCACTGGCTGCTATCGCTCATCCTTGGGAGGGAACCTGCGCTAAGTGCCGCGGGCAGGGAACAAGAGTCCAGGAGATAACACAGCCCTCTCAGATCTGGAAATGGGGATTTTGCTGGGCTCTATCAAATAACCAAGAGACTGCACAATACAAAAGACTTTTTAAAAGCCATGAAAGTCACTGGAAATGCGAAGTATGAGGTCACTATTGGCCTCCTACCTGACACAGTTGAGCTGTCCCTTAACCTGTATTTTTTAGTACTTCTCCAGTCTGAAGTGTCATCTTTAAAAAACCAAAACCAAACTTTTCTGGGTCATTTAAGAGGTTCTAGAGGGATCTTCTGTTCCGCAAAAAGTATGGGGTTTCAACAACAAGCAAGCAGATTAGAGTAGTTTTCAACCTTCAGGAATTCTCATTACCAAAGGATCTGCATGTGGCAGCTCAGTAAAAATGAAATGTTTTCCATATGTCTAGTGGCTATTGTCCTTGAATTGTTTACTGCTGCTCTCCTACTGGATAACAAAGGATGGATTTTGCGGTATTACCTTTCAGCAAGGGATTAAATCAGCTGGGGAGGGAGAAGGAAGATGGCAGAGCTTCTCCCAGAATTACAGGAAACATGAATTACCCAAAGGAACTGTTTCTTGGGCGTGATTGTGCCTCCGCTCCCAGTGTAAGTGTGTTACAGCACAGGCTCCATGGGCTTCTTGGAACGTGTGTCTTGGCAGAAGAAATGTGGCAGAGTTTTGGAAATATGAAGTGCAGGTCATCAGGACAAGATGACAGACACTCAGCATGATAGGATATATAGATTGTATAATTTTTTTGTGAGGAAAAAAAAAAGACCATTAGGAAACCACACGCACAAACCATTTAACAAACTACTCAGTGATGGACAAAGAATTTTACACTTTCTGGTAAACCCATCATTTTTTACAAAATTACCAGCATTTCTGTGTTGGTTGTGTTCCTGTTTTATCCCTTTCTCTTAAATGGGAGCTGAGATTTTCAAGTAAAAGAACACATCTGTGCACTGGTCTGTTTAGGGGCCTGCTTCAACCGGCTTGCAAGTAAAAAGTGCTTTATCTGATTGTTCAGCACTGCCAAGCTTCTTTCCAATGCCAGAGCCACTTTGTCATGCTCCTATTGCTGTTAGTGAGGATCCATTGTAACAGCATTGATTTTCTCTTCTGAAACACTCCTGTCCTTTCAGTTTCCCACCTATAAGATCAGTAAGTAAAGTGAGTAAATGTGGGGCTAAAATTCATGCCAACTACCAGAATTAACACTAATTTCAAAATGGTTTGATTCATTCCCATCACTTTCCCTTTGAGAGCTGATTTATTTTACACTGGATGTATATTCTCACCGTGTTTTCAGGATGCTATTCAGTGTCATTTTGATGCCTAATTCTAAAACTCTGTGTTTATTTTGCTCCCTAAACTTTTGAAGGTCAGTGTTGTTTTTCTTTCAACCATCACAATCAGAGCAATAACTTTCATTGCTTTTGGTCTGCACATCTATTGTTTAAGCATCCCAGGTCCTCTGGGGGAAAAAAAAGTGAAACAAAAACACAGATAGGGAAGCATTTGTTTTCTGCTTCAGCTATGTTAATATGGCATAAGTTTTCAATGTCTGTTATAGAGGTCTAGTATCATGACTAATTCAACAAGAACCAGAGGGCTACATTTGTGGGCAACTTCTCTGAACGGTGGCTGCCGCTCTGACTTCCCCAGTTAGCATATTTTTCTCCAGCATATTTTTCTCATATGTGAAGAATGAGTTTCACTAAAAAATGGGTAAACACTCCAGAAGCTTTTCTATATCTGATATTCCTGGAAGCAAATTTCATTCTTTAACTTGACAACATAATACTTGACATTTTGAATGTTAATTGTGAGGCTCTGATTTTTTTATTTTGCATCCTTGTACTGAAGGCTAGAACTGGAAAGCCTACAGGGACCAGCTGAGCCTAGCTGGATTTTTTTACATGTAGATACTATCAGAAACAAAATAATTGAATGCTGCTGCTTGAACAATCAACCTTTTATTATAGAACTACCAAGAGAGAATAAAGTGGCCCATTTTCTGTATTTTAAGTTAACCTTTCAAGGGAAGGATTGGTGAGGCTTTTAAACACCAGTCAAGATTGTAACCTCTTGTTCGTCAACTATTATAATGAAGTAAATTGTGGTCAGTAAAAAACGTGTAATTTGGTGAAGCCTTTCAATGTAAATGTTTTAGTAAAAGCAAAATAGCTGATACAAGTATTATCAGATTTCTTAGTAAAGAGATTATTCTTGAACATCTTGATACCTAATTAACATATTCTTCCATTTAAGCTGGTTTTGTTCTCAAATCCTGAGGTATCAACATTTTTGACATTACTCATTGAGTTCTCTAGAACTACCTTTTTAGCAACAATCTGGCCAGCTGGAAGTGCTAATTAAAGTAGACTCACAGGCCCAAGGAGTGGAGCTGACTGGAATTTCCTGAACAGTTTTTCTGGTTTTGAAATACAACTTCCCTTCCCCCCTCCCAAATCCTAGAATTTTCAAATGTCAAAGTTATTCAGACTGTTTTTCAGATAAGTAAAACACGTTAACATATAAAAGATGACTGAGGTTTTTCACTGGTTATCAGCAGATTACAGTCAAAACCAAAAACTTACTGTATTTAGACCACCTAGAAGTGATCTAAGAAAGATAAGGGAATTTATCCTGAAGAGGGCAAGAAAGGAATTGTACTTTCCGTGGAACCCAGGTCATATGTATGGAACAGGGAGTCATGTCGGATGTCCAGGACAAATATTCTCACCTTTGACATCCCACTGTGTAATCTGAGGATAAGGTATTTTTAGTTAGCATTAAATCAAGAAATGTTTGGAATATTTCCTAATGTCTTTTAGAAGAGTGTAGGCTTTGAGCTACAAGCATATTTAAGTAAATAATTAATAACATATATTACTCTTTGGCAGCTTAGGACCATATGGAAAAGCTGAGTTATACTAACCCAAACCAGAAATACTTGATTTGTACTTTGGTAGTGACAAGTGCCATAGGTATGCCTAATGATCAATCAAGGCAAATGTCTCTGAGTATGAACTGGTATTTTGCAAAGTAAAAGTGGTTTTCATGATTGAGATGCTTGGATCTTCTAATGTTGCTGCCACACAGAGGGAATAGATGAGATGCCTGTATTTTCACAATGGCTATTATTTAGCAAATCTGTAGAGGATTTGTGTCTGTACATGGGGTTACTGAACACAAGGGTGGTTTGGTTTTGCAGCTGGGCACCTCAAAATTAGCGAACATAAAATCAATCCCAATTGAAACTACAGTCCAAGTAATGACAGTGCATGGGATTTGATCATCAGATGCATGTCACTACCCTAATGCTGGAAAATGCAGGATTTAGCTGTTTATGTTCTGTACTCCTTTTCTCTCAAATATTTCTTTCCTTACATGAAATTTACTTGAATTATACGGACAAAGTCATGAGTGTAGACACACAGTCACTTTACCTGCCAAAAAGCTGTCTTAGAACATATGCTGCCATACAGATAATTAACTCCATATTGCAAACAGTAATATACTGACTTTAGGATTTTTATTTTTTTTTCAGTTATGAAACCCATTATCATGACACTAAGTAAACTATTTGGTGATAGAAACTGTGCTAAGAAAAGAAATCCCAGAGTACATAAGCCATGTATTTTCTGTGCATTAGCCTTTCACCAGCTGTTTTATCTGCTCTGGGAATCTAAAGATCCCTCTGAGCCCTGAAACTCAGCTATGTCTTAGATACTCTGCTGAGGAAAAATTGCTTGCTTTTTCCAGAGCAGATTTGAACTTAGAACATTGTCCCTGCATGCTGAATACATATGCTTGACTTCAGGGCAGAGAACACATCTACTCAAATTGAAAAGAGTTTGTAGTGAGAAGTGTGAAGTCTATGTACAAATCTTCTCAGAATGGGAATTGTGATTTTCATATTTTGGGGCCAGGGACCCCAGGTCTGTAATGCACCTGCAGAGCCTGCCCACATTGTATTTCGGTGGCTGCTTCTCAGCTGCCCTCGGCTGTCCTGCTCTCCAGTGAGCCTGGAAGCACAGCTCCAAGCACAGCTGGTGGCCGTGCCTTCTCACACCTGCAAATCAGGAGCCACCTGGATACTCAAGAGTGTCCAGTATCATGTTACGTGAGGAAGGAACTTATTCTGCTCTGAGCATGTCCAGGCAGGCTGTCCCTGAGGCACACTCATAAATACTTTTATTAGGGTCAGCAGTCCACCATGGACATTTAAATACTCCTATGGTACAAACACAGACTAGTGATTACTTACTTGAGAATATAAACATTTCCACTGAAGACATGTATGTTTTCTACTCGTTAAGGGTGGTGCTTGCCTTAGTGTTTATGTAAATCACAGCAGGTAATGTTTATACAGCACCCAAGCCCAGTGCAAAACAGCTGGAGGAAAATGTCACCTTCAACAATTGCCAGTGCCATATTTGTTTTTAAATAGTTAATGAAAGACTGTACAATTCCACCATGGTTTCAACACAGCCCCATCCACGTTGAAGGAGAGAGTTTACAGCCACGTCAGCTTGCTTGCAGGCTTAAATAAAATAATAGAGAGCTATCTTGCTCTGCTGTGGTTGGTACAACTTAAAAAGTGCGCCTTATATTATGCTAAATTATGAGCAGGTGACTTGAGCTTGCTGTGTGCATATATACACAGAGAGAAGACATTCGGTGCCTGACAGGCAAAAATCTAACCAGATACTATTGCTGGAAGCTGAAGCTGGACAAATTCAGTCTGAAAACAAACCATCATTTTTGTTTGGGGTTTTTTTAACCTTTTTTTTTTTTTTAAATACAGCATAATTAGCTTTTTGAATGATTTATTAAGTAAAACAGTAGACTCTCCATCATTTTAAATCTATAATTCAAAGCTGTAAGTTTACTTAAAATATACTCTTTACCAAACTTACATTGACAAATTTTGTGGTCTTTATTTTACGGAATCACAGAATATACTGAGTTGGAAAGGACCCACAAGGATCATTGAGTCCAATTCCTGGCCCTGCACAGGACCATCCCCAAGAGTCACAAACTGAGAGTATCATACAAATGCCTGAGAGTATCATACAAATGTTTCTTGAACTCTGTCAGGCTTGGTACTGTGACCACTCCCCTGAGGAGCCTGTTCCAGTGCCCAACCACCCTCTGGGTGAAAAACCTTTTTCTAATATCCAACCTAAACCTCCCTGACGCAGCTTTAGACCATTCCCTTAGGTCCTTTCACTGGTCACCTCAGAGAAAAGATCACTGTCTGCTCCTCCACTTCCCCTCACAAGGAAGCTGCAGACTGCAATGAGGTCTCCCCTCAGTCTCCTCTTCTCCAGGTCGAACAGACCAAGTGATCTCAAGACCTGAGTGATTTCAGAAACCACAGAAATGAATACCAATTAATTCCAATTAATTCCATAAAGTGACAATCTTGTTAACACTCTAGTCACCCAGCTGTACAGTATACATGCAGTACCAATGCCCACCACATCACCTCCTTGTCCTGAAGCGGCAGCAGAACAAAAGATCTCATGAATCTCACTATGCCTGGCCAATGGTTGGGTAATGAAAGTGCTGTACAGGAAGAATCAGTTCTATGCAGATGGGCTGCAAGGTTTAAGGGTGGAAAAATCCTCATTCAAAGAAAGCAAAAAAGCCAGTGGGCTGACTGCAGGATCTGCTGAGAAAGGTGGCAGCTGACTGGGATGAGGTGTCACAGTGTATGTGCTCTGCCATAGGGGGCTAAATTGCAGGAGAACTGGAAGCCTGGCAGGGCACTGACTTCTCTGGGGACTCAGAAGTGGAAGGAGAAGGCAGAGAAATGCAGGCAGATGTTCTACTGCTCTTCATACTGGCTGGCCACAGCCATTCTGTTAGTATGGAATAAGGACACCTATCCACCAACAGAAGGAAAGGAAAATGTTAACACAGGACCACAGTATATCATGTAATGGTCTGGAATTGGTATTTTCAAGTCAGCAGCTTTTCTTTGCAAGCAGACAAGTGCCAGAAGTCTTCTGTGAAACAAAGAACAAAATTACCCCAATGTTTGTATTAGTAGAGCAGTGTTAGATCTGAAACAAAAAACCAAACAAACAAATCTCTCTAGCACAAAACACAGTCAAGTTCAACTCAAAGCAGGACACAGAAGTGCAGGCACCAATGTTTTAGAATATACAGAATACTAATCATGACTATTAATCATTGAATGCTTTCACAGCTTTAGTGTTGCAGATATGCAAAGAACCATTATGCAAAGCTGCTGACACCTGGCAGCTCTTGTGTCAGTGCATGAAAAAACAGCTGCAGTGATGCAAGGCACTAGTGCATTCTCCAGTTCTAGGTTCCCAAAAACATCTACTGCAAGAGAAGCAGGAGAGAAAGAATGATGTTTTTGTTAGGGCTGCAAGTATTTATGGGGAACAGAGTGTGCTGTCTGGTGTAGCAAAACCTGCTGGGATTTTAAAATGAATCAGAAAGCCAAATTTCGTTAAATTTCTCAATTCACTTAGTCTGCTATGAAATTTCCAGGCTTTAGGCTATGTGAGAATGGTGCATGGTATGAGACTATAGAACAGTCAGAGGGTGGATGATGGGCTGCCTTTTGGAGGGATTGGGATTTCCTCAGAACAAAGGCTTACTCCATTTATGCCATGTCTTGAAAAAGCTTATCCTGTCAAGTCATTTATCATCCTGCTAACTAGCTACTGAGCATGGATAATGCTTCTTTCCTAGATCAGTGAGGGAAAAGAGAATTTCAGAAGAAAGGAAGGTTTTCATTGGGGGATTTTAGGAGACTGGGAGAAGAGCTGATATGAGTTAGGCTATCTAAGCTCTTTGAACGATGAGAAAAACATACCAAGAAGGATTTTATTAACAGCTCCTAGTGCAGCTAAAATACAGTCTTTCTGCTGAGGGCAACCTCATTACCTAGGTATTTAAATTATGTGAATTGGCACAGCCCTGTGGTTTGCAGTATTAGATTTGGAGTAAGTAGAGGATGCTCTGTGATGGATGTGGCTCTAATTACTGAGGTGAATGAAGTGTATCATATATTTGCAAATGTCTGGCTTAATGCTAACTATGACACAATTATGACATGAGATTTGTAATTATACAGATGTCCCCATATGCCCCACAATGAAAAAGCTTTGTTTCCTATGAACTTTGAGGTTGGCTCATCTTCATGTTCAAGAAAGTTCACACTCCATTGAATGTGCTGGCTGCAGTGGGGGTATCTGTAAGAGCAATTTACTCCATGTAGATTTTTCTACTAAGATGGTATCCTCAGTCAGCATATTTTCTTGGCATTTACAAAAATTTGGTATCTTCTGGTAATCTTTCACTTTGTCATGTTCACTTGGCATTGATCAATAAATTAAAAGACTATGAAGAGAGATGAGGACGGGTAGTATGATAACTTTCATCTCCTCGGCACATCGGAAATTTAAATTTTATATATATATATATATAAAAATATACATACACACACAGAGACAGATGTATCTATATAATTGAAAGAATATCTCATAGATTCGGACAATTATTAGGAAAAAAAGTGGTGACTAAATATATCAAATATATGATCTTACAAAAGCAGTGTGATTCTCTGAATATGCCAATCAAATAATTACTCACTTGCCTTCCTCACAAGGATTCAATCAGAGGCCCAGGAAACAAGCTGTATCAGTGTATGCAAATGAAGGTCATGCACCAAATTGCTGTGCTTTCTTTTTAAGTGATGCTATGATTGCTATTTCAGTGAAGGACTAATCAGGGAGGTCACATTTTCATGATTCATTGTTCCAGCAGGCAGTACAAGGAAAAATATCGACGTTAGCAAGGTTTTATTTAAACCAGGTATTATTTGGATGAAATCTCAGTTGCTCTGAGGAAGGTTTAGATATCAGGAAAATTTTTTTCACTGAAAGGATGGTCAGGCATTGGAATAGGCTGCCCAGGGAAGTGGTAGAATCACCATCCCTGGAAGTGTTCAAAACACGTGGATATGACACCTGGGGACATGGTTTAGTGGTGAATATGGCAGTGCTGGGTCAACAGTTGGACTCAATGATCTTAGAGGTCTTTTCCAACCTAAATGATTCTATGATTTCTTGCATACAAGCATCCTTCTTGTGCTAGAATCCTACTTTTATGGGCTGTCTGAAATTACTAGTGATGGTTTTCTTGATGTAATTCACAAGTAAGAGAAATATGAGTAAGTGGATTACTTAAGTTCCTCAGTGCTGAAATGCAGGATTTAATAAATTATCTTCATAAACAGCAATGAATAACAGTGATCCCCATGTTGGAAATGCCTTCAAAGGTTATTTCAAGGTGTCTACCTGATCAGAAGGTGAGTTATAGGTGACATCCTCCAGCTCGCAAAAATACTCCCATCTGTAAAACAACTGCATGTAAGGCAACCAGCAATAAGAAAACCCCCCCCCACAAACAAAAAAGGAAAAAAAATGCTGGGGAAGGCACCTCTATGACAAAGACAAGTATTCAGCCATGTGTTTTTATAAGAGCACAGAAAGGGAGCTGTGAGGAGGCACGAAAACTGCCTTTGTAGGAGAGGGGAATGGAGGGGTTTCAGATCCAGTCTCCCTCATCTCAGTGCAAGTGATACAGTTCAAGTTCATCTCCAAATCTGGCTAAGTGAAGAAGAGGCAGGACAGCAAGGAATACATCCTCCATGTACTTGCTCTATACGTATTTCTGCGTTGAAAAAGAAAACATTTCACACTATTTCATTAATGAGATTGAAAATAACTCTTAAAAATGAAAATAACTTTTATAAGATGAGTGACAAACAGAGGCATAGTCTCTCCACGAGCACTACACAGAGAAATTTCCTTTACACTGTGTGTGTGGCAATGAATCCCCTGACATAAGTTATTACAAAAAAAAAGCCCCTGATGCATTATAATCAGTCAACAATGTCGGACTAAAGATGCAGTAAGCTGCACAGAAAATAAAAAACTGCCAACCCAAAACACTCTGAATCCATATTAAAATGAAGATCAGCTACTTCTTGAGATCTGCCTACTGGATTTCAATATATTTTGCTAATCATCTCAACCCAGATAATGCTTTTGAAAGCAAAATAATCTTCCCCAATCTCTATCTAGCTACACAAAGCCTTGTGACTACATAAGCCCAAGAAAACTGCACTGAATAGAGATAAATCGTATGTTAACACTAATACTTCAGAACTGAAAGCAGACTTGAAAATTAAACCTTTTCCCTGTTCAAGTCTTGTCTGTGTGTGTGCGTGCATTTCCTTTTTTAAAATGTGAATTTAACACACAAAGGCAAGTAGACAGCAAGCAGTCCTAGGGAACGACATCACTGGTTCCTTAAGGTATGTTCAGCATGGTCAGCAATCCCAGGAACTGCCTTCTAACAGTCCAGCTGAAATGCTTTCATCCTGACTCAAGCAGGCTGCCTTGAATAGTTCAGGTTCCCTGCTTATTCACGATGTAACTTCTGTGACAATAAACCACATTGTCATTTTTAGTGATGCATTCAAGGGGGACTCGTGGAAGGCCTGATTACCTGCTACAGAGTTCCCAGTCATTATAAACATAATGACTTTTAAATCAGTCTAGTCCAATTCAGTAATTAACACAAGGTACCTGGAGCTGTGCTTCTCAAATTTTCCTATATCATGTCTGCACTCCGTTTCCTACAATCTGTCTGTCCATCCAGTCTGGACCTAATTACTGTCCCAACATTAGATGAACGGAGGTGTTCAAACCTCCCAACACTTGCTTATGCTCTGTGGATGCTCCCCTGGCTCAGCCCACACGCTGACATGACAGGTTCTACCTAAACACAATCATTTCACACAAGTGCTTCTTATGCTCCCCTACCTTCAATTTAGGATTGATTACAGTAGCAATGAAAAAAACAGTTCTGCTGACTTTGTGCTAGGGGAGAGCTTGTGTACAACACAAGTTCTCAGATGGAAGCAACCAGCAAGATTTTCAGCCCACTTGTGGGTCAGGACCTATTTTAGATGAATAAAAACACATCTGGAGTCAGGAGTGTCTTTGGAGTGCTCTTGCTCAATTGCTTTAATTTAATCTCAACCTTTGGTAACACCAGGGCACAGCTGCTGGCAGTATTATTTGGTTTTAAGATCACATAAAAACCCTAACAGACAAAGTTATGGCTACCTTGCTATTACCTAGGGCTCCCACTTCTAGCTCTGAAACTGCAATTGCAAGAGAGAAGGAAGATAATTCCCTTGGAATTTCAGGAAGAACTTTTTGAGGAGATTTGCTTACTTTGTTACTTAGTCAGACCTAATCCTGTTTATCTTAGCCCTGAGAAAAATGACAAACTGATGAAGAGGTAACCAACACTTCTGACTATTTCTCACTTGTTAAGTGCAATATATGCAGCCCCAAGGAGGTTGCAGCTATTTCTCTGGCCAGCCTTTCTCATGACTATCATGGCATTTTTCTGAACTCTCATGATCCCACAGCAAAGTGAGTAAAGTGCATATTTCTTCTGTATAAGATGTCTAGAATGCATGAACAGCATATTTTTCTCATCTTGGAAGTTTTCCATCTCTTGCTTGGAGAAGTGATACATGGAATGGAAGGGGAATTTAAACAGCAGTAGTTGTATCTTGATGCATTTTGATAATACCAAGGGTGCTTGTGAAATCTCTCCTCTGCTTGAGCAACTGCTAAGTTCTCTGAGAATGACAGGCCAAAAGGGGCTGCAATCAACTCTCAACAGCTTTGTCTTCACTCCTCCTGTGTTTTAGTGCATATTCTTGCATTACCAGCTCTTGCACTGGTTAAAACTGACTGGCTCCTTAAGTTCCAGCAAGTGCAATACTTTGCATTCTGTTCCCTCTCTTCCCCACATAAAGTATAGGCAAGTTACACTTAAAACAATTTACCTGTATGGTTTGCAGTCTAACCCCATTCCACTCTCTTCTCTCATTTCCAATCTGATTGCTTTCAGAAAGCTAATTGTGCCTGCTAGGGAACACCTCTGCTGCCCAGCACTGTCAAGGAAACCACGCTGTATTTTGGAAGAAAAGCCACACCTAGGAATTGTGATACCTGGTAACTGCACGTTCCTCTGCCAAATGATTGCAAGCAGCTGACTTACGAGTTCTAGAATATATCTTTGAATAATGTATAGTCACGGATAAGCTGGAGACGAAATTTCTGAGGGAGAAAATATTATTTCAGTGAGCATGAGAACTAAGTGCACTACACCTAAGTGTAGGATACTACAGCTCTAGAGTGGGAATACATTAGAATCAACATAAGCAGCTTTTGTTATAAAGTTTAATGAAGATCACTGCTAACTATCGACATCTTGCTGTGATCATGTATTCTAGAGACTTAAGGCAGCCTGAGCAACTGCACCAGGGAACACCACTAAGAAAAAACTCGAGCTTTTCCTTTTATAAACAGTCAATATGTGAATAAAGATACGAGTGGCATAGGGATGAAACCAAACAGTATGAAAGTTTGGAAGATCTTATTCCACTTAACCTCTCTAGTGGCCAACAGACGCAAGACAAGGCTAAATGCACATGGCAGTATGCTCAGCATTTTCTTCCATGCTGACTAAAGCTCTGGGAGTAATGAAAGGTATTCCTTATCTACAGTAGCCTACAGCCTGAAAAAAATGCAGATAAACACAAAATACAGACAAGGGAAGACTGGCCTAAGTGCTACTGCAATTACCACCTAACTTGAAGTTTGGAGAAAATGATGACAATTATGTCTATATTAAATAAAGAAAGCCCAGTAACAACAAAACACCCGAAGCATCTCTGTCACATTCCATTGCAAATCTGCACAGTAAGTTGAAATTAGAAAAATCTCTAAATTGGGTTTAAATACACCACTAAAAACACTTGTACAAAACCTGGCTTTGACTCAAAGCACAAGCACAGCCACGGCTGGCTCTGCTCAGCTATCACAGTACAGAGCAGCTTGCTTTGAGCTCACTTTGCTTTTAAGTATTTAGAGACTTCAAAATCTTGTATTTTTGCAATACATATTGGTTTATCTCTTGATCCAACAATACAGGGAGTAGGTACCACAAAAAAAGAATAGCATGTTAAAAAAAAAAAAGGTTCAGTTACTGAGGAGCTGAGATGCAAGTGCTTGTGTTTGACGTTTGCATTTTAAATACTACTATTTAAAAATGACGTAGATCAGAAACCCAGCCAGTGCTTGCTAACAGATTTGGCTTGCTTTCCAGTTCTCTCCAGCCTTCAAAAAGCTAAAAAGCAAGCTAAAAATCCTCAATGCTGTACTTTCTGAGCCTACCACATGCCTGTGCTCAGTAATCATCAAACTGAAAGGTATTCACTAAGTCCTCAAAAACAGAAACCATACAGAAAGAATCTATCACACTGAGAGCTGAAGTGTGTTCCTATGACAAGAATGGAGTTTATAATGATTCTAAATTTGGAGAAAGAAATGGCAAACTAGTTCAATTAATGTCACTATTATTTTCACCTGAACACAAAATAAGCACTATTTTTTACAAATGTGACATTTCAGAGTTTCAATAACCAGTAGCATGGATATGATACTGTTCCCCTAAAATACTAGCAATGTTTTTGATTATGCCAAGCTGACTTACTGCCTTCCCAGACAATGAGGACAGTCTGGAAGAAATCTATGCACTAGCTTCACAGCCAAACAGCTTTAAATGGATAGATAGGCATTAGCTCACACAAAGGCAGCTGAACATCAATCTTCTTGGTGGCCTCGCTAAAATCCTGTGCAAAATTCCCAGCCCCTTACAAGGCTTATTTGTGCACACAATCATTCAAAAAAGAAAAGGCAGCATGTGTGTGCATGTACACACACCCACCTTCTGATATGAAAAACCCTTCTTAAGGTTCACTAAAGAACAGCACATACAGGTGCTGGAAGCTGGAAGGAAGAAGGAGAAGGAAGCTGGAACAGACATGAAGAAAAGATGTAGGGTAAAAGACACTAAATGACTGTCATCCAGCTGAGAAAAGGAAACACACAGTGTAGCAACAACAGGCAGCAGCACTAACATCACAAGAGAGCAATGTGAATTATACTGAGAAGACTTTGGCAGCTACCCTTACCTAAACAATCAAGACTGCTCACAGGTCAGAGCAGTACTTTATTTATCATTCACTGATTCCTTCAGCACAAGTTACAGGAAGAACATACATTTAAAATCAGTAATTCATGCTGTTCCTAGTAACTTACAGAAATAATCAACATATGGTTCCCAATGTCCCTACAATTACCCTTCATTAAATCTCTCTGAAACAGATACTGTAGGTAACAGGTAAATACAATAATAGCTAAATCCAGTTTAGATATGGGGAACTCCGACAGAGATACCATCCTGCTGGCCATCACCCTACTGTTCTCTTCTTAAAATCCAGTTCTCCAATTGCTTTCAATAAGAGCAGAACTAGACTGACAGATCAAGAGTATCTGAAATCCTCTACCCAAAGCATATTGGCAGGGATCTAAAATCAAGTTAGAAGAGACCTAGAAGAGAACCAAGTTTCATTTAACCTGAATGCCAAACACCTCTCCTTTGCACATGCTGGGATTGAAGGCAGATAATCTTCTCATCCATTATTCAAAATAGAAATGTTACCTTTTAGTGCTCAGATTCCTAGCAGCTCATGACAAATCACAGGAGAAAACTCCACGTGGCCAGGAGAGAGGCAGAAGATAAATAGTTTTACACTTTCTAGTACTATAAAGTTCCATGTGTCCCAGGACAGCATTTTATTTTAGCATTAACCAGCCGCTGTGAAATCTGTGTACTTCATTCATACGACTTCAGCCTTACAATGAAGTCCAGGTTGGGAACATTATGAAGAATCATCAGCACAGGCCATTGGAAATTGAATCCTTGTCTGTCATGTTTCTTGTACAGCCTGGCTGCTATTTACAGTCAGAGGATGAGAGACACCCAGCCCGTACTCATTGATTTCGTGAGAAAGCACCACCTCTTCAGAAGATAATATGAAACAAAGGTATCCATCCTAATTCTCTTGTGATGGTTTTTACTTTCCTGTTGACTGAGACTAATTAGAATTAAAGCCCTTTTGGATGGTATGTTTGTGATACCTACATATTTATTCTACTAGTTGATTTCATGAAATGACCTAATGGCTGAAACTCTGTTTTAAAATTAGGAATAAAATGCATTCAGTCACAGATTTGCTGGGCAACCACCTTTACACTTGTCTCAGTATCTGTATGTGTAAATGAGGAACTAGGACATTGCTCTCATTTTATGAAATGCTTCGAGGCTTTCAGTAGACAGTGCATTATTCTGTTCACCAAAAACCCCATACTTCTTTTACAGTATGGTGCCCCACACTAAGTAGCAGACCTTCCTTTCCCTCGTTAAACACTTGTGACACCTCTCACCCCTTTCACTGACGTACAAACTGACAAAACTGAGCACAATATACTCTTCTTATTTCCCAAGGTCTTTCAACTCCAACACACAACAGAAACAAACATTGCTGGATACACAATACAGGAACCCAAGATCTCACAGACCACCATATTGTCCAAGAGCTGAGGTAGTGGCTGTTGCCCTGTACTAGGAGGGTCTTAGATGACGACAGGCAAGCCAGGGCTGTGGGCAGAGGTGTTGGGCATTTTATAGCAAGCTCCTTCTCTCAGTTCCAGTGGATCTACAACACATGCACCTGGTGCTCAACTATAACCATATCCAAACGCAAGGAACACAGTGTAGGACAGCTGCAACCACACAGGAACCTCAGGAAATTCAGAAATAAATGAGAAGAAAAGTAACTGCAGAGCAGGCAGAATCAGTCACTTGCCAACCAGTGCCCTCCAGTGGCTCCCACAGCATCTCAAGGAACTGAAGACAAGAACCTGCTTTCAGAGGTCAAAGGCACTGTAATTGTATCCCTAATGGACAGACACAAAATGGTGACATTTGAATGCCAAATAGCTCTTTTTAAAATTTACATTCTTGCACGGTAGCCTCATGTCTGCTATCATTACATCCCATATCCACAAAAACCTACAGTCCATCAAGTGAATAAAATATTAATCACAAACCATGTAAAATGAGACAACAGAAACCAAAGTGATTCCCAAGACAAAAATGTTTATTTGTACTCTTCAAACAGGTGTATATTCAACATCCTTAAACAAGACCAGTACATATGTCTAGGGCAAGCTGAGTAAGTATCATTAGAATATAATGCCTTCCTTAATAATTAATGTTCGTAAACCAAGAATTAGTTACAAATTTATGACCCCTTACACAGGGGTTAATGTTTTCAGTAAGACTATCCCAGTACTAGGCAAAACAGAGTGTTTGTAAAACAGGACTAATCATTCAGTTCCAGTACCATATCACAGTTTTTTAATGAATAGGAAGTATTAGTGGGGGGAAAATACCCAGTGCCAAGCTGAGTGTTCTCAAGCACTAAAGAGCAAACACAAATGGTGAATTATCTATAGAAATTTAAATAAACTATTTTAGTTACTGAAACCTCACTTTTTGTCTGAAAAAAAACAAGAATATCATAACAGACTGGAGGAAAGAATTCCATAAAAACTTTTTCTCTGGATTTGCCTTAGAATATAGGCTTCTGTATAAGAACAAGAACAATTAAGATTTGGGGGTTTCAGTGGTAGAACTAGTATTGGAATAATAAAGAAATAATTTAAAAATATATATTAATTTACCACATTTAGCTTATATAGCCCTTTATGTATCTTACAAAATGCTACTGTCCTATATACTGCATGTAAAAAAAAAGTTTATATATATAATGTGCATGTACACATATAAAGGAAAAGCCAATCAATTTGGTATTAAAAAAACCCAAAAACAAAACAAAGCATAAGAAAACACACTGAAAGTTATGCAGTAATGAGGAGTGTATGCTCCATGTGTGCGTTAGTATAACAGTGCTTCCAACCTCAAAACTTCCTCTTAAATGCCTAAGCAGAGTGCTTGCTCCAAGTCAGCTCTACCAGTGATGTTCCCAACTGCCACAAACGTCTGACGTTACTTAACTTCTGGCCATCTGTTATATTTAGCACTAAATCAGAAGTAAGGCAAAAGAACTTTTGACATCCCTGAATATCTGAGGACATTCGTGAGATCTCCCAAAAATTAATGCAAAACAATACAGGAGCACAAAAATGGTACCCCTGAGCTGAAGCATCTTCCTGTCTACAGAAAGCTGCCCTAATGCTTGCCTTGTTCAGAGTAATCCAGGCTACCTAAGTATGACAATTATTCCCAGGCATCTCCGGTGTTTTAGCAAGTTTTGAATGACAAAATTGATTGCGTTTGTGCTCATGACTTCTGGTCTAAAAACGCCACTGAGAACAATGAAAAACAGTTCTGATACTGCTCAGACGTTAGGATTGGATATTCAGAGCAGATGGACATTCTTGTTCTGTAAATCCTGATGTCAACCCTTGTCTACCAGCTGGAAGAATGAGTCCTCTCTTTATGTACCTAGCATATGTTTCACCAAAAAAAAAACAAACCCACACTTTAGTACACAAGAAAAGCAAAACAGATTTTTTTAATCCATCTTCTCTTGCATCAACCTTAAAAGGTAAAAAAAAAAAAAAAGACCAACCAAGGCAACCCCACCCCTAAACTTCATAAAATCACAAATTTTCCAAAACCAAAATTATCCTCCCTGATACAGCAAAGGTGTCTGAAAAAAAAAACCAGTTGAGATACCTGGGGAATAAAAGAGACAGATGCCTTTGAGAAGTTTTCTGGGAGATGGGTCATAAAGGATTTCAGCACCCGTTGAAGTTTTGTCCAGTGAAAGAGTAACTTCAGAACTGGGGAGGCTGGATCAGGACTTCAGTCCAGTTGACATGTCAGTCACTGGCAGGCACTGAAATGAATGCAGTCATCCTACTGGCACACAACCCTTCTAACTACACAAGCATGACATACCATGGAATTCCTCTAGCATTCCTTGGAGTGTTCTGTGGAGTGCAACACTTTGCAGCTTAGCTAGAAACCCAGGAGAACAATTCGGAGCAGTGGATACCCAAGAGTATCCTTCCCCATCCTCCCAAAAATGCCAGTGAAGAACAACCGCAGGTACAACACTAAAATGAACCACAGGCTCCAGGGTTCAGAACCCCCAGGTCAACATCTCTGGCTTGCTTTGGGGAATGGGATTCTAGAAGAGCCTAACACCCAGGAACAGTCAGGGAAAAATTGAGAAATATAAAAATGCAAGGATTAAAAAACAGAAGGGGAGGTAATGATCCCCCTCTAGAATATTCCCTTTAAAACAGTGTAATTAAAACCTTTAAATTCACCTAGAAACTGGTTTCAAAACAACCTGACGGTTTTAACAACTTTCAAAAATCAAAATATTCTTCATTTGATTTCATTAAAATATCCCTGTAGCCCCCTGAATAACTGCTATCACTTGTTTTGCACTAACATTGCTTAAATTAATATAATCATAAGCATGCAAAATGTTAAAATTTAACTGCATATACAAATAAAACCAAGTTCTAATAGAAACATTTCCAATATTTCAAGGTTACAGGCTTGATTCAGTCTCTGATTAAAACCAGTGTCTCTTCCCACAGCGTCCAGAGACAACAAAACCTTGTATTTTACGGTGTAGGAACACACTCAAAGTACACTTGTGTATATAAACCAGGTATGTAGTGCAACTTTTCTACTGCATATCTTAAACCAGTTGCATTTTAGCCAGTAAAATGACAATCACCAAGCCAACACTGCATGCTGTGTCAAACTAGGCTGTATAACACAAAACAATACCTCTTCAGAGACATTCATGTTGTTACTGTTGCCTAGTGAGTGGCTTTGAACGAAGCTTAATGATAGATACATCCACTTGAACCCAGACATAAATTCGAAAGGCAGAAAGCTGCATTATTTCAGCAGCCTGATTGATTTTTTACGTGCTCTGGATGACTTTGAAGGCAGGTTATAATCTCTCCGACAGGCCTCCCTTCATAGCAGATTTGATACACAGCCGTGAACAGCGGAAACCTGAGGAAACAGAGTGGGAAAAGCAAAGGCAGGGTAAGTTTATTCTGTAACATTTTCTTAAATGAAGGAAATAAAATGGGGTGAGAAGAGGGAGGGGGAAAAGGAGAGATGGAAAGAACCAATTTTTTTTTTCTACTTGTCAAGTGATAACACTGGGCTGAAAAGCACTAGATAAATACAGAACCTACATGAGTCACTCTCAGAAGCCCAGCTGGCTGTAATGGAGCCTGTGACATTCATTATGTATGGCAAAACCATTAAGTGATCTAAAAAATAAATTAAACCCACTCATATCTTTCTTGGCCGTTCTTACAGCTGTACTCATCTATGGTTAAAAAAGGATGACTGGCACATTGGTTATGTATTACTTCTGAGCAACAATTTGATAATACAGAATATGACAAAAAGAGACACAAGAAGACATTGAAGGTCAAGTTTTTAATAAGAACCCAAAATGAAACCTGGATTTTGAAACACTAAATTCCCATCTACTTTTTTCCTTTTTTTTTTTTTTTTTTAAATTGGCCACATTTCCAACAATCCCCAAATTATTCAGGCTTTTCTGATAATATGAAGGCTTTTTACAGCAAAGACACTTTACAGAAATTTGTATTTGCTTTCTGTACTGCCTGGACAGTGACAGCCAGACAAGTGCCATTTGTATACAAAGCCTGATGAATTTTAGGGATTAATTACCTGTTCAAATACATACGCCATTTCAGTGTGGCCTTTTATAAGGAGCACTGGAGACAGTGAAATAGTTAATTTCCGAGTGATTCAGAATACATCTGGACTAGGACTTTCTCCTTAGGAAAGCTGTCCCATCAGTTACTCTAAACCTTTATGTAATGCACATTTCAGTGTTGAGCAGAACCCCAGTCAGTACTGAGCACCACATCTGCTTGCCCATACACTCTGCTGTCACGTGTTACTGCAGCAACTCTGGTGTCAGCACATCGCTCCGAACTAGACTTCTCAAAGTGAGCCAGAGGTCACAAGAGAAGCCATGAACCATCCAGGAGTACCATCACACCATGGTGACTACTGCATTCTCAGGGGCACATACAGGATTTGTACCTGGCTTAATGCAACATTTCCCCATTACTGGGGAAAAAAGTGGGGGAATGGACATGCTTATGGCTTTTTTACAAGTGCTTAACTCAAAATGTAGAATTTAATTTTCACCTGAAACATTTTAATGTTCCACTGCAAAATGTGTGTCCATTTCCTCTGATTTATTTTTGTGGAGAGCAGACAAAAATAGCAGCAATAGCAAAAACTACTTCAGATCAATCCAACTGACTTGATTTTTGGTTTTATTTCATCAGTAGAAAGAAACCTATCATATAGCCACATAGCTGGTCTCTCAAATCCAAGGCTACACTACTTAGGTTGCAAACCCCTTACTAGGAAATCTGCAGGAAAAAAAATTTACACAAAGACTTGTGTGCTTCTTAACAAATCTCACTTGTCATTGACTTCCTATGTTATTTTGGGCTGGAGAGGGGCTGAATTTGCTGTTACCATTAAATGTAGGCACCAATAAAATTTGTTATGCCTACGTGAGAGGCGGCCACAAAATATGTGAACCTTCTGAGGCAAAAGCAAGCTTCCCACAGCTTGAGATACAGTACTGGCAGTCACTTCTCAGTGAAGAAGCACCACTACTAGAAACCACAACTGAAGTCCTGCTGCTTATCACAGAGCACATTGCTGTGCACAGATCTGCCCCACTTCACACAGGGAAAGCAGTACCAAGGCTGACTGCAGGCTCAGGGCCAGCAAACTCCAAATGCATCTTCTGCCTGAGCACATCAAGAGGGTGAGGTCTATAACTGTTGAAATGAAGAAAGTAATTGCACTGCTAATATCAGTAGGCATCAACCCTGCTACCAAGGCTCTTTTGCTGAACTTTGACTTTAGTATATGTCTGAGCAGTGTTGAGACTCCTTTTGTAGGAAGAGAGTATGAAATTTTATCCTTACTACACTGTTACCTCTTCACTTTGAAACCGTGGCTGCTTCACTGTGTTTTGTATTTTAAAGTAGTTTTTGAAAAACACATCGAAAGTTGCTTTCAAAAGCCTTGTTGAATGAAGAATCTTTTATGAAGAACTGACACATATATGTTGGCATACCAGAAAGAAATTAGCAACACTCTGTTTTCATGTCTTTCATTAAAAACACAACTTGAACTCTTCTATAATGCACTCTATTTGTTGTAAGGTAGAACAGGATATAAAACAAGCAACCTAAAAACCCCTCAAACACAGCATCCTGTCTCATTTAGGAAATCATAAACAGCAAAGAATGAAGCAAACATTTTAGTTACACTTTTTCTACAGTTAGCTTAATTACTGTACACTGAGGGAACAGACTTAGGTGCCTTACATCCAAAGATAATATTAAAAATTTAATCATTTAATATAGCTGATTCATTAAAACTAGACTTTAAAAACTGCTTTGGAAAAAGAAGTAACAAGGCTTGGTCTTCTAACTGGCAGTTATTTATTTCCTGATTTTGCCTCTTCTACAAACAGGAACAGATAAATGCATCCCTTAATCTCACAAGGAGACAACTGTGTGTGTAGCTCTAAGAACCGTACATGTTCTGACTCAAACACAAACGAACAAAGCCAGGACAATCTGCTTGATTTCATACCACAAAAAAGCCCTGACCTACAGAAGCAGATGGCAGGTGTTAACCTACAGCAAACTGGAAGTCACATTACAAAAGAGAACTGTGATGTCTAAACTAAAATCCATGTGGTAGAAGCAGGCACTCTATTCAGATGATAACCTATACAGATCCTTTATAACAAAGCTCCTCTACTTGGAGGTAAGTAATGAATTTCCTACTATGAAATGAGCTCTAGAGCCTTTTCACAAGTCTCTTCAGGAATCTCTGCTTCTGTTTTCATGCATTTTATTCTTTTCACATGTTAGAACACACTTGCTGTGCTTTTCTGTAGTAGCAGAAGGCAATAATACATTCTGCAAACAGAAGGGCATTCACAAATTTAATGTTCCACTAATAGCTCTATCTACACCAGTAGATATTTTGAGGGTCTATTCACTTCTCTCTCTGATTTTAACTAGGAATTAAGCTGCTCTTATTGTAGTGATTTTATTTTTGGCTATTACATTTATGAAGATATCAAAAACAAATACGCAGAAAGAATTACGGAGATAAAAAAGGGGTATGTGGAAGTTGTTTTATCTGTTCTTACTTCTCCAGCATTCCTTTCTGCTTCAGGATGCGATACACTTCTGCAGAAGTCCGTGGTCCTTGCAGTTTCTGACCATTCAACATTTCTTTCTCTAATTCTTCGATAGACTAATCAACAGAGGGGAAAAGAAAAGAAAGAAAAGGAGAGCTAAGATGAAATTTTCAGAAAGCTTGACATCGATCATCTAGACAAAAAAAAAGTTACTGAGGGTTTTTTCTTTCTCAAAAGTGACCTTAATGGAGCATATATAATATTCTCCTATATTCTTGTTTGTCAGTATTCTCATTCTTAAATCTGCATCTCCCAACATCTTAAGTCTTGAGTTTTTTTTTTAAACCACCTCTTTTTAACACCTTTACACTCATTCTACACTCAAAAAAAAGAGGAAAGAGAAGGGTACTCACTCAGTAGAGCTAGTATGACTCAGATACCTCTACTATTGCTCCAACAAACCAGGAATGCAACCACAGATTTCACCCAGTGAATAAGGTACCTTTCCAGTTTTAACGACTGCTTCTGCTACACGTCGATTCCGGCCACCGTAACACGTTGTGATGAGATCAGCAACGCCACAGCTCTCCAGGAAAGTGGCAGTAGACACCTGTCCTTTGCAAAATATTTTGGCAAAGGCGATCATCTCCATTAGGCCAAGGCGAATAACGGCAGCTTTGGTATTGTCACCGCAGCAAAGACCATCACAGAACCCAGCTCCTACTGCTACTACATTCTAATGAGAGGAGAAATGGGAAACGAGTCAATTATCATTTATGGAATCCTAGAAGACACCAAAAGACAGAGTGCAGATGTCTTTAAGAACTGCAAACACTTTACTAGTGAAAGACTAGGTTGTTTTGGGTTATTTTGGTTTGGAGATTTTGATCTCTATGGGATAACTTTAAAAAAAAAAATAAAAAAAATATGGCAAGCCTTACATTACTAAGTATTTCCAAGGATAAAAGCACAGTTAAAGCTCTGGCACAAGTTGCCCCCAAGGCTGTACAGCTATTATTTTTGACTATATCTAAGAACAGGTTGTGCTACACCCAAACAAGGTTTTAGCTAGATTGAGCTATTCCTGCCCTGAGGTAGGGGTAAACATTCCCCTACATTCCATAGTTCTTTTATCCAGATTTTCTTTATGATTAAGTAACTCTACGAAACACTGACTTCTATGACATCCTAAGGGACCAAATTCAGCCAAGTCAATAGTATCCAGCCCTTTCAAGTATGCAGAGTTCCTATAACAGTAATAGTTAATCAAGGATTCCCAGAAGGTTCATGACACAGGATAAACTTTCTTAGCAAAAAAAGTGTTTGTTTTTCTCCTTAGACCTGCTGAGAGCATTCTACAAAGAATGTGCTGTTTCTTCATGAACAATCGGCGATAGGACCTCTTCTTTGGTTCAAGAACATTAGAATTAGATGAGATACATTTGAGTGAAGTAAAAACTATTTTCTAGCCTGGGAGTCAGAGCATAGACTGGCCATGGTTCCATTGCCCCTATCAAAAAAAACCCCAAACCCCACAACAAACTGTACCAACCCCCCCAAAAAAGATGGTGTTCTGGCATATTGATAAAGCAAACAAGAAAGTAATGGATGTAGTAATATCTTTTTTATCATGTAACATCATGTAATATCATGTAACAGCAGCAGTGACCTCAACAGAAAGCACAGGAGAATGAACATTATGGCACCTAATGCAGCACCTGATGCAGGGAAAAAATAAAATCAACCAACCAACCAAACCAACTTTAACTGTTGATGAATAAAGAGCAACAGTCAGAAGTTGCTAATAAAAGCAACCAACTGATTAACAGCTGGTTTAGTTTTGTTTTTTGGACTGTAAGAACCACAAATGCCAGACAGCTGCAGAGCTGTGTGGCCAGTCATGGCTAGGTGACTCCGAATCAAATGAGGTCAGAGGATGAGTCACTGCTTTTTGAGCAGCTAGCTGAGGCCTAAAGGTGACCCTAAAAGTTGCAGACAGATCTCTCAACATCAAACCCAAAGCAGCCAAAGACAGTCAGCTTTTAAAACTGGTACTTTAGATCACCTTGGCTTAAATCTTAGCTGTGGTGATTCAGTGAAGGTATGTTTTCATCAGACACCTCTTGCAGAGCCACCTCCAATATTTGTTCATTTGGTGGCAAAGCAAGAGGAAGTCAAACAGATATTTAAGAAGTTTTCAGACTGGATAACCCATTTAAATGCATTTTACATATGTGATGTCTGCATGTATTTAGTACTCAGCTAAAAACCAAAAACATATCTGAGCAACCTCTGAGCTTTTTCCATAAACTTCTTGAACACTGCAGTACTAAAGTTTCCCATTCCCTCCAACTTTGTCTCCTTGACTTTCCTCTCCACTTTAAAGCAGCCTAGCTGATCATAATATACAATACAGTTTGGCCTATGGTATTTTGTTGTCTACTTCTACTTTCTGCAATATTTGTCTTTGGAGCAACAGAAATACTCTTTTAACCAAGTCATACCAAGACTACTTACTTCAAAGAAAATGGTGTAGGGAACAAAGGAAGCTATGAGTTCAACTCTAAAACACTAAGCTTCTTGTTTGTACAATGTCCCCATTGTATGTGCTTAATGCAGTTTGCAAATAATGAGGAAACGAGACAACTGATTATGCTCTAGAACACACACCCATGACTAGGAGACTTATATCCTGGTCTAGGAGACTCTTATATCCTGGTCTACACAACCCTCAGGCCAAAACTGTGAATTCACAAGGTCTACCATCTGGTTTCATTTAAACCCTTGAAGAATCTCTGACAACTGTCCTGTGTCTAATATACTGGAGAGAACTAATTATACCACACTGAAAGTTACACTTTACTCAAAGTTGAGCCTCTCCTTTTCCAAACAAAACAACAACAACAAAAATCTCACAAAAAAGACTGAGTCATCCTTCAGACCAAAACAAGACCAAAACAGGCAGTTTGGTACTTGAAATCTCTGGGTGTAGGCAGTAAGCTGAGTTTGTTTCAGGAAGATGCATAACCAAATGACAAATTGGCACACAAGAACCTAATGGCACTAGCACTATAGTGATCCTCTGAGAAGCACCCTGCAGGGGGCAGAACCATGTAAAGATCTGGCAAAAACATCTTTCTGTATCATATAGTTGATCCAGAACGCTGCCACTGCCAAAGCCTACTCCTGAGGTGTCCTGGCTTTAGTAGGAACAGAGTTCATTTTCTTCTTAGTAGTTGGTACAGTGCTGTGTTTTGAATCCAGTATGAGAATAACATTGCAGATGGTTTTGGCTGTTGCTGAGCAGTGCTTGCTCTAAGTCAAGGACTTTTCAGTGCCTCATGCCTTGCCCAGTGAGGAGGTGCCCAGGAAGCTGAGGGGGAACATAGGACAGCTGATCTGAACTGGCCAAAGGGATATTCCATACCACAGAACCAGTATATCAACCCAGTATATCAACTGGGGGGAGTCGGCCAGGAGCCATCAATCGCTGCTCGGGGACCGTGGGTGGCGAGCAATTGTCATGTGCATCGCTTGGTTTTCTTGGGTTTTCTCTCTCTCCTTTTCCTTACAATTACTATTACTATTGTTGTTATTGTTATTATATTTTACTTTATTTCAGTAATTAAACTGTTCTTATTTCAACCCTTGAATTTTACTTTTTTTTTCCCCTCGACTCTCCTCCCCATCCCAATGAGTTAGGAGGGGGTTAGTGAGAAACCAGCTGTAAGGTACATACAAAGTTGCCAGCTGGGATTAAACCACCTTGTTAAGTTACAAGAATTCCTGTAAATGCAATGGGTGTATATTTGTGCAAGTGGCGAGAGTCGATGTTTCCGTGAGCTCTCAAACCCACTACACGCTTCAGCAAACACATTTCCCCTATCTTGGCATTAACAGGTTTTTACATTAAAGCATGCATCCTGTAAGCAAGATCCACAGGGTGTTCTTATATTGCATATGGTTTTAAGGTACTAAAACCTTTGCCCTAACAGGCGAGTCTTTAGATGGTCCGGTCCAGAAGCTGGAGCTAGCCCTACTCCTAGTTATTCCAGAACATGAGCAAGGAATGGATTCAGTTACTTTGTCACTGGGATAGTGAAGCTATGCTCTGGAAAAGAAATGCTGATGCCAGGCAGTGCTCACAGTATGTGTCAGAACAAATGAGAAGTGTCTTTTACTTGCACGTGACCTGCTGCAAACATGCCAGAGGTCACAAATGCAAGGTCAACAATGACCAAGAAAACAAGGACAACAAGTCTGCAGACTGTGCTGACAGATTGTTCTCTTAGTCAGTGCTCAGAACTATCAAACTGACAGTTCACAGAATGTTTATGGAGAGCTCACAAAGACAGCTTCAGCAGCCATTTCTGAGGTAACTGTTACATTTCCATAATTAAATGGATCAATAAGAGAAGTAAGCAGAAACGTTATTTCACCTGGGACATCCAACCTTCCTTGAAGTAGCATCACAGCTCAGCACAGCCTGCTTTTCCTTTGCTAACACACGAACTTGGAGAAGCTCCTTGCTTCACATGATGGTTGAGAGAGGTCAAATGAAGTCTCAAAAAATCGAAGACAGTATCAGCAGGACTGTCAGAGAGGTTAAGCATAAACTGTTTGCCTGCTCCTGCAAACTTGAATTTCATTTCTACTTAAGCTCAGGAAAAAGGAAAAAATTATCACAATCGAATTCTATGGTACCTAGACTGACTATCCAACAGTGACTGCTCTAAACACACCTTGCAAGACCACCTTTGCAAGTAACAATGCTGGGTTACATAACCTGGTAAACAATAAATCATCACTATACTTCTTCTTTACTTAAGGCTACGCTGGAGCCATAAGATTTAGAGTCAGGCCTGAAGGAACCCGAAAGACAATGACAGCTGCTGCTCCTTCTCCTTCCTACAGGAACTGTCACATCTGTCTTGTCTTTGGCTCCTGCCACTTGAGGGTTTTTAACTCTCCAGATCCCTGAACGTAGGGCAGCTGAAGCCACATCCACAGGTTAGGTTCTCACTTCTCTCACACTCACCCCTGGCACTGCTGCACTGGGTGAGTGATTTGGGTACAGTTTACCCCTAGGAGTGCAGGTAGCAGAGTTTACATTGCCTCTTGAGTATGCTGCTATGACTGCACACCAGCTCAGTCTGGCCTCACATCTGTGCTGCCTGTAAGACCCTACCCTGGCACAGGCAGTAAGGACTGTAAGGACACCTCAGAGGTGACAGCCTTGGGTCTGTGCTACTCTGCAGTATCACATCCCTCAGCAACCAGAAGCACATCCATATGTATGCACAGCTGCACACACCACCCTTACAGTGGTGTCATAAACTTTAAGCACTTCCTAGGCAGGCCCACTCATCCTCTGGCAAAGGCAGACGAACTTGTGGGTGGCCTTGAGCCAGGTCACCTGTAAAGCCAACTGGACACCTTGAAACAACTATCCAATATTTGAAGTTTGTTAATTCCTGGCCTCAACACTTAAAAAAGGTCACCAAACAAACAGGAAACATGCATCAGTCTTCATAAGAAAAAAAGTCCTCACAGAGAAGAACATGCCAAGCACTTTTTGTTTCAACAGCAAACAAGATACTGTAGACAGCTGTTCCTCCTCAGTATCATCAGATTTTGTAAAGTCACTGCCACTGTCTATTCAGCCAGTCTCCAAGCTGACACAAGACTGCAGTTTCACTGCACTGATTTCCATACTTCACTGTATCTCCATCAGGCCATTGTCACAAATGTAAGTGCAGGAAATGAAGTGGATATTCCATATATATGTATATAAATAGCAATCAGGCGCATGTCCTCTCATGACCACCAAGCAGCAATGCCTATTATTACAATCTGAATTCAAATAGGCTTCAAAAACAAATTTCAAACCTAAAATTATCATTGTAAGGGAAAGCTGTGCTCAGAGCATTCTTTGTTACCCTTCTGTATTTTTTCCCAACCTTCAGGCAACTACCCACATTGAAAATCTTCCCCGTTTAGAAAGGCTTGCAGTAATAAAAAGTGAGGTAAAGTATAGGCTTTTAACATTCTAGTCCATTATGCCAGTAATACCAGAAAAGTCTTCTTTTCCTAAGCTGGTATTTACAGAAAAATGGAGAAGCTGGGAGAATGTACTTTTTTCATAGGGTACTATTTCTCATGCTTTAAATACCAATACATGAGTTGCTTTTACTGTTTCCACATCCAAAAAGGCAGTTTGGACTGTTTGCCTGCTTACCTCTGTCCTCCTAGCTGTAGTTTGCAGTGACATTACTGACATTCTGAATTGGCACTGCTACAGAAAGAGAGTAAAACCTCTCTTTTTATACCTGTACCTTAACACATGACACTGTCATCTTGTGAAATAGGAGTTTCCTCCTTCCAGCAAGTTAAATAATGTTAACTTTTACTATTTTTTCATGAAGTAACTTTCCATATTTAAGAATGTAACAGTCTGAATGTAACTGACTGAAGCTACATGAGATTTTTCCCTAAAAATAACCATATGAAAAGATGCTTACTTTTCACATTCTTATTACAAGGACTCAGATTAATATTAAAAAAGAAACATTCTTGTCGTTACCCTTAGCAAACAATTCTCCTAAGAATAAGTATATACAACAGCTAAGAAAAATGCTATTCCCATCTGAGTTTTGCATTTTGCCTGACTTGGACCTTTACGATGGAGTTTTGAGTGTCTGCTGACTACCTGCTTAGTTTGATGGGCTCATCTCTAGCACAGTTTCAAAAGATTTGTCTGGAATAAAAATTTCCTGAGACAGAACTCCTCTATCAAACAAGAATTTAGGCTAGTCAGAAAACATCCTGCTGAGTAGTTTGAAAAGGATGATAAATCTGTAAAACTTTTTGACTAATCTCAGAGGGTTTTACATAGGGATTTCTTTTCTGCTAACCTCCCACATCACCAGAGCATTTAAAAGCAATGGCTGTGGAGCCAAATCGAGAAATTGTTATATATACAGTAACTTCAAAACATGTTGTACCAAAACACCCAACTCCAGCAATGCACAGACCCACAACTTCCTCCTTCTCAGGACTTCCAGTATGACAGCTGTCAAGACAGAATTATCAAGAAAACTAGTATGCCAAAAAAAATGCTGTTATAGCTATCAATCTACTTCCTGCTGAGCAGGAGTCCTCCTTAAAGACATCATTGCTTAGTGTGATAGCTTTGCAAACAAATGATGCAGTTTACACAAAATTTCAGCAGCAAAAACAAAGCAAGACAAATAATTATCCAAAACACTAGAAATAAAAAAGTAACCCAAATTATCTACTAAACCATTGCATCCATAAAAAATTATTCATAATAGGTATCAGATGATGTCAACTACGGTACTGTTGCCCACAGTGCCAAGAAACGAATGCCTTTCCTTCACAAACAGCCTGTAAATTAACCTGAAGAAATAGCAATTAGAATATGTTTAAGTTAGCCTTTGCTTCCTGACAGCATCAGTTTTGTTAACAATAAAATTTTGAATGAGTTAACTGTCCGAAATAATGTTTTTCCTATTCAGGTCATTTCTGTATGTGGTTATCCACACAGACCTTATGCAGTGTATGTCCACAAAACATAAAATGTAAGAATGCTCCCATTGTTCAAGCCAATGAGGAGAGGAACAGTTTTGTCAACAGACACAAAAGATTAATGCCAACTCCTTTTTCCCTTTCTTTTTGTGAACACACTGTTGCAAAAAGAAAAAGGGAACTACAACAGATTTAGAAATACATCGACCAGTCAGACATTTTCAATACTTGTTCATGACTGCTAAGGGAAAGATGTAGAAAGAGAACTTGGGAGACGGTGAGACATGGGTCTAAAAGGCAGCTCTCAGAACATGCTGCTCCCTAATTTCCCATCTGGTTCTTCTGGAAATGTTATGCTGTAGTTTTATGTATTATATAAAGCACAATAAGTTTAATTCCTTAAATGGAAATACCCTCTTTTTTTCTACAAGGATCACTATTTCATCTCTGTACCATCTGCAGCCAGTTAATCTTACCTTCAGAGCACCACAAAGCTCAACTGTTTCTGCATCATCTACTACAGTTATTCGGAAGTTTGGAGTCTGCAGGAGTTCTTTGAAAAGAAGGCCATTTTCCAAGATTTTGCTGCCTATTGAGAGAAACAAAGGAAAGTTGAAAAAATGAATAATTTATTTATATGTTATTTAGCTTTCCTGCACAAGCCAAAACACTTAAAAGCAGAGATAAGGTTGTTCTAGCTCCATCCTAAACAGATTCCTGTTCCAAGGGACCAAGAACGTGTCTACATTGCACTTAAAAGTTCTGCACTGAGTTACTCTGGACTTCTTCATAATTCACTGTCTGCTCAGCAACAGATTCTAAATAACAATTCCATGAATTCTCTATACATTCTCCATTATTTGATCATTCCCTTTAAAAGAAACAGGTAATAAAAAAACAAAGGTGAATTAAGAATATAGCAGGAGCAATTCTATCAATTATTTTAAAGCCTGCATTCCAGAAAAACACCTACTCATAAATGCATGTCAAGGATGTTTTATTAATTGAGCATGCTGCCACTCACAACTGTTTCTAAACACTAAGAGGTAATTCAACCATTCAAAATTAAGTTCAATGCAAAAGCTGTGAATGAGATGTTACAAAGTTAACAATGCACAAAACTGTAAAAATTAACACTGAAAAAAAAATAACATGAACTCTGTGCTATTACGTGTGAGTACCTGTATGCATACACACACATATATGCCTATCTAGAAACAGTAAAATTCAAGACTAGGCACATCTTCATGCTGCAAAGGTGTGCAGACATCAACATGGAACTAAAACAATTTCCAGCTTTTGGGCAAAAAAAGTGTTTTGAGAAATTAAAACAAGACATTGACACCTTAAAAAACAAATGAAAAAATCAAACCAAAACCATCTGTGACCATAACATCTGAGCTGGAGTACAGAATATATAATCGTTTATCCATATAAAGCTGTGCAGACCAAGAAAATCTTAAACACAGTAATAAAATCAAGCAGTTTGCTCTGTGGAGGGTGATAAAAAGCACGCTGGTATTTCACATGCTATGGTCACAACCCTAGTGAGAATGATTAAAATTGTGCTCTTCTCTCCCCTCTATTTCCACTATTGTCCTAGTACTTTTGTAAGTGTAAACATTTTACAAAATTCAATCAACAGCTTCTGATAATAGCCAGCTAATGTGGAAAACGGTGAAATTTGAGCTATTTGGTGTGCAACTGTGAGGACAGGAGCATGTGTTAAACATTCTTACAACTTGCAACAATACCTATTGTGGTTTCACAGAATTTGTCTGCTGCCACCTCATTGGCAAGGTTAGCTCCCATCAGCACACTGATGTCTATTCCCATCTTCTCTCGAATAATGTCAGAGATCAGTCTGAGTCCCCCAGGGCCTTCATCTATTCCCTGCAGCCAACATTAAAAGGAATTACTAAAAAGTCATTCATTAGGCAGAACAGAGAAGTAAGCACACAATTAGTCTTGTCAACAGGTGAGAAGTGAGACAAGGCCTAATCAGAGAGAGACTAAAGATGACAGATGTACTACCAGGGAAACTTCTGCTATCGTGACCTCAGAATCAGGGGAGGTAGCACCTTAAGAATAAGGAGTAAGCTCTAGATGATGATAACAGTTTTTATTCCATGCTCAAGGACCTGATTCTAAGAAGTGCTGAATATTCAACTTTGTTACTTCAGAATCTCAGCTACTTATTATCAGTGTATTCTTAATAAAATCTGTGAAGCATAACCATCCATTATGAATCAGGCTTGCATTTGGACTTGAAATTGCACCAAAACTCACAAAATGGTATCTGAAAAACTTGTTTTGTGAAGAGGCATCTGAACTGAAGTATCAGAGGCAGATTCCCTCATGCTCATTCCCTACTAGCTTAAACCCTGCTTAATAATTTTGAGTACTACTAGAAATGGAACAGCCATTCACAGATGGGTAGTGAGCTGAACAACCGAGAATAATTTAACTTCTAAGGATATTTTTAATCTATATTTGTAATGCACTCTTCACAAAGTGTGAAAAAAATGGTAGCAAGAGGATCTTAGAAAAGATCGCCCCACAGATTAATGCTGCAATGGAGAAGAGTCTGGTACCCTGAATTGTCTGAACCAAGAACTCTGAGACCATTTTCTTCTCATAAAACCTTCCCTCCCAGCCTGCTAAATGCAGAATACTTTTGAGTTTTTAAACAGACAAGCTATTAAAATGGTCATTCTTTCCCACAGTATACCACCTCTTGTGCAGTGCTATTTTTTAATGTTGGGGATTTGATATTTTTGGGGATTGGTAATTTTTAATTATGACTTAGTGTGATCCTCTACTAATTCCAGATATACATATACACACATACACTTGTAGGCTGCCAGTGGTGACATTTCAGACAGGCAGTAATTTGCATTTCCACAGATCAGAGGTGCTGTTCCTTAAATAACACAGTGCAGTCAAGAGACATGCAGAAATGCCTGTATAAAACCTGCCAATTAACATAAAGCTTGCATTCCTGCATTATTTTTCAATCTGTATCACTTAATGCACAGATCTGCTTTCTCATCTTTAATGAGCCATATAGGAACAATCTGAAAGTAAGTACACATATATATGTTGTATTTTTCCCCTCATAGTGTCAAAGATGTCCCCACAAAATAACTGTAAGGCCCCTCTCCCTAAGCACACGTATTGGGAACAACTCCAAAAATGTGAATACCTACATCACAATTATTCATGCAAAAAAAGGCGATCAGAAAGGCTTAGGTGCCAAATTCTGCTCCACTATGAAACTCATGTACTTTCTGACAAAGTCGAGGAGAGCTATACCTGTTTCTTGTAGAGTTAAATCCAATCCTGAATGATAGATGACAGAACAAAAACCAAACATCTCTTCCTCCCCCAAAAAAACAAGGCTCTAACATGGGAATTTTCCCTGGGCAACAATATTCCCCAGGCAATGCAAGTCCAATTCTGCGACCGTATCATTTCCATCCTAACACACCTGTCAGAGCAATCCCTAGGGCCTATAATAGGTAAATGAAAATGAGACTCATGTTGAGGTTGCCTGAAGAGTATTTTGAATTACTTTCACCTAACCTGCTTCCTGTGCTCACTGCTGTACCACTTGATGCAAGTTGCATAAGGTTCCTCACCCCACACCCACACAGTGATTTGTTACTTTTTCATAGACACGGAGCTTATGTAAAGCAACACAGATGCAAATGTTTCAATGGAAATGTGTATTACCCAGCAGAGAAATGTCATTATCTCCCAAAGACTAGTTTTATTATCAGATGTTAGGCTCTGCTTGAAGATTAGTCTGTCCAAAAAAGAAAAAAAAAAAAACAAACCAGAAAAAAGACTAAAAGATGACACACCGCTAAGCTGTCAAACAATTTAGAAAGCACAGAAACAAGATGTCCCACTAACGGTATTTTTCAGAGCAGAACTGCACTTTTAACTGCCAAAGTTAACACAAGCCACTTTAACAGCACTAGCATTGAGCATAAGACGTAAAAATATGACATTGATGAAAACAGCCTGCATAAAGGAGATGCAAAAGTAGGGGAAAGAATGCATTCCTGCCTCTACTGCTTAGTTTCATTGTTGTGTTAAATCTCTACCATTTCTTTTTAAATGATACTTTTAATGATGCACAGTTACGACTTTTCATAAAGACTGACATGTACTTTGCATTCTCCCACCAAACATTAAGGGGCAATCCTTCTTTGGGAAGGCTGCCTACAGATGCAGTGTTGCAATGTGACAGTGGGAAGCTGCCTAGTAACCAACTTGGCTTTGCATGGCAGGTGCCACTATTTCACTTCCATTACACTAAGCACTGGGTTTTTGTTTTGTTGGGGTCTTTTTGTTTGTTTGGGATTTTTTTTTTTCTTTGAAGATAAGTATTTTCCCACATGTTTATTTTTTTAAACATAGCCATTAATCAACATTCCATTAAAGTACTGATAACCAGAACAGTAATTCCAAGGGAATACAGGCCTGGGACCCTGACTTCAGGTATGCTGACATAAATCCTCATTTACTCCACCAATTCATTAGTTAGTCCTATCATTAAAGACAAGAGAACAAAAATCACAATTAGCAAATTAAAGGAGAATATTTATCTTGAGCTATGCATTCAAATATTTTAACAGTGCCTTACTTTACTCTTCTACGATATGAAGAGTTTTTCTACAGAATGCAGCAAGAGCACTCGGGCCGCATTACTTTTTCATCCATCTCAGCAATATATCAGGTCAACACTGACAAAACAATACAGATTTGATGGGCTTAGTTAGACAAACTAAAGAGACAAGCTTGCAGAAAGCGGTGATAGGGGATTTTTGTTCTTTCTGAGCACAGATCCATATATGTATCATTTTCCAGAAATGACAGTAAACAAGGGAATGTGTGCTGAGAAAATGGCCTGCTCTCAACAAAGCAACAATAAACCAGAATCTTCCAAACCTTGTGGGAATGGCTTATTATTGGCAGCTAAACACACAGGGGGAAAAAAGCCCACTTACCCAAAAAACAACCACAAAAATAAGCTAATCCACATTTTAAAATTTTCCTGCCAGCAAAATTACAAATACTCCAGTGAAAACACTTCCTGCACCTCTGCCCCCTTCTATTTCCTGTGCTTAAACTGTCTTTTCAGGTAATGCTGAACAGACACTCTTGTTGCAACATCATATTTGACATGAACAAGAGCACTATCCTCTCAGTCACATGAAATTCTCTCAGCAGTTCTTAAAATCATCAACTCAGCATGTGGGATGTGCATTAACAATCAAAGCATTATGCTTGTGCTCTGTTCTTCATCTAATGATGTTTTTGGAAACAACAAATAGAAGACTGGAAAGCTTAGTGGTGCAAAACATATTGACTCCCCTCTTTCTTTCTAAAAGTCTTGTTACCAGCCTCATTTTCCTCTTCCTGCAAGCATTAACCTAAAATAAAACCTGCGTAACAATCCACTAATGACCAAGACAAATTCTAATCTTACACCTAGAAAGGTTTAATGGAACAATCAAGTGAATAATGCACAGAGACTTTTCATATCAAAATATCAAGCCATCTTGTTTTAGAAGGTTCCCTGACACATTCTCAGTTACTAACACACAGTATTTATCATACCTTTATAAGAGTTATGCCGAGCGCTTTCTTGGGTACTCGTCCTGTCATTTCATCGCAGACTTTATGAATGAACTGATGAGGAATGACAAAAACCAGCAAGTCTGCATCCTCTACAGCGTCATTAAGGTTTGGGATAGCAACCTGTGGAGTTATGGGAGAGAAAGGCCACATAACTTCTTAAAATTAACACTAGATACAAGTGGTATCTGATAAAGTAAAAGCAGTTTGGTCTTATACAGAATGCTACAAACTACTGCATTTCATCACTGAAATTAAGCAGCAACAAACTTCCCAGACAAGCAAAAGAATTTAAGCTTTCAAATAAGCTATTTTATATCATAGAAAGAGCATCTTCACAGACACCAGCATGGTTAGTGCCACAAAAATTCAAAATGTTTTGTAACATTCAAACAAGTACTTTTAGTAATAAAATATAAAATAAAAAGCTGCCTTCTCTTTGACAAAATAATCCCAATTTTTGATAAATTACCACATGCAGAAAAGTAGTTTCTTTCCTTAGTTCCTTATACACTCAAATTTCTTCTTCAGGCCTCTTACACTTACTAGTTTATATTCCCTTTCTGTGTACCCTTGGATTTTGTTTACCCTTTAAGAAGGTGACCAATTTTGAAGCCACTTGGCAACTTCACTTTACCTAACATTTGATGACCACCTTAAAACAACACTCAGGTTTAAAACGTAGCAATAACCTCCACCTATTTATAAAGAGAACAAGTCTGAATAGGCAGGCAGTGGACAGCAGAAACACCACAGGTGCTGAAGGCTGGGGAAATGGGATTTCAGCATTATCATTAAAGAGAAAACTACAATGCACAGCAAGTCACGTTTTTTCCTGCCCAAAAGCTCTACCAAACTGTCAGCTGCTGCAGCCTCTTCCTATAATGTTGTTGGGGCAGGAGTGACCACCTGCTCACCCACTATCAGGTTACACCAACAGAGAATACGTGTGGAGTCCCACTGTTGTGCCCTGGCAACGCTACATCTTACATGCTGATCTGACTGCACATGGTTGAAACACAACTGAGAACCAAAAAAACTGCAAACACCTCGAAGTTTGCTTGAGACACACTGATTCTCATCAATACTTTTAAAGAGTTTCAGGATACCTGACATCAGTTCTCACTGACCAGCCAGCTCTCTTCCAAAGTTGAGGCCAAATTTTTTTTAATGGGTATGGCCAAAGCTGTTACTTTTGCCCTTGTTTTCACATTTGCTTCTTTATACAGAAGCTGAAGTAACATAAAAACAATAGTGAGACCAAAAAAAAAGAGAGAGAGTGCATTGGATTCACTTAATTGCATAGTTACATAATTTTATTGAGTCAAATCTCTGAAGTCATCAGTAAAATAGCATATAGTCTGAAATATTATAAACCCTAAAGGTGTTAACAAAACAATTTTTACCTCCACTCACAGCACAAGCAATATTCCCTTTGCTCCATAACTATAGTTTAGCTTCTGAGCCTTACCACGTTATCTGGCAGCTTGTGTCCAGGGAGATACTTTACATTTTCGTGTTCTTTATTTATGATATCTGACAGTTTTCTCCCATTAATATTCTCCTCGAAGACCCACATCTTCACTGTGGAAGCAAACTTCTGCAATTTTTGTACATTATTGCCTACTATTTTGGCAACTGCAGAACCCCTGCAGGAAAGAAAACAAAAATAGTCTTTAAAAAATTATGATTTTGCTATAGAAAAAAAGAGATTGTCTTTAAAATAATCAGAAATGCACAGATTGTTTGACCACTTACCATGCAGATATTGTAAAACAAATGGAAAATAGACCAGTCATTCACACTGGCTGCTTCCTCTCAAATGTATTTACAGTAGGTTGGACTAAAGCATTTACTGAAAACATCCTTATTTACTTTTTCTGCTTATTTGCTATCCAGTGGGAGTTTAGGTTACCGAATTTCCCCAAAATCAAACTGATTATATCCTCAAAGCAGAGGTAAAAGGGACATACTAAATTTTTTAAAATGGATCATTTTCACCTTAAGAGATGGGAAGCTTCTTTGCTAAGATGACTGACCCATCAATTGTTGTACAACACTGATAGACACTGAAAGCCAAAACAAGCATTTATATATTGCAGAAGTTATAAGCTTTATGGTTATGCAGCCAACCTCACAGAATTTAACTATTGCAACAGCATCCTCTGAATTTGCAGGCAGACAATTCCATTACTGTTAGCCTTTTATTCTCCCCAAGAACAGCACACAGTGGAATCTGTAGGATGGAGATCAATTTTACTTCTCAAATCTTTAAGCAATAATGAAATTAATCAGAATTACAAGAGGAGAAACAAACACAACCTTCCCTTTCATTCCTAGCACCAACAGCTATATGGAAGAGAAAGATGCAACTTTATGAAACCTGTGAACCTAACTTCCTTTCCCAGGATAAGGAGGCAGCCTCATAATTACCGATAACCTACCAAGCAGACACAAGAAAAATTTAAAAAGAATCATTCTGCTTCAAGAGCTTTTAATACGGCACAACTCACTGCACTGCATTAAAGATGTGTGCTATCACAGGGCTAAGGTCACATTATAGGCAGTGGCAGAGAAAAATTATAGTACCCTAAGTAGACCTTTTTCAGTTAAACCATAAAACTTTACGTCTTAAAAGAATGGAATTTACTTCTCTAATAGCACTTCACACACTGAAAACTCCCCTGGGTTCAGGAAGTGATATAGAAGGCACAGTTAGCCATCTCTTATCAGGCTCATATTCTGTATCTGCACACACACAGCGTGGTTTCCGCTTCAATGCCATACAGCTCACCAGCAAAAACCCCAAATTTCAGATCCACACAAACAGCATGAATCAGAGTAAACATCACACAGGTATGTGTTCCTCAGACAGTGCTTTGAGTTCCTTGAACAAAAGCACATTTACTACTACAGATTTATATACAAAGTCTGGATCCTGGCAAATCCATTGCCTCCAATTTTGAACTTCTCTACACATTTTCTGTGCTTGTTGGTGACAGAGCAAGACAGAAATAACTGATTCAGCAACTCTCCAATTGGGATTTTCAGTCTGCCAGCATAAAGTCTGGCAGTGTGTACTACCTGAGTGAGACATTAATTCCATTAGTATTTAACACTTAAATGCCTTAGCTGCTTTTTTTTTCAGCCTTTGAATGCCGTATTAAAAAGTGAAGATTTGCCTAGTCTTAGTTTCTAAGTTTAAGAAGACTCTCCTGACTGGCTTCTCTGGTTCCCCATTTCCCATTATACTGCAACCACTGTTTTAGGACCATTTCACAGTTGGTCTGCTTTCCGCTTATCGCTTTAAAAGTAAAGCACGAAACCCACAAACTCCTGAAGTTGCCCTAACAGCAGCAGCAGTGGAGGTCACAATATGCAAGTGCAAATTATATTATTAACTCTAGCTCTACCACTGTCCCTGAAAAATCATCTCAGTTATATTTTTCCTCCAATTTTTCTACAGAAATTTCCTATCCTCTGTTTGGCAACTTCCCACCTCTTCCTAAAATCTACAGTTTCTGTTCAAGTTGGGCAATCAGGTTAATTAACAACTGGTTCTAACAAAACAGAGAAGGATAAATTCTGACTGTGCACACCTTATTAACCTGCCCTGGAAGTATTATCAGAAGAGCAGGCTACAGTACATGACCCAAGCAGCTCTTGCAGTGGGCACTGTCCTTGAATCCCAAGGCTCCAAGGCACATTCCCAAGGTGTACTCAACAGACACTGAAGGATCTACTTTATCCCCTAACAAAAAGATCCTAACATAATCACTTATCCACCAGCTGAGCAACCCTAAAAGGGCAAGGCCAGCAAACATGCTGCCCTTCCACGCCTCGTGAGCCATCTGTCCTGTCCCATGATCTTCCATCAGGTGTCGAGTGACCCCTGCCAAGTCAACTTCATTGTTAAGGTGACCTCTCTCTAGCAAACTGACCAAACAAGTCTGACTGGAAGTAGTTTATCACCAAGGTGACTGGTTCAACCCTTCTAAATGGTTACTGTCCTGCCAAGCTCCTTTAGGGTGTTTTCTTTTCATCTCAGATATAGGTCAAAGGGCTGTGAGAAGGCAAAGACTTCCATACAGTTACTGGCACTTGTCCAACACAATCATCTCACAGAGAACCCCCAAAACCCACAGTCTCCAAACAACTAGGGATGCCAAACCACACTTAGATCGACTAATTACATGCTTACAGTTTAGGCACCACCAGTCACACACTCCTGTAATTCAGGCTTCAAAAATATGTAATCCCCAAATATCAATGATCAGATGTTTATAAATACTTCCATTTCTCTCTAGTTACCTACTTTTAAGCATTAAATGCTTCCACTTTAGGACCACAGGCCCCAGTTCAAAAAGACACTTACAAACACACAGGTATACAATCAAAATTAAGTCCGATTTAGTTCAGTGGTTGCATACATTATTGAATCACAGTGGTCTGTAGTCAGGGTTTTGTGCCTGTCACCCCATGGACTTCGAGGAAGAAACCACCCATCTTTCCAAGAATTACTGTTTCCAATTTTGGTTACTTTGATTTCTGCTTTCCTGATGCAAAACCCCTCACCATCAAATATGAAATAAGCTACAAGTTACTGGAATACATTTATCCTCAAAAGAAAGGAAAAAGCTGATGCCTGGTAATAGCATTCTCTCTTTCTCTCAGCGTAGGAGATATGGGCATTTTGCCACTGACTCATCCTATTAGGCAGGCGCTTTTCTTACTATTAAGCTGATCCAATGAGGTGAAAACAAAATACATGTGCACGTGGTTATTGCTAGTAGGCAATATTTGCAAATCCTTTTGCTTCTGTAAGTGTGTTTCACAGTGAATAATCAAATATAAATGCAGTCAAACTTCCTGTAAAACTTTTTTCCCCAAGTTTCAAATATGGAACAACAGCAACAATACTCCTAAAAGACTAGGTCTCACTGCATATTTCCTTCTGACATATGCTGCAATGCTCAGTACCTCCATGGTCATCTTACAAGCTAGTGCAAGGAAAGCACGACATGCTGCATTGAAATGTCAGCCATTCCCTCCACAAAGAAAAGCACAACTTGGCAGCTGCTGATATTTTTAACAGCAGCAAAAGCCAAGTGCACGGAGTGGGCAGGGGGTGAGCAACAAGTCTAAGATCACCCCAAAAAAAGACTGGCAAGTTTGGTTCAACAAAACGCAGCACCTTGCTCTACACTGAACTCCTCTGAGTTTAGATTTAAGGTCTCAAAAACCAGTGTTATCAGAAATAATGTGTGCTTAGCATTAGGAATTGAAGTGACAAACTGTGAAGTTATATTTACATAACACATTGTACTTAACTTGTTCACTGTAAATAAGGACCCGGTGTACAAACTGTGATCAGGAATGGTAGAGAAATAGGTAAAGAAGCCAAAGAGATAAGTAAAGCCAAAGAAATAGGTAAAGAAACCAAACAAAGGGCTATTAACACGATACTCCTTTCGGAGAACGATTTGAAGTAAATCTACTGCCTTCTTAGACGCAGCAGCAAGTTTAAGCCTAATTATAAACTAGCAATAGAGGCAGCAATAAAACCTTGTCTCAAGCTCTCAGTGTGCCTTAGCATAATCAATTTGGAAAAAAAAAAAAAAAAAGAGAAAGAAGCCATTTCAAATAACCTAGCGTCTCGCAATTCTTCTTTGAACTGCCGAGGAAAACAGGAACATAGGAAATCCCGAATCACACTTTTGTAGACAAGTGGGATTGTTGGCGAAGCCCTACAGGCAGCGCGTAGTTAGAAAACAGAATAAACTATAATGTTCAGCATCTTTAATGTTTACGTCACCCGACACTGGACAAAGCACACAACAAATACCAGGTTAAAAATGTCCTAAACCAACTTCTTCGCAGAACAGACGGGTGTTTTACAAGCTCGATTCTGCCGCTTCTTCCTCCAAGCACATCAGAGCATCACCTCCCCTCCAAACTCCGAGGGAGCCCGGGGGCAGGACGAGCCCCACCCGCACGGCCCCAGAGCCCGCCACAGACCGGCGACACCGCGTCCCACCGCCGGCACCGGGAGCCCTCAGCGCCGCCACCCCTGAGGGGCGCGCGGCCGCGGCGTTAAACCCTCCGGCTGCGGGCGGGGAGCGACAGCAAGGCCCGGGCGGGCACAGCCGCAGGGGAGGCCGTGCCGAGGCGGCCGCCCAGGTGTCCGCCCTCCCAGGGGCTGCCGCACTCACCAGTTTCCCGAGCCCACGATGCAGACCTTGAGGGGGCCGGCGGACAGGGCCATGGCAATGCCGCCCGCGCCCCGCCAGCGGCCGCGCCGAGGAGCTCCGAGAGGCGACCGCCCCCCGCTCCCGCCTCCGCCGTCAGGGCTCGCCCGCGCCTCCCTCCGCCCCTGCGGCGTGCCGGGAACTGTAGTTCTATCCCCCCCCGTGCCGGGTCTGCGGAGGGGACGAGGGCTCCCTTGGAGGACGAGGCTGAATGGAGCCCTCGGCCAAAACAGGCAGCCCCGCAGGCACTGTGCCATAGCACAGAATCACAATTGGGTTGGAAAAGACCTCTGAGGTCATCAAGTCCAACCTATGACTAAACACCGCCATGTCAACTAGACCATGGCATGAAGTCCAGTCTTTCCTCAAACACCTACTGGGACAGTGACTCCACTGTCTCCCTGGGCAGCCCACTCCAATGTCTAATCACTCTTTCTGTGAAGAAATTCTTCCTAATATCCAACCTGAACCTCCCCTAACGCAGTTTAAGACTATGTCCTTTTGTCCTGTTGGTTGTTCCTTGGCAGAAGAGACTGACATCCTCCCCCAGCCCAAGTTACAACTCCTTCCAGGCAGTTGTAGAGAGCAATAAGGTCACCCCTGAGCTTCCTCTTCTCCAGGCTATACAACCCCAGCTCCCTCAGCTGCTTCTCACAGGACTTGTGCTCCAGACCCTTCATCCACTTCGTCGCCCTTCTCTGGACTTGCTCCAGCTCCTCAATGTCCTTCCTGAATTGAGGGGCCCAGAACTGGACACAGTACTCGAGGTGTGGCCTCGCTGGTGCTGAGTACAGGGGAAGAATCCTTATTGTCACCATTTTCTACTGAACTAATCCCATACATTTCAGCCATATATGTAACAAAAAAACTCTTCTACTCTTACTGCTGGAGTAGTGCTGTATAGCTTTGGAGTAAGTCTGTGAAGCATCCAGGTGTGGAGGAACCAATGTATCCTGTAATAAAGCAGGTTAGAACTGGAGGGATCTTAACAAGGGAAATATGGGCATTTTCAAATACTCCTTTCCCCTCAGCCTTCAGCCAAAATCATGTTGTTCTCCATTCCACATGCTTCTCCAGAGAAAAAAAAAGTGGATGAGCTATCAGTTTGATAAGATGGGTATTAGTCATCTGTGATAAACTTTTCCATCATAGGTGTATTTCTACTGATACTTTTAGCTATATTTAATAGTAACCTGGAAGGGGAGACCAAGGGGAGATCTCATCATGGTCTACAACTTCCTCAGGAGGGGAAGTGGAAGGGCAGGCATTTCTCTGATGACCAGTGACAGAACTCAAGGGAACGGCATGAAGCTGTGTCAGGGAGCTTTAGGTTGGATAAGGTTTTTCACGCAGAGGATGACTGGGCACTGGAACAGGCTCCCCAGGGAAGTGGTCACAGCACCAAGTCCGTCAGAGTTCAAGAAACGTTTGGACAATGCACATGGCGTGATTCTTGGAACTGTCCTGTGACGGGCCAGGAGCTGGACTTCAGCATTCTCGTGGGTCCCTTCCAACGCAGGATATTCTATGGTTCTTTGATTCTATGACAATGCTCTTGTCCCTGTGAAAAGACAGTGACCCCCCTCTCTTTATTAAAATAAACCACATATCAAGAGCTTTTCATTATAGCAGATTTCTTCTCTTGTACCTCTTCCAAATGGCTTGCTAACACCTGATGGTGTTAGCTTTTTATGAACTGCACCTTCAATTAGAGGCTGTATGAGAGGAAAAGTTAGACCAGCTCTGTTGCTTTTTGGTTCATCATAACTGAAGCAGTGTGAATTTCTACCTAGTGTTCTCCTTTCTGTTTAAAATCAGGGTTTTCATTTATGCCACTGACAGTCTGCTTCCAAATTAAACTAAAGAAGAAGGGAAAAAAACCCACCCAACAACCAAAATCAACAAAACATGCCTCAATCCAGTCTGTTTGCACTAGCATCTTTATTTCCGCTGGTAGCATTTCCTAATGTGGAGAAAACCTTCATCTCATTGTTTGAGTCCTGTAAAAGAGCGTTTTGCTTATGCTTGCTTTGAGCATTCAGAGACCAGGGCTGATAATATACAGTCTAGCTTTTGAGGGACTGGGGAAGGGCTAGTCCTATAAAATTGAATAATAAGTGTTTGGAGTCTAAATACTTAATGAAATATGGAAATGAAAGTGATGCCAAAAGTACTTCCTGAATATAACCACTTCAGGATCATTTTGACAGTCTGGACAGAAAAGATAAAGTCTTTATTAGGCTAAGTGGGAAATAAAAAAAAATACAGACAAATTATAATTTCTATAGATTTTCTCATAAAGTTGACAGTTCTTCAACAGTCTAGAAGGCTAGACTGTCTGCAGTCTGCAGCATTTTATGAGGCTGTATATGTACTTCTGTCTTTTACACAGAATTGTCATTGTCTCACTGGCAGCCTGCAACCTGAACTTTAACATACATTTTCACCATGAACTAAACTGTAGTCTAGTTAAACAGTTCAAGTTTATACAAACTTGAAAGACAGCCAAAATGTAAACACGTATTCATCTTGAAGAATCCTCAGATGCATTGCAGAAGTACGTTGTGCAGGCTTACCCGTGCCATTCTAAATAGAGACTTTTACAGAATAGAATAGAATAGAATATTTCAGTTGGAAGGCAACTACAACAACCATCTAGTCCAAGTCCCTGACCAGTTCAGGGCTGACCAATAGTTAAAGCATGTTATTAAGGGCACTGTCCAAATGCCTCTTAACCACTGACTGGCTTGAGGCATCGACTACCTCTCCAGGAAGCCTATTCCAGTGTTTGACTAACCTCAATGTCCAAAACCTTCCTGGGCACAGCTTTGAACCAATCCCACACGTCCTGTCACTGGATATCAGGGATATCAGCACCTCCTCTCCACTTCCTCTCCTCAGGAAGCTGCAGAGAGCAATGAGGTTGCCACTCAGCCTCCTTTCCTCCAAAGTAGACAAGCCCCAAGTCCTCAGCTGTTCCTCACAGGACATTCCTTCCAGCCCTTTCACCAGCTTTGTTGCCCTCCACTGGACACATTAAAGGACCTTCACATCCTGCTTAAATTGTGGGGCCCAGAACTGCACACAGTACTCCAGATGAGGTTGCACCAATGCTGAATACAGCAGGACAATCACTTCTCTTGACCATCTGGTTATAGTGTGCTTAATGCACCCCAGAATGTGGTTTGCCCTCTTGGCTGCCAGGACAATTCACAGAGTATGATTAATTTAGGCTGCATCTGAGGTAAGAAGTGGCCAAGCCTTTAAATAAAAACATTGCAGACAACAGATAAGAAAGGGTAAGAAAGAACCTTTCTACTGTTAAATGCTATCCTATCATTAATGTTGGCAAGAACACAAGATTTTCCTTTATGCCTCATCTGCAGACTCAAACAGATGTGGTCAGGCAATCTCGCTGTACTGATTGAAGACACTATCCTCCCATCCTAGCAGACCAAACCAACCTCAGCTGGAGATTTCTCAAGGCTGGCAGAAGAAATTGCTTTTTGCATGTTGGTGGCTTGAGTTCAGAGTCTGATATCTTACCTTAAATTGCTAATGAGAAGGATCAGGAGCAAAGGCAATCTGAAAAATAATCTCAAGGAAATTAGACAAGCAACCTCTTACATAAAAAGACAACCTCTTTCATAAAAAAAGCACATCCTGACAGTGTAGCCTTGACAGTCCAGGTATAATCAATGAATTGAAGTCACAGGTACTCACATGCATATTCCATTCTTCTAAACCTTATACAGCAACAGCCAAAGGGAAGTGACATACAGCTGTGTGTCCTAATAGATCAAGCCAGACAGCTGTTAGCCTGAATTATGGCTGTTAAGGCCCTCAGATTCTGGGCTTTGCATGGAAGCAGCTGAGGCAGGAGTACATGTTCCCTTAAGCCAGCTTTGCTACGGCAGCAGTATGTGCTCCTCTGACAGGTGAAGCAGACAACTGGGTTTTTTAAACCATCACTAAGATACAACAGATTGGATCTGTCAACACCTCAAAAGACTAAGTTAATATCAATTTTATTTAGTGCATATCAGAAAGCAGATAGTTTGGTACCGATAATTAGGTTGCAGAGAAAAAAAGAAGACCAATAACATAAAAATACATTTTGGATGGGGCAGAAAGTAATATTCAATGAGATCACTGTTCTTGTTTTCCAGTTTTCCTCTGTAATTAAGTGGTTTGTTGGTCCGATGTCAATAGAGATAGATCTATTTATTTTCTTTAGTGCTTCATTTGACTTTACACATGGTGATGAAAAAGACAGTGTGGACTAAGGAGACATTAAAATTAAAAAAGCAACTCATAAAAGGGCAATATAAAGCTTTGATATTCTCTAGTGGCATGTTCTAGACTACTTATATGCAGTGTCTCTACACTTAACAGCTTAATATATTGATCTATTTTAACTACTCTAGATATTGCTGAGATGCCTATACATGTTTTCCTAGGGAGCTCTCTATTTGTCTGATATCCAAACATTTATTAAAACATGATCAACTCCTTTCAAAACTCAGTACCCAGAGTTAATAAGATACGTCAGTGATAATCTACAGCTACAAAGAGTCCTGTACAAAGCAGAAATATCTGACAACTAGAGAATGTGGAAGAGCTACAATGGTATAAAATATTTAGCTTCAATTGCAAGTTTCTGAAAAGAAGTCCTGATTACCTACTTGGAAATTTTCCATTAAATATGCTGATTTTCTCATTGAATATGTTACTATTAAAAAAAGGTTTTCTTAGGATATATTTAAAAACATCAAATAGCAGTTTCCTTTAAGTTTATTCTTAGTGTTCTGTACAAAAGATAAGAATCTGATTTATATATAATTAGATAATTATTTCACCAGAACATATTAAGTCTTGAAACACAATTTGAGTAATTTTAAATTCTGGTGATTTTGTAGGAACTTCTTTTATATACAGCATGTTTTGAGATGTGGGACTGAAGAAACTCTGTGACTTCTTTAGTACTACAAACACCTAGCTAGGGATATGGATTAGGCAGCACAGCTCAGCCTCTCTGAGTAGGTGACCTCAAGGGGAAGATGATTAAGTTATAATAGTTAGTATTTTCATAAGAGACCTCGGTTTCTAAAGTGCCTTAAATCCAGACATGAGGATGAGGTCCTGCCTAGATTAAACAAACATAAATGTAAGTGAATAATAGAATTAAGGAAGTGCTCTTCGTGTCCCACAGTCTTTGACTCTCTTGAAGGTGTACAGAATGAGAAGGAGTTGGGTTTGGCTTGTAAAGTCCCGCAAAAAGAAATGCACATGAAGGCCAGAAAATGCTAAGAAGCACAAACATTTTACCTTCCCTCCCCTTCAGCTTCACTCCCTATTCATTCTTTCTTCACATAACCTGTTTTCCCTCCTCTTACCTATGCTTATTTTGTCAGCTCTCTGCACCTTTATTCAAATGTTTCTCTCTCCAGTCCTGTTCTATTTTGACTGACTATTCTGCATTTTCGAGGATAAAAAGCTAATGAGGAAAGAAAGGTGTTTTGAGGGTTAAAAGCCATTTCACTTATGTTGTGGGACAGGTACTTTATGTTTAGAGAACTGCCTACCTCAGGCAAGCTTGACAGGCACCTTCAAAATAAGTCAGTCTTCCAAATGTATCACCTCTCCGTTCTCAAAAAAGAAAGACTGTTTTTGACTTTTCCTGGAGATTATATTGCATTTTGGCAGGCCTTCCAAGATAAATACTATTTTATTCTAGCCGGGCACCTAGGTCAAGCACAGATTATGAAGCTTAACAAATAAGGAGAAATCTGGAAAATAAATGTCTGATTTTAGCTTCATAAAGACCACTCTCTGTATGTTACACCTTATGCTGGTACTGTTTTTCCCTCTGCCTGCACAAGGTGGTATACTTCTTTCAGGTAAGCTATTACTGATGGTAATTTTTTGCAAGTTATTCCATTAAACTTTTGTGTAACAACTTTGTTAATTAGGTCATAGCATGATAAACCTTTTTGATTAGTAAAAATGCCATCCTCCCCCAGCTGCCCATCCCCCTTTCTGCACTTTCTTCCCCCACCTTGTTGACACACAAGTTGTCATTTGTGCCAAACGTGCAGTAAATCAAAAAGGAGAATTAGCTATGTTTATCTGCTTTTTCTAGCTTAAACTGTTGAACAGCTGTCTCAGCCCATAACAGAAGAAGTCAAATGTCTGACTAAGCAATTTAGTGCTATTAGATTTGTATTCTAGAATACTCTAAATATAAAACAGAGACAGAATTATGTGGGTTGAGGACAATACACAAAACTGATCTTTGGAAATACGGGTGTCTGCCAGGTAAGTGTTTCTTGCATTCAACCATGAGGCAGTGGAAAACTACCTTTAGGAGATTTGCTTGTCATTGCTCTGTACTATATATAAACAGCATTAAAATCTATTCCTTAAAAAAGGAAAAATAAAGACGAATTTTGCTCTACAGACGTGCATTTTTTACTGGAGTGCAGATGACCCCTTTCTTTTCTGTCTTCCAGTCCGATCTTCTTGATATTGAACCAGTCTTCATCTCATCTTTCTCACTGAACTATTCTGATGACACGCAGGGAATGTTTTCTTTCTAACCTTTCCTCTGCAAAGTACACAATAACAAAGGCCCTTGTCTTCAGAAGTGAGGAAAATGGTGATGGTTTAAGAATATAGTCCTAGTTCCCTGCTGTTTAACAGTCAGCTTTAATAAAGTGTTCAATTTGCAAAGCATAAATCAATATCTCTGATGTGACCCTCGCAGCTGCTAGAGACTGACGTGTGCCTCTACTCTGGTGCTTATTGCAGCTATGTCCTGCTCTCACCCCTGGGTTCTGTTCTGTGGATAACTCTTGCTCACACAGTTTCTCTGCCTTCCAGACAGTGCAGTCACTGGATCTCTTTACCAAACTCTCAGATGAGTCCCCCCCTACTGTGCAGCCCCAATCCATGGAACTGGGTTCCTATAGCTGCACAGAGCTATTATCAAGCACATATAGAGTATAAATGAAGTTTAGGAGGAGTGAATTGAAAATATTTACTGTTTATCCCTATTTCAATGTAATTCTACATAGAATTTTGGCAAAGTTATTAATCAAAACAGGTTTTAATTATGTGTCTTTTTTCTCCTGCAGTCTGTTGACTACAAAGTGATTTTTGAGGGAGAGAAAAAAAAAGCACAGTGAATTAAAATCTGGATCTTTAGGTAAAGTGCACTGGCTAATGTAGCATAACTGTTCTCATCTGGAAACAAAAAAAGCTACCAGGTCTCTCTCGTCATGTACTATTATCTCATGGAATGGTGCAATTAGAAAAACTTTGCTTTAACTGGAGTGGAATGGTTTGTACCTCTTCACTTATAAGTGTGATGCCACAGAGGCTGCAGATGTACTGCACATTCATTGGCATAGTTGCCTCCACATTTTAATGTAAGAGAGTTTTCAGTGGGGTTGCAAGCTCTTAAAAAGCAATAGTCAGGATTTTCTTAGTGTTGTGGTTCACCACCACTGGTTTCTTAGATTGTTGGGTACAGTGCTGTGCTCTAGCATCACACTGACACTGAGCAGCTCTGGAGGGGGACTTGGCACCAACACATTGTTGCAGTCAAGGATCTGAGATTAAAGAAGTGTCTGGATTTGAAGTGAAAACTATTTCTAGCTGCTCAAGCTGTAAAATGGCTGTCTGGCCAGTTGAGTTATGGAAGTGTAAATTCATGGATGTAACTGATATTCCCATGATGGGAAGTCCAGCTAAGTGACCGCACAGTTCTCTCATCCATAATGGGACCTGATGTGCTGTCCAGTGATCTGGAATCAGGATAGATCTCTTAGAATCTCTTTTTTACTGTACTCCAGTGACTCTTAGTACATCTAGAATGAATTTTAACTGCATGCAACTAAACTTCCAGACTGTCTGGAAAGACAGTCCCAGTGCTTTTACTGCAAGTTTTTAGTAACACAAGATGTGAAGTTTGGGACTTCCAAAATAAGGATTGAGACAGTGAAGGCACTTTCACTAACATAGTGAATGTTGACTTAGATATGTATGTCTTCATTTCTTTCCATATATCAGATATTCAGCCCTATGCAGTCTGAAGTAAACATTCAGATAAAGTTATTGTAGAAAGATGTATTGATTGACTTTTTAGAAATAATTCTGCCCAGCAATCCCTGCTAGATCAATAATATGTTTAGCTGATACTCTCAACAGCTGTGCCTGAAAGTCAGTTTGTTACTGTTTAATAGCTTTTATTGGTATAGACTATGTGAAATTGTACGCAGTTCCATAATTGATTTTTTTTTTGTTGCATTCAAATTTGATTTTATGCCACTGTAATTTTTTTGAGCAAATTAGTGAACTGTCATTTCTATCCAGAGAAACTGAACTGAGAACCATGGAACATGTTTTTTGTCATATAAACATTGTGCAACAATAAATAATATGAAGTCACTATGAAACAGTCAATACAAAGTACTAAAATCAGAAAGTAATGGTTGGTTCATTTTAAGCAAAATTACAGCCTCGGTGTGCCTGAACTTGTGAATATTTGATGAGGCAAGGAGAAAGAAATATGAGAAGGGGACTCCATTTTTAAACAGAAATTAATCGTTAAAAAGGTCTATACAATACATTTTAACCAAGTTGCTGCCAGGGCCCTCAGTGGGCCTGCAGACTGTAATCATAATTTTCCATATGCCTTCTCTGAATCTCTTCCTTGTCTTCCAGGCTTTGGCTACTTCTGTTCACAGGCAAGTATGGTGTGGAGCAACTGAGTAATGTTGGATCAGACTTTAAACAGCTAGGTCAGGAGAAAGCTGAGAAACCTCAGATGGGACTAGGATGCACATTTCCATCCATGCACACTCCATCCCTTGGCTCAGGAGCTGCTTTTCAGCTCAAGACTTGCTGTTATGTGGATGTATCTGTGCTGATCCTGCATCGCTGAGAGGAGGAGTAAGACTAACAACAGGACAAATATCAGCTGCACAGGAAGGCAATTTATTATGACTTTGCTCATTTAAGCAACCACATAGCCAGTTTATTTGAGTAAAGTCATGCAGGATTAGGGACTAGGGCCGTATTAAATAACAATAAATACATGAGTCATTCATGCAAGGAAGGTACGTACAAAGGGCAAATTATTCCAGATTACAAAACTATTTAAGAGTGGAAGTGAAAACATCTTATTCCCTTGTTGTGCTATGATTATGTGAGATCCAATTGCAAATAAATCAGGTAGGATAAACAAAATCTATATATTGTTGTATATGGTATTTAGTAAAAAGCAGCTTAACACCTCTTAATGTAAAATATAAAAACTCCAGCAATTATGCCAGCGAATGTTTCATTAGCCACAAAATACCTAACAGATATAGAAACACTGCCTTAAGAGGTTCTTGGGAGACTTATGAATCACCTTATGCCATGGCTCCACCTGGGCAGTCAGGCTGGTTACTTAGTTAAATCTCAGGTAACATTCTCTTAACAGGTGGTTCTTTATAGCAGGAGGAGGGAAATTTGTGAGCCTTTGAGCTGAGTACCAAGCCAAGATGGCTGATGAAGACCAGGTTAGGGGCTATCAGTTGTGTAAAGCCAAACAACCTACCATGTGGAATTCACAGGGTGCCAGTGATGTCAGGAAAATAAATTAAAAAAAAAGCTACAGGAGTAAGAAAGCCAAATTGTACTTGGCAGTTGCACTGGGATAGACATGTAATTTCTTGGCCCCACTGTCTTCACCCCTTCTATCTGCACTATAGAGATACTAATGCTCTGTATGCTGACTTTCTGCTATTTTAGCTGGTGCGCTGTAGAACCCTGCCATGTTGCAGCACAAAGAGATACAGAGACAGACCTTGCTGCTATTGATCTGTACAGGGCATCTGTACAGCCCAGTGCTTGTCTGCTTTGTGAGTGGCCACCACGCACACCTTGTACCTCAGCTTCTGACCTTAAGACAGCAGGGCAGCTGCTTGTTTCCTGTGTTCATCCTTTCTCTATATAGTAGGTCATAATAAGTGATCCTATAAAGGTTTAAAACCACATATTTTTGGACATCAGATCATTATCTAATTTTAGAGCATTGTAGCAGGAGTTTCAAGTGAGGTCTTTTCTATAAACCCCATTTCCTATTCTTTTCCACCCATAGTGCTTAGCGTAGGATGGAGGGCAGGTCTAGCATTGCAGGTTAGTTCCCCCTCTGTGATGGAGGTAGGACAGCTTCCCTGCTGCCTCTGGTTGCTTTTAATGAGATGTAATCTTATTTCTCACCAGCAGTGGGCTGTTTTTTGCCTTTACCACCAACAGCCATTTGTGCTGTTCCATTGCTGTGCAATCCCAATGTATGCAAAGCCTCTCTGCACTGTGTGACAACCTCAGTAACCTTTGTATACAGTATAATTTTGTATACAGTCTAACAATACCAGCAGCATCCAGACCCTCTTATCAGCATACCAAACCAGCATGGAATGCCCTGCGTGGAACTGATCTGCCACAGCTAATTTGCAACTCAAGGGCGTAGGGCTTTTATTTATCTTATCTCCAGAGGATAGAAACTCCCACGAGGGTGTTGCAACTTTCTAGTTTGTTATTCAGTGGTAGATTCTATGCATATTAACCTGCTGAGTATTGACACCTAGGAAAAATTTAGCATCCAGAGCAACTGTGACTGATTTCAATGTTATTTTTTTTTTTTTGTTTAGTTGGAAATCATATACTTGCCATAAATCGTAAAAGGACCCAGGGTTCTGAAACAGCCTTCAAAGATGGCAGAGAGCCAGCTTTACTGCTATTCTGATAGGGTCTGAGTATGTAAACCAAACCTTTTCAGTGTGCTTAACATCATGTGTTTCAAAGAAAAAAAAAATCATCAATGCCCAACAGCATCCTAATTTGCAAGCACAGAATTTTTTTTTCTAATAAAGTTTTTTTGCCTGTTAACACTTGTGTCAGCAGCTATAACAGAACACAGTTACAGGAGAAAAGACTCCTGAATGCAACTTTATAACAAGAACATGACATTAATTAGCAAAGAATGACTTTCACTGGGGATCAATTTAGTGTGCTGTAAAGGAGGAAGCTCCTTTGGCGCTAGAGGGAGTTGCTGTTTCCTAACAACAAACCTGTCCCATGCAGCTGAAGTTCAGCCATATGGGGACTTTATTGGTTTACGAAACTTATATGCAAACTGACTGAGTGAAAGATCAAGACAGAGACAAAGGGAGCATTAGACTGAACATTTCTGAACAAGATGTGGCAAAAAGCAAAGTTTACAGACAGTAAACACATCACTTTTCATTGTGATTCTTAAAATTAGTAAATTAGTTGAATTAATATCCCACTTTGGACTTAATTTGAATCTCCACCTTTTCTGTTTAAGAAAGACTGAGATGTTCTTCATTAGCAAAATCTAAAATCTAAAAATCTGCAATTTAGGGATAGCTTCATTGGTTTTAGCAGCTAACTTAGGTCCCTGCTCAACAGAGATATTTCCAAAAGAGGTCTGAATTCCAAATTCCTGAGTGATGCCTCAGTTGGTTACTTGGGCATGGGAGAAGTAACAGAAAAAAAAAATCCCTGCAAGTGTTTACAAAAATAACCATGAACTATGGTGATGTTAACAATTGCATCATTAGTTTTAATTTTCATAGAATCATAGAATCCTTTAGGTTGGAGAAGACCTCCAAGATCATTGGGTTCAGCCATTAACCCAGCACTGACAAGTCTACCCTAAACAATGTCCTTAAGCATTGCACCTGCAGGGATAGTGACTCGACCACTTCCCTGGGCAGCCTGTTCTTTAATTTTGGATAGAAATAATTAATTGTTTGTAATGGTTATATGTACTCATGTGGTTTTCAGACCTAAAATAATGTCCCAGAGCTTGAAGTATTCATCCCCAAAGCTCATGCAATTTGGTTGCTGTACATAGGGTTGTGCAGGCATAAGTGATGGGTGTGTAAGATGCAATCATACTGATTAAGAAATAGGGTGAAGAAAAGTTGAGTTTTGGTCACTACTGATAGGAAATAAACACAGTAAATATCAATAGATAGATATCAATAGATAACACCAGATATCAGTAAGTATCAGTAGATATCTTCAGTAGAAGAATTTTAATTTTCAGTTTTAATTTTGAATATGAATAAGGGATAAATCCACTTTTGTTTACGTAAGTCTACCTTGAGAATCAACAGCATGCCACAAAGTACTGTCTCAAAAGAAAATACCTATGTTTTTATGTAGAGGAGAGGGTCTAGCACTATTTGATAGCCTATTTTGTATCCATTTGTTTAAAAAGGAAAATTCTTTACAATTAATAGCATAAAGAGATTATCCTCCCTATAGTTATCCCCATCTCTGCAAACTTGTCTCCTTTGCTCTGGTATTCTACATAAGAATGGATACCAAGATGGTGTAGAAAACATTTGGATTGAAGAATAAATTAACACTGTAGAAAATGAAACCTCTTGTTGTTTGTATCTATTTTCATAACTGCTATGAAACTTGCTGCACGTTTCAGAACAAATATTATTAGATCTCTTATTCATTCAGATCCTCATATTTCCTGCTAGTAGAGATGATACCTTGTCTTTTTTTGTCTGTGCACCTATAAGCTCCATGGCATGAATAATTAATCTGCTATAATAACAGTGAACTTAGTAGTTTATGGCTTAGCTTTCAAATTTGCAAGAGTATTTATTCAAAAGTTTTAAATTGTTTAGTGCATTGGCCTTGAGGGCACTAAAATGTACACAACACACACAAGCTTTGACCATTCAACATGCATCATCAGTAATACAATTAAAGTCTTCTGAACTGTACGAGCCATCCAAATTATAATGAAATGGAAAATTGGCTTTGAAGTCACTAATTACCACATTGACAGGGCACTATCTTGCACCTTTAAACATTAGGGATTTAATTAGAATATTGGATTAAAGAAAAATATGATTTAGCCTTTTCTCAAAAGGAAAAGTGAAATCCATAAGCTTTGCAGGACAGGCTGTTGCAGATGTATCCAAAAGATTCTGAGAATGCATTCAACGAAGAAAAATCCTTGGCATCAGTCACATTCCCTGAGTGTTCCTTCCTTTTGAGGAAATGGAACATGTTTCCTTTTAAAATATTTACTGAATTCTTTGGAATCCGTGCCTATGTGAACATTTTTTTTCTATGATGTTGAAATGCATTTGCTCTTTTGGTTCTTCTGTTTGCTCTGTGACTCCCAAATTAATGCATTCAGGTTCTCTTCTCATGCTATGTTAGACCAAGGGAAACTTTCTTGGAGGAATGAAATGTGAAGTGCTTGAACTTTTCCAGCTCTTTTCAAGACTCTATGAAGACTTGTATTTTCTAGGAAGATGTCTTCATAATAACCTCAATTATTTTGCTTTCCCTTTGCCTCTGAGTGTGGCCTTCTTAGTAAGATTAAGGATAATAATTACTTTAAATCGAAAAGTTGGGGCTTTTTTTCCCTCTGACACACTTATAACTAATAGAGATATAGCCTAATTAATATATTATGTCTGTGGGAAAAGCTAACCACTGTGAAATCTAGGTTCTATTGCTTATCTTCTATGATTAGTGGCTTTTTATTAGAAACTCTGCATTTCTGGCAATACATTAGTTTTAAGCTGGACGCTGGTGCACAAAGCAATACATTTCTCATTTGCCTTCTAGCTGGCAGTCCATTCATCTCCTGGTAGAACTCCTGTGAGGAATTAATCAGGTTTAATGAGGCCCTCATTGTCTCCTTTTTGATGTTATGCACTCTGCTGGTGCACCCTTGCAAAATGACATAATATATTAGATTTTTTGCTTCTTCCTACATGTATTTTGTGACATGCTTTCCTGGATTGTGCTGGCTATCATAGAGTATAAGGCTTCATGTGACATTTTGCTTGACTTTGATTTTGAGCTTTGTATGCATATTCCTTAGCACCCTGCAGAGTTGAGCTTCATACCAGACTCGTCCTTTTTACTGACATCTTGAATTTTCAGTCATGTCTGCTGAATTAGATTGCCATCCATCTGCTAGAAGCCTTGCTCTGGACTGAGTAGATCTTGAAGTAGGTCTAAATAATGTGCCCAGATTTAATTTTAAACATGCCAGTCTTTTAAGTGTTTTCTGAAGCTTTTTAGTTGTGTCCTGCATTTCAATATTCTTTTACTTCATGAAAAAACAAATTTGATTCTTCAATTTTCATTCAGCTACAGGTACTCTAATGTACTCTTGTACCCTAGATAAAACCACACTTTTGTGTTTCAGTTTGTGGCAGAGCTATTGTACTTCTTACATTTCTATGCTGCAGTTTCACTGCTTCTTTGATCTATATTAACAAGAGATGCCTAAACATACCAGGCATTTCAGCACCAGTCACCGTAAAATAGGTGATCTTCTCAATGTCATTTTTACTTTTTATGATATCTATTGCTTTTGTGTACACTGTATACTAGTGTTTGAACTTCCATTGTCTGCTGTATTTCTAGAGAGTAAGAGCTGTGATTAGGCCTTCAGAATATGTATTCTAATTTTTTTCTGATGTTATATAACATTAAGTAGACTCTGGGAAGCAGGACGCATAGCAGAGATCAACTACGTTAAATGCTTTGATTCCAGTTGGGTTTGAATTATTTCATCTTCTCCTTTATATAGTACAAATTTTTCAGAGGTGCAGCTCTTCCCAAAGAGTGCCACTAACAGTACAGGGAATGTACAGGAAGCTCAGTAGCCAGGGAAACAGGAAGCTATGTGCTTCCTGGTCAGTCCTTCCACACGTGCATTCCTGGGTAGGTAAGAGCAGCATTCATGGGGAAAAAAAGAACTTGATTCTCCAAGGGAAAAACAGTAATTGCCTTGTGTTACAGATTATAAATGGAAAAAAGTTCTGCCTTGGTTCTGTGTTACAAATGGATATTCATCCTTTTTCTGTAAAGTGATACTGTATATTGCTTTGCTGCTTATTTCTATCTCCCCAGTCTTGGTTGAAGCAAACAGCCCTTGGCCAAATAAACAGTTGGTAACCTTAGCTCCTTTGACTTGAACTAAAGTGGAGAATTTTCCTGAGAAAGAGGCTGATGCAAGAGTATTTTTCTACCTTTCTTTCACTTTTATTTTTTTTCTTTTATCAATACTCACACTTGAAGGACCTGCGCTGCATTTAAACAACTTTATAGAATTGTGCTAGTTTTACATTAGGGAAATGGTAGGAAAAAACTATTGTTCCATGCATTTCTTTCCACATTTATTAATTAATAATTAGTACCTCTGAATGCACAAACACAGTTCCTATTCTCTGTGAAGAAAATTTACTTGAGTGCAAGGAATGTGTCAGAAGTGTTATGCATAAAATTTGTGTAGATAGGAGTGGCATTTTCCCCTCAAAACTACTAAAGAAAAATAATCTTAAAACCTATGGCATCAGCACATCTGTTTACTTTCATGCAGAGAATACCTTTTTTCCTTAAAACCTTCTCTTTTCTGTGCAATGGCTTGGGTGGGCTTGCTTAGATATGTTTCCCTTTGTAATATTTTCCTAAGATTCAAATTACCTAGAAATGCTTGTCTGTGGGTGATGGCCTCTGACTTATTTCTGGTGCACTGCATCATCAAATAACATCAGTTTTCCTTCTGAAAACTATGAGAGTGAGAAAATGCTGTGGTTATGTCAGGAGACTTGTCTTATCTTTCTCCCTGGGTTATAAACTTCCTGCCAGTTAACTGCCAGGATTTTGACACATTTGGTTTATGTGTAGCCTCTGAAGACTGCATCTAACCTAGCCTTTTTTGGCAAACTCCCCATTACACTCTTAGGCTGACACTGGAGCAGCTCCATCTCTACTGGGATTTCTAAAGTAGACCAGCCGCTTTTGTTGCTATGAAAGTGTTGTCTAAACTTGGTTAGGACAGAACTTCCTGGCAAAAATAAGGTGATAACAACTGCCAAAGACCTTGCTGGTGTTCTGAATGTGGTGTGACACTCCTCGTTGCTGTTAGCAAAAAAAATAAATATCTAAAACTCTGTCAAACTGACTGATTTTGTCTTTGTTTCTGCCTATAAACCCCATTTTCCCCCTGTCAGCAATAGAATTCTATGCCCTTCTCTACTAAAAGCAATGAGAATTTGATTTCTGACATGAAGGAATTTGGGATCAGATTAAATTAGTATATGGGCTGTGTTTTCCCATAATAAGACCCTATTCTGGTTTATGAAGCACATGCTGTGGATGAATTTATTTATAGCTTTTAGATGATTGTTTTGTTCAAGTAGTTTTCTAAAAAAAAAAAAAAAAAAGAGGTGCATGATCTTTTGAAAACCTTTCCTGTTCCATTTGATATTTATACTAAAACCTCAGATCCTTTCTACTTGTTTCTCATTAACTGTTTTGAAAAGTATGTGGAGAACTTAGAGAGGTTTTAAATCTGACATCAGATTAAGCGAAGCCTAATTTGCATGGAAAAAGTTTTTGTTGAGACCATTCAAAGATTTGTTACATTGTTTGTTTGAATTTTTATTTCTGATGACAGTTTTGAATATTTGTGAGAAGATCTTATTTTAGAGATCCAATGCCTGTCTTGTCAGATAGGGGTTGACCTCTACTGATCAGGATTCCAAGGTCCCCCCGAATTGTTTCCTATTTTTCCACAATAGGATAGTAAGATTAAACATTCATTCTTCATTTCATACAAATGGGATGTCAGAAAAAATAAAACAAATTTCTTTAGTCTTCTGTGAAGCTCATAAAGAAGGAAGAAAGTTGTCTGTGTGCACATCCCTAGATTCTTCCTCTCTCTGTCATTTCAGGTTGTTAGCATCTGGAATCTGTTTCATCAACTTTCATAACTTTAATGCTATTTAATTTTCTGAAAGCATAGCCCTATTTTTAGGCTGTAACACAGTATTGCAGGGGGAAGGTTTTGACTGATTGAAGCTGACAAAGCTCAGAGTTTAGAATGTCCGAACTTGTGAAACTGCAGCTAAGGAATGCCTGTTCCAGGCATTCTCTATGGAAAAAACCAAGGTCAGGAAAAGTTAAACTGAAAACTGTCAGCTTCCTGAACTTGTACTATGCTTATTCTAAAAAATTAGCATTTGTTTCTGCCTTTGAAATCATGGCAAATACTATTCCATCAAGCCATATATGAATGTACATTCTGTTTTGCAGAAGAGGCTCTCAAAAGTCAAAGATCAAAGCTGACAGCTGAGTTTTAGAAACCAGAGGGACGGAATCATAATTCAGCTCTTTGCATATTTGAGGTTATCTCCACTGGATACTCCTGTCAAGGCTGTGTGTGATATGAGAGAGCAAGTATTACAAGCAAATTCACCGGAGAAGAGGGAGAAAAAAATATGGCTGTCGTTTTCTGTCCAGCAACCAGAAGAGGATTAGATAAATGATGTTGTCAGGCTTTTATAAACCACAGTTTATACTGTTCTTCAGAATCAGTGAAGATAACAGTCAATTCTGTGCTGTGGGGTCTTCCTGAACGTAATGATTCCTGTTATATCAGCATTAAACCTACACACCAGGAAAGTATTAGCCCACCATTTGCATGAGTTGGGCAATATACAGCACACTTCTTTATGGGGTTTTTTTTGTTTGTTTGTTTTTCTTGAACTAATTTTATTTATTGTAATAAGTAAGAAAATTTTGTTTCACGTGTTTTTCACAAGCTATTATAATTTGTCCATTATCAGTCAAATTTAAAATCGCTCAGTGGTGAACCCTGGCAAAAAAAATGCCATCCCTAGCTTGGGATAATTACACTCGCCACACATTCTAGAGTTAATTAAAGTATGACCCCCAAGACTATAAACCCTTGAACTGTAAAAAAACCCCAAGCTTTACTGCCTTTTACTCCCTTTTACACGTTTATTAGTTTTTACTGGTGGGAGCTAACATTTAGAACTGAGGGACAGGTCCAATTTGAAAGAGACCGGTTCTTAAGCTGTGAGATACTGCTCTTATCAAACAACTATACAACTTGCTGTTGGTGGAGTATGAGGTCAGAGCCCAAGCAGCATAACTAGCATTATTTTATCAATAATATACACTGCAGTATAACTGCTCTATAGCAATACTTTTTGGATGTGCAAATGGTTTTGCAGATTAGGCATAAGATTACAGGTGCATAGATGTTTCATTTAGAAAAGTGGATGGACACCAAACTGGGTATTATTACAGTGATATACAGCCTCATGCCTTATGAATAATAAATGTTGAAATCTGACAGATTCCACTGGAACCACTCAGCTCTCCAAAAAAAGGGGGATAAAAGAGAGCTTGAGCATTGGTGTTAGTTATGAGAGAGGCACTGAGTAAACTCAATCTGGTCTTGAATCTGAATTTGACCTTTGCTGGGATAGTATACTTTTCAAATCCCTAAATGTTTAACTACTGAGATAGAAAAATGGATGGTAAAAATGCCTGCACATTGTTAAGATTTGGTATATCGACATTTATCTGTAATTCCACATCAAACCAAAAAGGGTTTTTGTTATCCAGCTGGTTATGCTAGATAATCTCAGTGTTTTCTTCTGGCCTCAGTGTATGAACGAATTTATTTTAAAGAACTGTATTAGTGACTACCTATAAAAACCATTCAAAGATTCACTGGCACAGAATACAGCTGTTACCACCAGCTAAAATACACAATATATAGCGACAGTGATATTTGTGCTCTTTTAGCTCCTTATGCTCACTCAGTTTCTTTATGCACTAACTTCCTATTTGTTTCCAGTTGCAGTTCGAAGGGTTAATTCTAGCTATGCAGAAAATACCTTTCGTCATGTTCGTCATGCACATCACTTCCTCATACACATTTAGTGACATCCAATGCAAATATATATATAATATGCATAATATAAACTAGTATTTTCTCCAGCTAACCATCCTGAAGTTTGCATTCCAGAGGTTCAGACATTTTGATCAAGTTTTGTTTCAACTGGTCTAACCTCCAAATTACAAAGCAGTGTACTGTAGCTGAGTTAATAAGCTATGAGGGTCTAGCTGTGGCAGCACAAACCTCAGTCCACATGACTTTGCAATGCCATGTGATAAATCAACCTGTATGCAAGTATCTGTTTCCCGGTCACAGTTGTTTCTGGCAGCAAAGGTAGTTTGGGTACATTTTCCATATGCCGTGTCTCTCTTGGCTTTCCCTGTCACTAACTTTGAGTTAAAGTGAGGTTTAGGAGGATGGTTGGTGGATGAGAAGCTGCTGACAACAGGATGAAGTGTGGCAATGCAGCATGTTTATCATACATTGCAGGCTTACGAGCACCAGGGAGGGAGGATACAATGCATACTGGTTCAGCAAAGCTAATCCTAAAGTTGGCAGACTGCAGTTAGTGGCGGTTTCTCTGTGTTCTCAAAATTCTCAGGTCAGAAGTGTGTTACTCATGGACGATGTGCTGGTTAAATCTAAGTGAAACAATCATATAAGACAGAACATTACAATTCTTGTACTGAGTTATTAAAAAGGCCAGATTAGAGGAGTCACTGCCTCTTTTAACCTTTCAAGTTCAGCAATCTACAGCACTGGATCTAAGGAAGTACTGGAGGACATGCTGCTGCTGCACATTGTTCCACCTGCTGCATTCACTCTCTTGCTGTAGACCATTAGGGAAGCACTATTAAGAGCAGGCTTGGTGCAGGTGGCATCACTGTGACATGAGCTGAACTTTAGGGATCATTTAAGAGTCATTCCAGTGCTGTCATCTATAGACAGTGGTGATAGAAGTGCACAGTGGTATGTTTTTGCCCTAAGTATTGCCTTAAGTTTAGTGACAGATGGATTTAATCTCCAAAGCCCATGAGAAATAAAGCAGTGTCTCAGGAGGAGGGTAAGAAGGAGGAGATGGTAAAACTGAGCAAGCCTTGGGGTATTTCCATGTAATATGCTCACTGTCTGACTGTAGCCTGGGCAGAAGTAGTTTCTGTAGACCATATAGCTAAATTCCTCCACAGGATTATGATGGTGAGAAGTTGAGTGGAAATCTGATGGTGGGAGGAGGTAAAAAGAAATTGCAAAGTCCTTCAGGAAAACTGTTTGCTAGGAGGGTGTTAAAAAGGTAGAGAAACCCAACCCAACATGTCCAGGAAACATAAATTAGCAAATGGATTAAGAGCTGACCTTGTTCTAGAAGCTAAAGTTGTGTAGCTTCACATAGGATGGAGAAATGCCTCTGTTTCCTGACAAAGGCAAACAGTACTGGATTTGTTATCTTAGCAGATATTTTGCTTTCTAAAAGGTGGGATAATTAATGAGTTATTTTGATTCTTTTGGGTTCTTAATGAAAGAAGCAAAATTTTGGTTTGGTCATAGAGAGAAAGTAACATTCTAAAGGACTGTAACATAGCAGCTGTGTTACCTTGGAAACAGTGTGAACCTTCATTAGGCAGGTTGCATTAATAAATAGCTAATTAAGAATACTTGGGACAAAGCATACATCATGCAATATTGCATCAGACCAAGTCAGTGTGTATTACCCTGAAGTCTAACTCTACTGGGACAGACAATTAGCTAGTAAAATAAATACAGGTTCAGTCATTTTGAAGAACATTATAAACTTCAAATAAATGGGGTTAGGGGCTCACTGATACCAAAATTGCTATGAAAGGTTGTCCAGCTCTGTTAGGTTGCAATGATATGTACAAACTGGGAAGGGAAAAGGAATGAGAAGAGTGACACATTCTATACAATATGATGCCATCTATACCATATAAAAGCTGCATACAGTGCAAATGTTTGCTTTGAAAGGACCTTTGGTTAACCAAGAAGAAGGAATCCTTAGTATTCCTTCATATTTACATATTTATATATTCATATTTATATGAAAAGCCATACCATAGATTAAACTAAAGGTCTCTCTAGTCCAGTACTTTATTCCTTCCATGAGTATGTGTTTAGATAAAGATCTAGAGAAAGAACAGGGCAGGGATTATTTCACCTATTTACTATAACATAAATAGTCTTAAAGGAGTCAGAAATTTAGAGCCTTTCTGAACTTCAAATACATCCAAAACACTTTGGTCAACCTTGTTTAAAGGTTCTTCAAAAACAATTGCTTTTTTAATCTTTCTAGATGTTTGGCATCCAAAACCATCTCATAACAATGATCTTTATGAGTATAAGCCGTGTGAGAAAGTAGTTTCTTGTTCTTGTTTTAAACCAGTTCCCCCATAGTTCTTGTTTCATGAGAAACTGTGAAGAATCACTCCTATTAATCTGAATATCATTTTGTACATCGGTTGTCTCTTTTTCAAATGAAACCCCTGCTCAGTGAGCTCTCTCATAAAAAAGCTGACATTTACACCTTTTCTCTTTTTACTCTGTCCTTTTTGAAGGAATATTATAAATGCAGAGTACATAGATACTGGCTGTACTACGGATTTATATAGTGGCAAGCTGTTATTTCTGTCTTTCCTAACGAGCTCATCACAGCTGTTTGTTTCATTACCCTTGAACACTGAGATGGGGTTTTCAGAGGACTATTTAAAATGTCTACAAGATCTCTTGCCTGAGAGGCTATAGCTAATTTATAGATCATCATGCATGCATAGCAAAAACTATTTTCTCCACATGTGCTTTACTTTGATTTCTACCAACATTAAATTTCAGTTGCCATGTTATCAGTGATTTAGTCACTACTGTTAGATCCTTCTGCTATTTTTTTGCATTTGATTCTAGTTTTAACTCTGATTTAAGATACGGAATAACAGAGATTCAACTCTTAGTGGTTACCCTCTATTTGAAAAGTGACCATTTATTCACGTTTTATTTGCCATCTATTAACTAGTTTATAACTTCTAAGAGGACTTCCTATGTTATCACATCACAGCAATCCTTCTAGCAGCGGGAAACGTGTTTTATGATTTTGCAAAATTCTCATGGGATATACTTACAGCCTGTTATCCCTTATATTTCAGAAACTCCCTGACGAGTGCACCATTGTTACTTGAGCTTTATTGTTTAGAAGGGTATGAGAGGTATCTCTATTCATGTGTAAGGCGGCTTCTTTTCCTGACAGAATTATCTTTCAGCAAATTCTGTGGAAGGCAGAAAATATTACATTCACTACCTATAATGTAGAACATACATAGGTAATGTGCTGCAGTAGCTGATGGGGTGACACAGTTACCTCATTAAAGCGTATTGTTTCCACAGCTTTGGGCTGCCATTGTAACACAACGAGGACAAATGAAGGACAATCCTTATCCTGAGCGAGCAGGATCTGAGCTTCCTGAAGGAGCATGCCTTGTTCATCCAATGTCTTCTGAACACTGTGGTCATCAGAAGAAGAGTTGAGCCTAAGAATGAGGATTTTCAGGTTGTGGTAAGAAGGTTTCTTTACATAGTAACAATGATTGGGTAATTTTACATGAACATCGCAATCAACAGCTCTGACCTGAGAAAATATTTACTCTAAAATATTTTGTTTTTAAAATTAACTGAGTTCCTAATCTTTCTCTGTACTGCAGGAGATGTGCATTAAATGGTCCACCAATGAAATATTAAAATCAAGTTTCTAGACCGCAGTGCCTCAGTATTTAGCTATAACACGAGAAGTTTAACCACCCAAAATTCAGGATCAGGTTGCCCAACACTTCAGCTACCCAACCACAACACATATGGTAGGATTTTCCAGAGAGAAAACTGGGAGAATCTAAGTTAGGATCCCACCTCTACATCCTGATTTATATAGGGAATGTAGACATCTGTGTGTGGATTCAGATGGTTTGAGTATCTTCTGAGGCGCATAACACAGGGCACACATGATACTACACTCAAAAAGTCTTTTGTGCACAGGACTGCTAAACTTTCCACAGGGTTGAAGCACAGGAGCTAAGCTGAGTTTATACTTTTCATAGACTCTCTGAGTCTCCTCTGTATTTCATTCTTCAATTGTAAAAGGTCAAGAAGAATACTGACATCTCTGGTATGCTCTGAAGATACACGTTGTAATGTAACGGAGGCCATAGAAGTGATGGCCATAGAAGTGATTTGAGGGTATGTAACCCCATAGCTTTGTACGAAGCTGACTGTACAAGGACCCACTAAGCTTTTTAATGGTGATCTTGGGGTTTAAATCCTCTGTTTTCAGGAAATGTGGCTTTACAATAATGTTTGTTTTGCAAAGTCTGGACGAGTGATATATGGTCTGTTCATATACATTACCTGCTGTGGGTTGAGCAAGAATATTGTGTTCCTGAGTGCTGGACGCACCACCTACCTCATGTGTGCGGGCACAGCTGTGCTGCTGGTGTCCTGCAGCACGGACAGCCACCTCCTTGGTGTCACGCTCCATGGTGAGGGGCAGCGATGTGCATCCGCCCGTACCAAGAACCCCCACCTCGGGCGCTCCGCTTTGTGCTCCGGTGGGCACAGCTTTTGTGAGTGCCAGTCACAGGCTTTATGGTCCCGGCACCCCGCTGCCCGGTGGTGTCCCAGCGCTCATCCCGCCGCTCCTCGGGTGAGTGCCTGTCATGTGGCGGGTGCGTCACGGGGGGCGCGGTGCCGCCGCCGGGGCCGGAGGCGGTGTCGGTGTGTGCTCTGCGCCTGCCACGCCGTGGGTCTGCACGCCCGCCCCACACCCGGGCACCGTGTCCTTTGGGGTCGCCCCTCCGCGTCGCATGGCGTGTGCCGGCCGCGGGCACCATGCAGTCTGCGTGTGTGCTGTGCCTCTCCCCGTTCGCCCTCTGCCTCCGCGTGTGCGTGTGCGGCCCCCGCCCCTGCGCGGCCCCCGGCGCCGCAGCAGCGCCCTGCCTCCGGTTCGGGCGGGCGGGGCGCTCGGGGGGGCGGCGGGCGGGACCCCGCGGAGCCGGGGGGCACCGACCGCCGCCTAACTCCCCGCACCGCCCGGCGAGGAGGCGGCGCGGCGGTTCCCTCGCCCGGTGCGGCCCGGCCCCTTCTCCCCCGGGCGCCGCCCCTCTCCGCGCCGCCTGTGAGTCAGGGCTTTGCCGGGCACGGGCGGCAGCCGCGGCCGGAGCGGGCGGGCAGCCTCCCCCGCGGGGCTCCATGGAGAAAGCGGCGGCGAGCGAGGGCGGCGGCAGCAACAGCAGCAGCCGCAGCAGCAGCCGCCCCACGTCGGCAGGCTCGTCCCCCTCGTCGTCCTCCGCCAGCCGCGGACTCCCGGGCCGGGCGGCGGCCGCGGGGAGGCTGGATGGAGGCGGGGGGGCCGGCGGAGGCGGCAGCAGCCCCGGCTCGGCGGCGGCCAGCCCGGGGGGCGCGCAGGCGCCCGGCGGCGGCGGCAGGCGGCGGGAGCCGGTGCTGGAAGGGACGCTCAGCAAATACACCAACCTCCTGCAGGGCTGGCAGAGCAGGTAAAGCGCCGGGCCGGCCCCCGGCGGCGCTGCGGGGCCGCGTCCTCACTCACCCCCGGCCGCCCCCAAGATGGTGCCCGGGCAACCGGCGCTGCCGCCCGACCCGACCCCTCCCCGGCCGCCGCGGCCCCAGGCCAGGCTCCTTTCCCCTTTTCCCCTCTCCTTCCTTTTGTTTTACTTGTTTACTTCCCCAGCCGAGTTTGGCTTAGAAACGGGCGGGGAGGTGGCCCGGTGTGGGGTCGCAGCGGTGCCCCTGGCGTGGCCGCCGCAGGTGCGGGCGGGGCAGGGAAGGGCTGACGCGGCACATGCTGCTGTCCCTGCCTGACAGGGTCCCGTTTCTAAGCTCCTTTCTCTGTCACGTTAGTCTCCGTCTTCTGTGAAGTTATCTTGGATACCTAAAGAATGAAAAGGCGACTGAGAGCCTACCAAAATAAAGGGGGGGGGGGGGGAATGCCATGCTTGTCATTATTACTATTATTTTCTTTCGCTATGGAGTGGGACAGTGGAAACAGTTACCTTTATGCTCATAAAATATCTTCTGTTGCTATGTCCTACCTGTTTGACAAGTCCTAATTTATGCTGATACGGGGACAGGCCCAAGTCCTGCAATTTGTTGGGTGTGGACAGGCTGACGTGCATCTGTGGAAGTCCCGAGGAAGGTCTGGTTTTGGTCTAGTTGTAGGGCAAAATTTTTTACAGAGTTGAAGCCAGACTGTGGAGTTAATAATGCTGTACAGGGATCTGTTGAAAGCAAGAGTGAAGAGTTCCTGTTAGTATTTTACTTTTTGTTATTCAACTTTGTCCTCTTAGGGGATGGATGAAGATGAGTATCTAAAACTTGACTTTCAATATAAGGCACCACAGTGGTCGGTTTGGAGAGAAGAAGATGCTTTAGAGAGAACATGTACAGAACTAGTTATAAACTATTCCACAAACCTTTAAACCCCCCCCCCCAACCCTTCTGTTGCCAATATTAGGTGATCACAAGCAGTAAGAACATGGGAATGTCTGGGACCTTGATGTTCTGACAGTAATTTTAAAGTATTTATAAGTGACAGAGTGCACAAATGCCCATGAAGTTATGGTGGTGACTCGTGTGCGGCTCAATCAGTGGTAGGAACTGTAGCAAGTACTTCCTGAAGAGTTTCAGAAGCTGGTCTAATTCCAAAGACTGGAGGCCATGCATAGGTGTGCCAGCTATAAGCGATAATGAATATGGTACGAATTGGATACACATAAAACTAGACTGCAGAATGCATAGACATAGAGAAGGCCCTTTACTGTCATTTGGTTACTGCAGTTCTGTTGTAGATTCGCATTACGCTTGTATCTGTTTGTTGGTTTATCAGTTCTCTTGTAGTTTTGTTTAAAAAAAAGAAAAAAAACGCATTTTGATACCTAAAATGGTGGATTAAAATCTATGACTAAAAATTAAAGCCTGTGCCTTCCCCCTCTTTTTTCCTGACAGCTCCATCTATTCTTGTAGAAACAATAGCTCATTTTACTGTGTGTGACTTTAAGGGTCATAATCTGATGAAATTACAAAATAGAGGTAATTGTTTATAAATCTTTGGGTCTAGAGCTGCCTGCTGGTTGTATTTAGGAAGAGATTGAATCTTTGATAAGGCTGACAGCTGGAAATAGCATGTATGACCTGTGTATGTCCATTAAATTTTATCTGAAAACATGGAAAAAAGATCATTGTCCCTTAAACAATTCTACCATAGCACTTGGAAATTAATGTCTGTTTATTTTTAGCAGTGTTTTTTAATGTTGCTTTATCATGCTTTGTCAATTGCCAAATTTATTTCCTGTAAATCTAGCCTTTTGAGCAAGTGGTTTATGATGATACAGAACTTTTAGGATAAGTAACTTTTTTAGTTTTTTCACTTACTCCATTCTGTTGGTGTGTGTATCTGTGGTTTGGGGTGTGGAATCTGATAGAAGTTCTAAAGAGATCACTTGAAATTTGAGACTTGTGGAAATTTGGCATATTATATAAAGTCCGGTAAATGAGTAGCGATCCATGGGCTTGGTTGTCTGTTTGGCCTCCTGGATATTTGTTCCGGAATGTGTTTTCTGTAAATCGGAGCTCAGTCTATAAGAGTCAGTAAGTGACTTCATAGTTGGCACCTGCAAATTATTCAAAAGCATATGTGTTACTGAATGATCATACAAATTAGTTTTGAATTTACTTCATCTGAAAAAAACACAAGATTGTTTAACTGCATGATCAATACAGCCAGATGGCATGAATATAAATAAAATGGAAAAATAAAGCAAAAACTGTCAGAGTTCAGTTATCATGGATTTGGAATGTTCTTCTTTAAAGCTCTTTATCCATTAGCCTAAATAATTTAAATGTACTTAATGTTGGCTCATGTCATGTGGTATTGAAGTTGAAAGGTCTTCCTAGATTATTCAACACTTAGTGTGCAGAGTAGCCTCTGCAAGTCTGAAGAAATTAATTTGAATTATAATAAAGAAGTATCACTTTTAAATAAATCTTCCTTTAGCAGGCATATGCAAGGTAATCTGATTTTGAATGAGGCAACTGAGTATGATTACTGAAGCATAATACCTCATTTATAAGCACTGACTGAAATAATTGAAGGCCTCAATTCAGTCAATCTAGATAGGTGCTTTACTTCTTGTTTTAAGAATTTCTGAGGGTTTGTTGTTTGTTACTAGAGAAATCTATTTGTTCTGTTCTAGCAGGTAAGGAACAACCTGATCTGGAAATCAGTGAGGTGATTCCTCACCTTTATGACAAGCAGAAGGAAACTCCAGGGTGTTTTGGTTGTTTGGAGGGAGTTTGTTGTGTGATGCAGGTGTCAGGGGCCCTGGGCATCTAGAGCATTTCTACTAAAGTCTGTAACTTTCTGTGGATTTTTTTCAGGTGTGGATATGGAAAGCAGAGCTTAAAGTAAAACAGACACTTGGACATAAGAACACTTGTCTCTGGTCTGAGACATTGGGGCATCTGGTTGTCTTTACTATGAAATTACAAATAATTGTGTTCTCAATTGAAGTACTGTTATGAATAATTTCTATTGGGATTTACTTGTTATATGTGTGTGGGAGGGTAGTAGCTTGTATTTTAAATGCGAGTTGTGTGGGTTTGATGGACAAATACGTCTCTGTAGCGTCATATCATGTCACACAAAACCTATTTTTCATGAATTAATTTGATATTAATGAAACATTTATTGCCTGTGACATTATTATCCTGTTTTTTTAATAGATTGGTAAAATGCTGTAAAAAGTTTTAAAACTCCCACTTGCCCAAGGTAGTTGGAAATCCACGTGTGGCATGCCTCCTGCTCTCTGCTTTTTCCTTGACAGTGTTTTTGGTACTTACACTTGTAGGGCTTTGTCCTGCAAGAATATATAAGGCCCTGGATCACCTGAATTTGAGCTGGGACTAAAATTTGGGTTTGTAACAACAATAAATGGATGCATTGTTGCATCCAGCAACAATGGATGTTGTTGCTTTTCTGAGCTGAACTGCTCTGTGTAAGTAGTTCTGTAGCCCAGGTGTTTTCTAAAGCATTACTTTGCCCTCTTCCTGTTTCCCCTCTCGGTTGAGAAATACATGCTGTTACCAGCCCACATGAATCATGCCCAATGTACTTCTTGTTCCTGGGCACCACCAGACTTCTTTTGGGAGTTAACTGCATTCTCTGTATCTCAACAAAAAATGTAAGTTTGAGGCAATTTGGGAATTTTTTGTTCTCAGGGTCTTTATTTGGCTTTGCAGTGCTACAGTGTAATTTCTTTCCTTGTGTGGTTGCAGAGAACATTTGCAATCTGAGTGCTGCCACCACAGAAAGACCCTTGCTTATTTCCAGTGTCCTGAGCAGCAGATAGGATACCACCAGAAGAACCATCAGACTTAAGGGGCTGACTTTGTTGGCTCTCAGAGGTTATGCTGCTCTTGACTGTAGCTGTTATGGGAGCGTTTTCTAAGCATGTTGACAAAATATGTCAACACTGTATTGTGCTGTAGCACAAAAATCTGTATGTAACTTTCATTTTTTAAACATTTTATATGTGTCTTGGAGAAGGAGATTGTGGCGTCTTAGGAAGAGAATTGATGAAGGTATCTTCAAACACAATTCCTTCCGAATTAGACACATCTGCTGGTGGAGTTTTGGGGTAGTTAGCACTTCTAATATTTGCCAGTTCTTCAATGGCACCAGTCCAATTACTCTAGCAATGAACTGTGGCCTTTTTCTGGTGAAGAAAAAATGAATAGATGATTACTAAACAAACTACATGACTATAGTTGTATAGGTATACCAGTATAGCTGCTGGGAGCGGAGTCTGTCCTGGAGAAATGAACTGTTTTTTAATATAGGAATAAACCGCACTGTCAGGATTCTAACGGTAGACAGTATCTGAGAAGATAGACATGCACTTAATGTTTGCGAAACTTGCTGAAAAGGGAATTTTTCGTGCTCTTACTAGAATCAGATCAACATCAACCCCTCCACTGCTTATCTTTTCATCTTTTTCCGTGGCATATCTATACAGGTTTTAACCTTCCAGGTTTTATTTGTGAAGGGGAGGACTCTGTTTTAAGGAGTTGGAGATGCAACCTTCTCTGTTTCTTCTGTTGTTGGAAATCTGCTCCTTAGGTTTAGGAACTTTGTTTATAATTCATTAGGAATTGTGGAAATCTTAAATTTTCAAGAGATTTTTATAATATTGCGCTAACATTCTATTAAAGATTATACCTGCAGAATAGATTTTACTAGAAACTGTGTTTTCCTTTGACTTGTAGGTTCTCTTTGTAGTAGGAGGCAAGGTGAAAAGGAAGAAAACTACTTAAACCCAACTTATTTTAGTTCTCTTGAGCAGGTGATATTTCCTGTGCTGAACAGGCAGCACTTGCATATCTTACATTACTGAAATTAAGAAGGTATGTAATTAATTTTAAATAAACTTGGAATTTAAAATGTCAAAAAGTCAGTTATTAGTAAATTCTGTTTTGGATTATGGCACTAATCTATTTTCTTAATCCTAAAATCTATGTAGCAAAAATAATCACTTTCAAATGTAAGCTTTCTTTTTTTCCTCTTCCCTTCACTTTTTGCTGTTGAAACGTTTCCCCCTTAAGTATCATTAATGCTCACTTAAAAAAAAAAAGGAAAACCAATAAAAAGTAAAAAGAAATAAATCAATCTTTTAAAGTGTATATCCCTAACTTCTTTGTAGGAAAATTTCAGTTAAGAAGTACTTTTTCTTTGTTTAGTTAGTGGTTGATTAAACCTAGCTGGTTTAGTGACAAACTGGTTGATTTAGTCTGAATAGCTTTTGCTGTTGCCTCTAAACTATCTCTTTTGGGAGAGTGGAGAAGGTGATTCAAACAGCGAAGTCAGAGAAGGAATTCTAACAACGGTAGAGGGAGGCTGAGAAATCCATCATTCTCTGCCCTTCAGTGATGCTTGCAAGTAACATTTGGAAGAGGACAACTTTGAACCTCAGCTGAAATTGAAAAGGATGGTCTTGCAGTTAAGGAATTAGTTTGCACTGTGGAGGTGTGACTGGTCGGAGAACTGCCATGGGCATTTCTCTTGTCCCCAGGCAGGTAACCCAAGTTCTTTGTTCCTCAGCTGCTTGTATCAAAAGGTGTCAGGACTGCTTATGATTATGCAGAGGATAAATTCATATAATGGATAATAATGTAATGCATAAGATGCTTGATAATAATGTAGAAAAAAAATCCGTTTAAGACAGATGAGACTTGTGCATTTTCACTCAGGCGGTATATTTGGGATATGCAAGTGTACTTCAAAGCTGAGCAGCAGTCTTGTACCAGAGGGAATGAAGTGACAGTCAGAATAAAGCATGGTCTTCCTTTTGCCCAGATGTCACACTTAGCTCTCAGACAGTGAAAAGAAGTAGCAGTTGGCACTGACACTGAAACAGGCACTTGCCCTTATCTGGGTTTTGTTATTACTGGCTCATTTTGCTGCTAACTTTTTGGATGATGATTTCTGTGCTTAGCAAGGCAGTGATAAATGTGGTTAGAGGGAGCACACATGCACTTCCTGGCTTATTTAAAAAGTCCCACCAGTTTATGAATATGTATTTTGTTCATGCAGGAGAAGTGACAGTAAGTTGCTAAGCTAAGAAATGTTCCTGAAATCATTTTATGAGTATATAAGTATTCAAAAGTTTTCCCCAGTCATTTTATATTTAAAAACGATTGTTTAGTAAAAAGAATGTATTTTTTGCTTTAGCTTCTCCTAATATTCCTACTTCGTTCTTTATGATGTATTTAGAAGGCTGAACCTTCTAAGTGAAAAGGTTGCTAAAAATTGCCATAACTATTGCTTTTTGATGTAAAACTATATTTGTCAATTATATATTATAATGAACAATGAAACAAAAAGTAGTGAATTTGGTTCATCAAAAAATGCTGAGTTTGTTTCCGTAGTCCTAATATACTTATACAACCTTATTTTCAAGTATCTTGCCATTATACTTCAGATCTTATAGCTTTTGTGGTTTTCTTCCTGAGATGTTTGCTTACTTTTTGGAACCTAATGCAGGGGGACAAAGTTTGTTTCGTATTTAACTGTTGCATATAAAAATGATTCAGTAAATGTTCTCTAAATGCTACTGCACTTCACCTTCCAAGATGGCATTTAATTAGTAGGTAATTTAAAGTAGAAGAATGTAGATTCTCAACTACTCAGTTTTGCAGCACAAACCATAGAATTTGCCGTGATTTGTCTTCTGTCTAGACTTGTATTTCTCTTTGGATATTGATCTGAGAGTTTATCTTCTGATGATAGAGGATTCTTCACCATAGCTATGGCAACAATTTGCCCAGAGTTAATCACTGCTTAAAAAAATGCCTGTTTTACTCAGTGTATCAGCCATTGACTCTTCACTGAATCTCTTTATGCTGGACTGAAGATACTTCTTATAAAATTTAGGCTCTATGTGCAGCCTTTTTGGGCAGGCTATGTGGTTATTATTTGTCTGTATTTGGAGTATCTAGACCAATGGAATTTTCTTGGTGCAAGTTAGCTCTCCCAGTAACTTTAATAATTCATGATAGTCCTGATTATTACTTGGTTTTCAAAGTTTTTGTTCTCATATGGACACCGGAAATATGTAAAGTTTCAGCTGTGGTTGCACTGGAGATCAAATACAGGGGTAAGGCATCCTGTTTCCTTCAAATCAATATTTTTTTCTCTGCTTTAAAAATTGAAAGACCATTAGCTTCTTAGATCTCAGTCAGTTATTTTTTTAAAAATTAGGTTGTTAACTTTGCTTCTTAAGTTTAACTGTTAGGCTGGTTGCACACAACACTGAACAACACTGAGATCTCATGTTCCCTGGTGCTGCTTGGGTTCTTCAGACAGGTATCTCCATACCCAACCCCTTTTTATTTCCTACTTACTTAATCTGCAACATCCAGGTGCTTGTTATTCGTTTTCTCCTGGTACCCATTATATTTCTTGATCCAGTGAGTAACATATGGTGTAGTACTATGAAAACGAGTGCCAGAAGTGTCAAAATGAAGGGTAACACTACACTAGCATGCTTTTTTTTTTTTTTTTTTGTCTGGGAAGGTGTTGGAAAGGATTGCTGTGGGAGCTGTCTCCCTGCAGTATGTTCTCTTCATGGTTAGCATGTTATTGCATATTCCCAGTCATACTTCTTGAGCTTTCTCATGGTGTGGGCAGGCCCTGTTTTTTGAGGGGGTATAAATAGTAGTTAATTATTTGCTTACAGGAGACAGTAATTTTAAAATACAGTTGAGGAAAATTATTATTAGAAGAATTACTTGGACAAAATAATCAGTAGATTTTCTTGACCCTGAATTTTTATGAGTCAGTGCTTTTCCAGGTGAATCCTCTATCTTGTAGTTATGACTTTTGTCACTAGAGGTATGATTTGATGGTATTGGAAAGCCTGATGTTTGCTGATGATTTTTTTTCCTTCATCTGGGTCATTGCTAAGCACTCCCAAGTCAAGAACTGATTGCCAAGGAACCCTATTAGGAATACATTCACTCAAATAACCTCATTTATTTATATTTGGAGGCTACCTCTGTCTTTTAACTGTCTTTCAGTGCATTTAATGTGTAGTTTCATCCATTTGGGGATCTTGCCAGTTGGTTTTGATGAAGGCCAGATTGGATGAGGCCTTGAGCAATGTGGTCTACTGGGAGGTGTCCCTGTCTATGGCAGGGGGTGTTGGGACAAGATGATCTTTAGGGTCCATTTCAACCTCTTAACCCTGTGATTCTATGAAAAAGAGCTGTATGCACCAAGTATTGACCAACCTTAACCTTTTTGTGTCATTCACCATATGCTCGGGAAAACCTAACGGTTTTGTTGGGGGTATATTTCTGATAAAATTACAGTTTGAAATTTGGAGTATGAGCCTTCAAAATAAGAGACAGGGCTACACTGATGTGTAGTATTAATTGCTTGGTGCTTGTTTCAGGACCTTCCTGCAGACTAAATGTGGTTGCTGTTGGGTATCACAAGTTGTACAGCATTTGCAGGTGCGTTAAGGTGCTTGACTGAAAAGATCTTAGGCTATCAAATACCATCAAGTTGAATGTTTATAAGTTGAAATTCCTAAATTACTATTTTTTCTTTTGTTTTAAATAAATTACTACTGCAAGATCATATATCAAGTACATGTTCCTCAGTGACCTAGGAAATTGCTTTTTTTCAACTGCATAGCCTTTTAGAGGTTGTCTGTTGCAGTATTGAGAGCTGTGCCTTACACAGCTTCCTTTAATCATGTTGCCAGTATTTTTTTATAAAACAAGTCAATGATTATTTGATTTGCTTGAGAATGGACTTGGAGCACAGTTAAGAATTGTGATGGGACAACTTGTCTAGGTCATTCAACAGTTTATTTTAAAGTGTATTTTAAAGAAGTACATGAATGTAAGTTGGGGCTTTGTGTTGATAAAGCTTCAAAGTTTATCTTATATACAGAATTGTGAACCACACCCACTTATAGCTATGTTGGCTGATGCATCTTTTATTGAGATAGGATAATGCTTTTATGTAAGGGACACACACAACTCTGGGAAAATCTGTGCACTGCGGTAAGAGTAGTATGTTTAACCTCACCAAGAGGAGGGGTGTATGTGTTTTTCTAGCTTTGAAATATGAAGAAAACCTTCCTGGTATAAGAAGACTAGTTTAAGCAAATGCAGGCAAGACCAGGTATTCTGCTATTTTTGTGCTTGAATTTATAAAATTAAAAAAAAAGAGAGAAAAGGGAAGAAGAGGGGAAATGACCAATTTCTTGTCTGTTGCCATTATTTGGGGTTGTGCCAAGTTTCTCTGCACTGCTTTTGTCATGGTGGAAGATAACGAACTTAATAATGAAGATACCAAACTGCAGGCAAATTAACTCTATCCCTTCTCCGTGGGCTGCAGGTGGGTCTCTGTGCCCCGATGGACTTCTGTGGGCTGCAGGGGCACAGCTGCTCCACCATGGTCTGCACCATGGGCCTCAGGGGCCTCAGCTCTGGTGCCTGGAGCACCTTCTGCCCCTCCTTCTGCACTGACCTCAGTGTCTGCCTTGTTGTTCCTGTGTTCTCACTCTGCTCTTCCCTGGCTGGAATCCCTTCTGTGCCACAATCTTCTGTTCTTAAATATGTTGTCACAGAGGCGTTACTATCACTCCTAATTGGCTTGGCCTTGGCCAGTGGCAGGAAGTCTGTCCTGGAGCTGGCTGGCATTGGCTCCATGGGACAGGGAAAGCTTCTAGCAGTTTCTAACAGAAACCACCCCTGTAGCCCCCCCCGCTACCAAAACCCAGCCACAGAAACCCACTACATCGTTGGGTTCGTGTATCAAACTCTATCCTATTTTTATTGTGCCAGTACAAGGAAATGGTAGTTTGGCAATAGAACAAGGTAAGAAGAAAAATATATAGGATGGTTGGAGAGGTTTAGAAAAGGAGTTAAAGTCTCTGGAGGAGGACTTATGGAGATAAAACGCATGTAGTGACAGGACAAGGGGGAATGGCTTCAAACTGAAAGAGGGTAGGTTTAGATTAAATGTTAGGAAAGTAACTGGTGGAGCACTGGAACTGGTTGCCCAGAGAAGTTGTGGATGCCCCATCCCTGAAAGTGTTCCAAGGCTAGGTTGAATGGTGCTCTGAGCAACCTGGTCTAGTGAAAGGTATCCCTGCCCATGGCAGAAGGGTTGGAACTAGGTCTTTAAGGACCCTTCCAACCCAGGCCATTCCATGATTCTGTTCTATGATTCTATGAAAGGGAAGAAACAGATGAGAGAAGGAAGTAGATACTGAAGATAGCACAAAGCTAGACCTTTACCTCTTCTTTTAAAAAAAAAAAAAAGTCTGAAAATTTTGTAACATGAATTCAGAATTAAGTCTTGGAAATCCAAGTGAGATGATTTGCTCTTATTTATTAAGTTTGATAGTGCCATTAAGAACGGCACACACGAAGTAGTGAGGAAAGTAGTATTTTCTAAATTGCAGAATGCGTAGCACAGTGAGAATTTTTCTGGTTTTACTTTCTTCCCTTCACTGCCTTCCATAGCAGAGCTTATTTCAGGCAAATAGAGGACTGATGTGAATTGCAGCCAGAGGAAGCTACTGACAGTGTCCACCTGGATATCTATTAATGTGCCAGACTTACCTTCACCCTGTTAAACCCAAAGTTTATGTGGGAATTCAAGCATTTGTGATGATGAAACTGTTTACTTATTGAAGGTTATAAGTATTGTTTCTTCATTTTTGATTAGAACAATGATCTGGATTTTTGTAGAACTGTATTTTTAGAAATATGTATATAAAGCAGCAACCTAATGCATAAAGGTCTTTGAAAGTACTTGTTGCTCACAAGTCTAAATACTCTTTTTTCAGAAGGATCATGGCTAATGCACTGCATATCTCACAACATATTGATGACACCAACCCTCTCATGGATTCTGTGGACTCAATACATATGTTTCTAAGAAATAGTGTTGACAATATACTTGGTTTTAAAGATGGCTGCATATCAGCTGTCAGGATAAAGACCAAACATAGAAACTTAAACTTCTCATTTCAGTTAATGAATTTATAATCCTAAGAGTAAAGGCAAGGGAAAAACTATTGTTGAGTATTGTCACAGAACGCTGAAAGTTCTGACTATCCTAAGATGATGCAGCATGTAAGAAAGATCTGCTTTCTGCAAAGCTTTGTTTGAACTAGCTGGGATGGAGAAGAGCTGGAAATGAACCAGCGTGCTGATCTTGCTATCAAGATCCTTACTTTGGATATTATATTTTCTTCCATGTGATGTGTGAAGAAAATACTGCATTGGATGTTTGTTCTTCCCAACCAGGAACATTTTAGACTGTGGATAAGAAGAAAAAATTCACATACTAGGAAGAACAAGCAGAAAGGAAGATGTAAAATTGAGAACTTCAAAAATTCCCAAAGCAAGACTTTAACTTGCCTTTTGTTTTTCTTTTTTCTTCTATATCTACGTACGCATATAAAATATATGCAGCTCGCAAAAAATGGCATTAGTATAACATAGGTGAGTTCTCAGCCCTTTATATATGAGTGGAGTGAATGTTACTTGTTGAACAGGTTCTGTCAGTGAAATAATATTTTAAATTAAACTTGCAATTGGGAGAAATGCCAACATTCATATGTTTCAATTTTGACAACCTGGATGATAAATTATCTACATTTTGAAAGTGAAAATAACAGCTGCTGGAGAGACTGCAGTAGAAACACAGAACAAGTTTAAAAACAGATGTTTTATTCTATCAATTTGCACAAAAATTACTGTCCAAACAGCTGTGTTCAGAAAGCATTTGCTAGCAAGTATCTGGCAGTTCATGTCTTCACTTAGAATATATCATAATACTTTGTATCTAGAACAGCTATAGGAATACATACCCTCAGTGAATTATAGAAGTACAGTGTAGAATGAGGGAGGAATGAAGAATTAATTGGTTTGAGGACTGCTGGCTCCTGGCATCAGGTAAATATCTTTTTCTACATGGAAATTACCTTTAAAATTTTTGTTTTCCTTTCACAGGTGGTAATCAGCTCTTGTTATTATGAATTTCTCGGGCATGAATTGTATGAGTAGTGTAGTTATGTCCACAGACCAGAGGCAGGTATCAGAAAGCCAGATTCCTGAGCACAGAAGTTTTGTATTGACGTTATAACTCTGATTACCTAGACTGAGGAAGACAAAGCACACTTCAGATGAAAAGGTGTATCAAATTGTTTTGCTTGTCTGTTTTGTTAGAAATGGTCTAAATACTTTGAATGCACCATAATAATGGGAAAAAAACAAAAAAGCTTGCATGCGTGAGTTTGCATCCTTGTCAGTATTACAGTATTGTAATGCATTACTCAGTAAGAATAAAATATTTAAACTGGGTTGTTTGCAACTGTTCTATTTTTTAAACTTTTAACACCATATTTATGGTGATAGTGTTTTCTTAAAATTCTCTTTTAAAAAAAGTTTTATTTTTCATCTGAAAAATACCATGGGTACTTTACAAAATTTGAACAAGCATCAGATGTGATGCTTAACACTACTGACGTTAGAGGAAGAGGTGCTGGATCTCTTAATAGCACATCATTAAGTCAATTTAAATATATATTGTTTTGCTTTTCTTGGTGTAAAACTGAGGTCTGCAGGTGACTTTAATTGATTACAAGATGGTTTTCAAATCTAAACATTAATTTTTCAGTTTACAGGAAGGTTATTATTTCTTGAGGTCTCTTATGCCTTTATGTTTTTAGCTGTGGACTAGAAAGTAACAGTGAAGTTTCTGGCTCCTGGCAGTGATTGTTGCTGAGGACAGGGCTTTGCAAAACAAGGATGAGCTGTGAAGGTCTGGCAGAGAAGTTGGTGAACTGTGACACAACCTCTATAAAACTTTGCTGACTCAAGGCAGCTAATTGAAAATTTATGCAACAATATCCATTGATAGGATGTGGTTTTGCTTTGAATCTTGTTGGATTGCATTACTGTAATACAGTACAGTCAGTACCTTCCTTTGATAGGTTCGTGTTCTTAAAAAGTTGGCTTTAACAAAGTAGCTTCTGAATATTGAAAAGATGTCAGCCTGAAATCTAGTTGATCTAAAAATAAACTAGGAGTAGTTTTGAATGTACTTGAAACTTTTTCTACCATTTTTTAAACATATAATGATAATATATACTTATACTGGCCACTCCTGAGGAAAAAAAAAATTCTTATGTAGTATGATAATGTTTATTAATACAGTTACTTCCTGTTGTAGAAGATCACTCTGTGAAATTCAGTGAATTTATTTGAAACTCACTATGCTGTACTTCCATTCCATCTCTGCCTCTCTGTTGCCATTAACTGTTCTGTTTGTTTTGTTCAAGATGTTTTGGAAGTCCCAAGGCATTTCTGTAGTTCTGTATTCTGTTTGTAAAAACTACAGTTATAATTGATCCCATTCCTGTCCAGTTAAGTCTATGTATACATTTCATTTAATACTTACCAGGCTTCATACAGAATGTCTGCAATTGTTCCACACCCAGTAAGGAATGCAGTTTAGTGTGCCAAGGAAATTCATCATCAGGGTGATATAGTGCAAGGGATCTGGAGATTGCTGATAAAATATGAGGTTCATATTTTTCTTTTCCTTTGCTTCTCTTCTCTCTTCTGGGAGGGCTTTAATCTAAACATGCTATTGAGGTGTATTTCAGAATATCCTCTTCTCCTTCCAAGTCCCAGATTGCACTGATTAGCGAAAAGTTGGTAATTTTCCAAAGAAATGAAAGGTGGGGCATCTGATCTGTGAGTAGTTCTATCTGGCTGAGTCTCTTTGCTTCTGGGTGAGAAAAATACAACCAGAGGCTGGAGTACCAGAAACTTCTAATTCCTTGGCTTTCTTCTGTCATTAAATAACTTGCTAGCAGAACTGCTAGTTTTCCTCCCAGTTGTTATATTTTGATAGTGAAAACCCCAGTGAAAATGTAATTAAGCTGGGAAAAGCACTGTACTCATATTCCTTCTTTTCTAATTAAGATACTAATTTAGCCTTAATAGTCATAAGGAGTTAAGAGAACAGCCAGTACCTTAAAGCAGAGCTTTCAGATGAGAGTACAAATGTGAGAATCAGTTGCAGTGAGCACTTGATAACCTGTGGGTTGTGACAGCCTTGTTCAGCTGCTCTGTCCTTGCCAGGGGCTCAGAGGTTCAAATTGTTAGTTTCATTCTGCAGCTTTTCCATAATCCAGTGCTTTTCCAGCCTCTATGTCCTTGCGTGCCCTGTGCTGCTTACGGGGTGTAGACAGGTGATGCCAGTCAGGAGCGTTTTGCTGGGGTGGTTTGTGACAGCTGCCCAAGCCCAGCTTTGGTTTGCTCAGCTCTATGTGGCCTGGGGTTCATCTGCCCCTGTGGACTCAGACTGGTGGTAGCTGTTGAGCTGCAGTGAGCTGGATCAGAGCCCCTGGGCCCAAGAGCTAGGCCGTGGGCATGGCATAGCTTACTTCATTCAATGGTTTAAATGTTGTTGGCCAAAAGAAATCCTGTAATGGATGCTGTATTTTTGCTGTGCTGTGGACTAAAGGCTGGCAGATCATTCAAACCTAGAGCTCAGGGCTTCCTGTAGCACACTCTTTTGCTGTCGGTTTGGGAAAAGTATTGGAAGTGTCTCCTTGTGCATTGACCTTTTGTAGAAGGGTCAGAGCTGTAAAAGCTGGTAGGAGGCTTAGGTGGCTGCTCCTTTGGGCATAGGGGTTCTGATGGGAGTCCCAGAGGTGAGGGATGAGCTGCAGGAAATAGCTGGACTTTCTGAGCAGACTGTAGCTGCTTACAGGTCCTCATAACTTAGGTTCTTATCTTTTCTCTATGCTAGTTTTCAAATGGAAGACTTAAAGCCTTGAGCAGAAGGGTTGAGAAGCTGCGAGATATAATCTTGCTCTGAACAGACAGGTTGGTAGTTGAATATGAAGCTTTTCTCTAGGATCGGATAAATCGTACCTGTTGTCCTTTGCATGTTGTAAGGATCTCTCTTTCCCATTTATTTGACCTTGCTTTTGATACTCTACAGAAAGCGTAGGGGGGGAGTAGTACTGTAGGATATGAACTGAAGAGAAAACATTTGAAAGTAAGGAGATCAGACACGAAAATGTTACAAGTGCTAAAAATTAGAGGTAGATGAGCTGTAACCTCAGGTTCCAGAGAGGAGGTTAATGACATGAAGCTTTGAGCTTAAAAATTGGTTTTTCAGAAGTGATGCTTGAGCAGATTGAGCACAAGTGGTGTGGAATAGGTGCCTTGACTGAGGGAGCTGGAAAGCTTAGTGGAACTGTCAGTAGTAATAGAGAAAGCATCTGGTATAGGAAAAAATATAGTGCAGTTTCTCACAGATTTTTTTTTCCTTGGGATGGTGTCAGGACATCAGGAACAGATGTCTGAGAGACTGAAAATACCTACTCTACTCATGTTGAGTTTTAACTTTCATTAAATAATTCCCTCAACTGGATTTAATTATTGGAATGATGGATTGCATGTTTTTTAAAAGAAAAATAATAGAATTATACAACTAACTTTGTTCTGGAAATGTGAAAACCACTGTATCTCTGCTCTGGCAATTTCCTTATTTATCATCTCAACTTGTTCTGTGCTTATGTTTTTGGTTTGTTGGTTGCATTGTCTTCTGTTAGGTACTTATTGTGGTGAGTCTCTTCTGTTTTAAAGAGAATTTTACACTTGGGAGTTGGTTTATGCCACCACCTCCCACCTTTTTTCCTGTGTGCATTGCCAGCAGTGGGTTCAGAGGTTCAGTTAAGTTGTGGCATGTTTATACTGCTGAAGGAAAAAACGACCACCTTATGTCATTCCCTTCACAGGAATAAAGTTCTGTTTCTTGAAATCTCTGCTATTGAATTTCTTCCTGAAATTCTTCTTGTGTATCGTTTCCTGCTCTGTCATTCTTCCAGAGACTGCATAGTAGGCAAGGTGGCTGCTGCAGTTCTTACAGCAAGCACAGGGTTTCCTAGAGGAGTCTAGGGTAATGCTTAAAATTATTGCTGGTGTTTTAGTCTCTTATTAAGGACTTTCCTCCAAGTGGCGTGTGCCTTTTTTATTTTTGTTTCTTTTCCCCTGTTCCTTTATCATACGGTCTGCTTGTCACTGCTCAAAATCAAATGAAAAGCAGAGAAGGGTGCCTTGTCAAGTGCTGCAGTGCAGAACCGGTGTGAGTACTGAGGAGTGTGGTGAAGGCAGGTAGTAGAGAGCACTGCAGAGCAGGAGTAACCTTCAGGTGTCAAATCACTATCAGAAAATAGGACTTAACAGTTTGTGCTCCCTAAAGTGACTGAGTAGTATTTCTTTACAATGTTTTCTTTTGAGAAATGGTAAGTTTTTTGAAATGGCTGTTAAAAAAAAGTGCATCTCTCCTTAGTTTCAGTTTGCAGTTGGCACTAACATTTCTTTTTGGATTTTTCCCTCCTCCCTGTTTCTTTCCTTGAATATTTCTGATTGTAATTTGAGTGTCTCAGATACAATGAGTTATTTTGCTGGGGGGGAGGGGAGAGGGAAGGGAAAGAAATGGAATCATGTGTTGTCTATTTGTGGTGCCAGATAAGAGAAACTATCAGCTGAGTAACACCATCTATTAAGACTGTTTACAAACAGTTGATAACATTTGAGAATAAACTAAAAGAAAACTACAAACAAGTGGAGAAATAGAGAAGTACTTACCACATCATTGATCCCCCCCAATTATAATTAGGGACAAGGAAAAAATCTAGGTGGAAGAAGTCTTTAAACTGCACTTGCACGAAAGACATTAAAATAAATTCTAAGTCATTACTGAAGAGAATTTAATGTGGTAATGTAATCTTACTTGCTTCTGATTTTTAAAGCTGCAGACTTTTGGTAGCTGAAGGAAAACATACTCCTTATGACTGCTGGTTGAGGAAATGGTTAAGCTATAACAACTTAATATTTCCTTCTTCCAGATCTCCCTATAGCATTGCACTGTTACGAATATGGAGGTTGATGAGGATGTTCGTACTGTAGTCTAGATGTTCAGGCACTGAAAACAAGATTTGGGGTCTCAGCTGTTGCTAGAACCATTAAATTTCAAGTTTAATAGATATCTTACAACTTGGTGTTGCTTCATGTCATTCTTCACTAATCTAATAATTAGCCTAATGTACATACAATCCAGTGCAGGAGAATGTTTTGTTCTGCATGTGGCTGGAAGTCTAGCTAGCAGAGTGCTTTTTTAGACTGTAGTGTTAAATGATTCTTCAGATTTCTGTTTATTCAGTTTTAGGTAGATTTAATGAAAATCTTTTGGCACATGCTGTTGCCAAACTGTTCTGCTTGTCTACTCCTTCATACCTCCACTTCATTTCCTCTGCAAATTGTCTCTTTCTTGTTGGCAGCAGAGTGATTGTAATAAAACTGATGTTCTATCTCAATAAGCCATGACATGTGACTGTTCTAATTAATTTTTAGCAACATTTTTCTATTGAAAACTTTTAGGTTGGTGACATCTTTTTACTAAGAGTTTATGAATCCTATATAATCTGTTATGTTTCACGTTCAGTAATAAAATATGAGGGAAGAGACAAGTAACAGTGAAGATAGCTCAGTGATTCAGCAGTTTTATTCAATAGTTACTATATACAAAATAGTGCAGTTGTTAGAATAGAATTTGCAATACAGTTACATGTCTTCCCTGTGACTTAGGGGTTTTTACAGTGTGTCTTAAAGCAGCCTTGGTTTCCAGTAAGCAGTAAAAATGAATTGGAAAGAACTCCAATGGCTAGTTTGCTTGCATTGACATTTACTCTTGTTTATATGCAGGTCAACTCCCTGAAGTTTCCTGACTTACCACTATAGGTTGTTGGTGTTGAATATGTGACCTGAGGAACAGATTCATCAGGGTTCACCTGCATAGATAATTTCCCTGGCTTTTAATTTGGAGACATGCAGGCCGAATACTTTTGGGCTGAGATAACAGACTCCTTTGTCTGTGTAATTGAGTCAAGATGTGACTTGAATGATACTCTTAATTTCTGTACTCTCATTGTTAAATTGAGCAAAAAGCAGTACTTGAAAGTAGCTGAACTACTCTGCAGCTGCTCTAATTGAAGGTAGACTAGCCTTGTAATTTGAGCTACTTCTGTTTGCAGTCTGTTTTGTGATTTGATTACCTGAAGAGTTTGCTTGATACTCATGCCTGGAGGTATTAGGCCATCTCTTGGTTTGTCATCCAGTGATTGTCTCCTTCTCAGCTTCAGTGTTTGTGCTGTTGTCCAGGGTCACTCTCTGTGCCTTTGTTATTTGTTTCATTAATATTTCAGTCTCTGAAAGTATTTTATCTCCAGGTGGAATCATAACTAACATCAGGCATAAAAATTCGAGGTCATATTGGTTGTCTCATAACTGAGTGCTCTTTTGTATACGGCAGCAAAGGGAGCTCTAAAAATCTACAGATGTTTGATGTATGAAGGTTCCTCCCCCTAGATGGGATATAATATCCAGTAACAGTAGTGCTGGGTTAATTCTTACCAGTGAGAAATACAAGTTGTTGCAGAAGAGAGAGGAAGAGTTGGAAGGCATAAGTCAGAGAAATCAGCTTTTCCTCTGCTAATAAGTGTTTGATTCATTTCCCTCACTGAAGAGGGAAATGATAATACAGTTTAGAATGGTGCCAGCACCATTAGACACAGGATGGGTGACTGTGTGAGGATTTACTCCTTCCTTCATACATTTTATGACCTTCTAGTAATGTAGTTCAGAGGGCAGACACTAGTTGCTGAAGGTGAAGGAGAGGGTTGTGGGTATATTTCAATGGAATACATGTTTTTTCTTCAGCAGCCTTTTTCAGAGGTTGTTTGTTTGGGATTGACAAAATTAAGTAGCTGCAAATTGTAGGGAATTTGGATTATAGATGATAGTATTCTGAGATAAAATTGTGATTAAGACCTGGCTGACTCACACAGATTCAGTGGGATGTGATTTTCTTTAAACTCTGTTGCATGGTAATGCTGATACAAACCCAGCAATTCCAGGCTCCCAGTGTGTGTTGTGGGGACATTATATTAAGTGGCTGAATTTGCTGCTTGTCTCTCATTATGTTTTGTGATAAACAGGCTGCCAAATGGATATATTCGATTCATTTATGGATGTTGTGATAGCAAGTAGCAGGAAGACCAAGCAAAGGTCACATCATCTCTTTTGAATCCACAAAGTCTCCTGCAGAATGTGGCAAGTAGCAGACAGAAGTCTCGATAAAATACTGCCCTTGATCATATCTGACTTCATTAGTGATCTGTCTTCATATATTACTGTCCTGGCAATGTGTTTTCTGTGTGTGTGTGCATGTCCCTACTTAAAGCAGAGACTGTTGAAAGAATAATGTATAGTACTGTCAGTCACTGTTGGACTCATTAGCGCTCTGAGCAGCTGCCTTCTTTGTGATTACTTTGCTTCAAATAGGTCTGTGGATGCTTACATTTTCTTAGTGTGTTTAATCTACATTGTAGAGCCTTTGGTTCAGCTTTTCAGGCTTCCAGAATTGGTTATTTAGCTTGTTGGAGAGTTGTATTTTTGGTATGTTAGGCCACCTTCTAAGGTGTTTATTTCATTCTGTGTTTTAAAAGCACTTTATGAAAGATGAGTTGATGCTAGGCACTAGGCAATTTTTGATGTGCTTGCCAAACCTGTCAGATCTTTTGGAACTTATTACAGAAAGTGTCAAGCAAAAAAGTGACATGTTTTTGTGCAAGGTCAAATATTTCTGTATTGCTTACAGTTTTAGTGGGGGTTGTGTTACAGAAAAAAATAGGCAATAAAATTCCTGGCATGGCTGGTGTAATTTTGGGAAACATTTAAAACTGTGTGATGATGCAGCTGTTTGCTCAGCAGCAGTTTTGATAACTGCTAATGTGAGTAGAGAGAATTACAAGTATTAGTATGTAAAAGCTTTTTTCACAAGCTAAACATCATTGATTTTCTTGATTGGACTCAATAATCCTTGTGGGTCCCTTCCAAATCAACATATTCTGTGAAGTACTGATTTCTGATAGCTGCCTTGTTTGTTGGTGAGATTTTTACTGCTAGCTGGAACAGAACAATACTGCACAAAGACTTGGAGCAGAGAAGCAGTTGTTAATACAGGCTCCAAAGTAGGTCTCTAATTTTACTCTATCAAAGGTGCAAAGTCTTGCTCCTGGATAAGGTGGAAAGGTGGGATGAGAGAGGATAAACCAGACAGCTTCCTTCGTTTTTGCATCCAGATGATTGCAAATGACTCTTGCGGACCTGGCTTCAGTGAGAACCAATTTAACTACAGAGTCTTGTGTATGTGTCCCTCACACGGGGAATGGAGTTGCTGTGTGTGTGACTAATCCTCTCCTGCATATTTCCTGTATCTTGTTTTAGAGTTGCATAGAAGTGTATCTTTCTAAACGTTAACATCCTTTCATTACATACAGATCATTAGAAGTGACATATAAGTACTCTGTTCTTGTTTTATTTTGCATCTTAGTTGTTTTTCTTATGAAGGAAAACATATTTTCCTGCTTGGAAGGTCTGTTTTTAATCTGTGACCTGAATCAAGCTGGATAATAAGATTCATAGAATTAAAATTACAGCAGCCCATTTATTCCCCCAGTTATGTCAATGCTAGCCTTTTCTCTTGATCCATAGTACAAAAAATTGAGTCTGCTTAATTGTTAAATAGTTGTGAATTTAGAGCAAGTAAAAGGAAGGTGGTAAGGACTGCTAAATGACACAAAGTAGTCTCGAGTAGCCAGCCAGCGTGATGGGCTGTGAGCAGTAAGTGCTGTTTATGGTATCAAACTCAACTGTGTACCTTTTGTTTATGTGTTTGCCCCTAAACTGCAGTTGCTAGTCCTCAGCGTGACCATGTTGTACTGAAGCATAGATTATAGGATGAATGTACTTTTCCACAATTCTGTATGAACTCAAAGCCTGGTGGATAGAAATGGATGCATTATTTTTAGGCCTATTCTTCCTCCCTCCTTCCTAAAAAGCAACCCCTAAGCAGCTCTTAATATTTATTCTGATTGTAGTCCCTTTTTCCTTAAAATCTGTTGCTGACTACAGAGAATTTCAGACAGTTGAAAATAATTGGCATTGCAGACAGGTGGTGATGACCTGATGAGCTGGTCAGTAACAATTGTAGTTTCTGTAGTTACTGAGGAAGAAGTGACATTTTGGTTTATAAAGAGAGCTCCCTGGGACACGAGAATACAGGAAAGGAGATTTATCTTAATATTTTATTTGTGTGAGAATTCTTTGGATGCTAAAATCATGAAGGGCATGATCATCAAAAACAAGCTGTCCATCTATGAGCTGTGGATAATACTTCCTCTGTTTCTTATCTCCATTTTAGGTATGGAACACCTCTAAAAGTATCCAGTAAATTGTAGTTCATCTTGACTGATATCCAATTACAATAATGCAGAGAAATTACTGTTCTAAAAATTCAGTTTTCATACACAGATGCTCACAGTGAATAAAGCTTTTAATGAATACAGTGGCTTCTGTGCTTTCTTATGTTAGAAAATGAGGAAAAAATTGATGAACCTCAATGCATAAAGGATGTTAGAGTTACTGAAATGTAAGCATGTTCTCCTAATCATCTGTCTTTAAATGACAACTTTAGAGATAATTTTTAATAATCATTTCATTGACTGTCAAATGTGTATGTGCCATGCTTTATCTTTTTTTGGCATAAATAATTCCATTAATCTTATGGCTTAAGGTAAAAGGAAAAAAGAAGAATTAAGTAATTACATAAATATGGTGTCCAGGATGGCCTAGTAAGATACAGTTTCCTAAAAAGGAAATATTTCTATGTGACAGCTCGTTCATTTACTGCAGCCATAAACTTTGCTTTTCTTTGACACAGTAATTTACTTTCTATCCATAATTCTTATCTGTTTTTATACTACTTAAAAAAAAGAGAGAATTATGGAATAGTTTGACTCCTTATTCTTGAAAATCCTCCTTTAGAGGATTATGGAATCACTGAGGAACATGTGCTGACAGTGACTGAGGGGAAATTGGAATGGAATATAAGGAAAACATATGTTTGGAAAGTCAGAAATGTTGAGAACAAAGTGATTGAAGGAGAAGGTAGTGAATTCTTCTGCTGTGAGCTGCTTCTGTTCTTGAGTTAATTTGATGCTGAAGTATGTAGTAGAGCATAGTTTTTGTCACATTGTCTGGAATGATGAATTCAGCAGTCTGAGAAGGAAAAATACATGAATTGTTACTTTTCAAATATGATAGGGAAGGAGATGCTGCCTATTAATGTTTTAAAGCAGCATGAAGATTGCCCTGTTTCAACTAAATGTATTTTATTTAAAAAATTTGCATTTTCATAGTTAAATCAAAATAAAAAATAGATCATAAAGTGCATATTGTGAGACTGGCTTATGAGAATAGGTATCTTTGAAGAGCTAAAGTGGTGTTTTAGAGAGAAAAGCTCCTCTGTCCATCAATAAGAAAGTAACTGGGGAAAAAAGAATCTCCAAAAAGGTGAAACAAGGCTAGCCTGCTATAGAAACAAGCCAGCATCCCTCTCTATCCAGAAGTACTTGCTGTGTTAGGTTGTCATGTAATGAAAACCATTTTATTGTTTGGAGATTATGGGAAATTGGAAGATTTTTTGTCTTTATTCAAAAGCATTTGTCTATGCTCTTGTGCAGTATTCAGGCATCCATACCAATTTTAAACATAAAGTCTGGAATTAAACACAGTCCAGCTATGAAGCATGGACTCCAGAGTAGGCTGGTTTATGAACCCAAGGATGTAATTCATACAATGCTGCTTTCCATAAGAGGTGAGGTTTTGTTGTTTGTTTTTTTTTTTTTTTTTTTTAGAATGTTGAATCAAAAATGGAAGATTTGACTGGGACTACAGTTGTCCAGCTGCAAATGTCTATATAAAAATGTCTCATTATAAATTCAAACTAGAAGTTGTAAAAAATCTGGTTCAGAAAACTGACTTAACTGGGACAGAAGTATGGGAGGAGAATTCCAATCCTTAGGAATACATTACACAGTGGAAAGATTTACCAATCCTACCTGGAAAACTTCTTGGGATTACAGAGTAGTGCAAACTTGGGTACAGGTGGTTGGTTTCTGGGATATGTCCAGAATAAAGAGAGAAAAGGAGGAATTTATTTTAAGAAGTGTTTTTTCTGCTGGGACACAGTTCTGGGTGCATTGCAGATTTGCATCCTCGTGACAGCTTCAATGAGCAGTGCAACCATGTTATTGGTGTACAACTGAATGATGAAATACCTAGAAATGTTGTGGTTTAATTATTTATCATTTACTTATTAAAGTATGCCTTTCCACTGGAGAATATGGAAATGCTTAATTTGACTGGAAATGGGAAAATGAAAATTCTTAAATCCAGTGAGGTGAGTAAATTACATAGGAAATGTTCATGTGCTTCTGATATCTTTGTGTATTTTGTGATGTCAAAATGTCTGATTTTTTCATGGAACATCTGCATAGCTGCTGTTCTTTGTTGACAGGCTCTAATGGTAGATCACTTTCATCTCTGCTATACTACCAGCATTTTTCTTAAAGTCTTCTTGAAGAGGGAACTAATAATAAATTATTATACTGCTATATAATTATATGAAAATGTTATATTTATTACTATAATAAATGCTCTTATCAGTGAATGCAAATCCAGTTGAAATAGTTTATTGGTGCTGTGTTTGACCCTTCCTTTTTATGAATTCAGAAGGCAACGTAGATGCACTTCCTGATATGTCATGTTTGTTCTGCTTGATATTTTTTTTTTTAAATTTGAAATGGCTATGAATGAATGAGGGAATGGATAAAGGGGATAGTGAAACACAATGAGCATTTAATTAAGACAGTTGCAGAATTTATAAGACTTAGGATTTATTCAGAGAAGGCACTGATTTTGAAATATGGGAAGTAAAAGAGAAATGAAGTATCATCAGGCCACATTGACAAACTCACAAGTGACTTAAAAAGTAACAGTTCTGGTAATGTCAGACTTGTAGTTTGCTGAGTGTGGTGAGTGTTTTCTCTTGTAATTGATATCAGCTGGTAATGCATGTACACTTGTTAGGAATGGCAGAGTGGGAGTACCCTGGTGAATCCTAGGAGCTTGAGGGAAGCTGGGCCAGAGGAGTGGGAAGCCTCTAGTCTCTGAACAGATTTGAATTTAAAGTGAGAAATCCATTGGCTTTTCCTTTGTGAAACAGCCTGCTTTTTCTTTCCTATAATTTTACATGTCTACTTTGACTTGTGTTTATGCAGTTAAAACTGCTAAAAATGTGTTAAAGTGGTAATTTTCTAGCTTACCTTTAGATGGAGTCTTTTAATGACTATTAATTAAAAAAAAAAGATGTTATTCCAATTTTGGAATAACAGAAAAATTTAGCTGTCTTTTGAAAGTGTCTGTCAGTAACAGTTATTTTATAATATCTGTTTAACACTCATTTTTTGTGTGTTTAGTACATAACTCTGCCACTTCCTGCCTGACTGTTCTCTAAGGAGTATGTTAGTTTTCATTACTGTTCATCTGTAATGTAATTACAGAAATACGACATCATAGGCAAAGGTGTGAGCAAGGCCAGTAGAGAAATGCAGGTGGCAAGATGAATCAGTTGTAGAGAGGCTAGTGCTGTTATTTCCCTGATAGGCAGAACAAACGACTTTTAGAACTGAAGTTAAAAGACATCCCTGTCTTTTTGATACAGTTACACAGCACTTCTAAGAGGTGACATGTACTATGCTCTTCTTTTCTGCTTTATATGTGTAATGCTTTTCCATCCTCATTTAATGAAAGAATCTGGTCTCCATTTCTTCTGTGGTTTTGTGATGGTATGAACTGGGTCATCATTTGGTCTGTGATGCGAGAAGATGTTTTTGAAAGCTGCTTCTGTTTTTTCTATACCTTTATATTCTCCCTCCCCATCTCCTTTGTACAAAGCCCTGCGCTGCTTGCTTTGACATTTAATTCCTTATTTCTTCTCCTGGCCTTTTCTATCCTGTTAGCAGTTTTTCAAAGTGCATTATCCCTCTGCTTCTCTTGTGAGGCTCTAGTTGCCTGTGCAGTTTGTTCCTGTCTGTCTTTTTCTGTGATACCGCTGTGTGAAAGGTAAAGAGGGGAATTGCACATCAAACCATAACCCTTGAAAAGGAAATACTTGATTCTGTGTGATGTGAACAGTGTCATGGCCAAGATGCCTGTGAAAAGTTCCTAGTTCTTCTGGGATAAGAAAGAAGGCAGGATACTTGCTGAGGGTGATGTGAAGGCCTGTGAGAACTGGTTACTTTTTTCTTTCTTAAGATTACTGCTTGATTTCTGTTGAAAATGTTGAATGCTTTTACAGGCATCTGAGACATCATCACAAATACTGAAAACCTGAGGTACAAGGCCAGTGATAATGTTCTGGTTTTTTTGAGACTGTACACAAAATAGGTTGTGGTTGGCTAGAAGGTCCAGGTAAGACTGCTGCTCCAGCTGTGATAACAAGGATGTGGAAGGATGCTATCTCTGCATTTAGGAATTTGCAGAAGTCGCTGCTCTCAGTTGTCATTATGCTGGTAAAGGTATATTCTGTACTCGAATGGCTGGTTTCCTTCCCTGGGGTAGCTTTATGGCAGTGCAAAGCCCATCTTTGTGGAGCTTACAGTCACTCTGGGAGTGCTTTGCTGGTCTCACATGCAAAGATTTCTGAGCTGAAGTGCTCGTGGTGTTTATGTAACTTAATAGATTCTGTTCTAATAGACTCAGAGGAACATTTTCCCCTAAATCCTTTGATCTTGATAGGAGAAGGAAAGACTATTTTTCTTGCCTCTCTTTTTCTTTCTTTTTTTTTTCTTTAACTGTTTTTCCTCCTTCTGTTGATTGTAAAGCTGTAGTTCAGTAACTACAGTGGTGATTTTTAAGGTAGTAATCAATAAAAAATGGCCAAATAATGAAGGCTGAAATAAATTATTTGTACCTGAACAATAGAAGGACAATGAAATTATAATGAGGATGGCACAGGCTCAGAATGGACATTGCTGTATATAAAGTCTAGACTTGTTTACTGAACCCAGAGAAACACTAGCTCTAGGGTCAAGCTACTATATAATTTTCTCAGGGGCATGGCATTGTTTCTGTCTAGTGCTCTTCTTTTTCTCCTGAGAATGTAACAGATATTTTTGAAATGGACAAGAAAAACAGAAAATGAGCAAAATTAAAATCTACTATGAAATGTGCAAGTTTGACTTTTTTTTTATTGTACATTTTCCAAATCTGCTGTTTTCCCCTGCAGTTAAGTGAATCTGTTTTTCCCTACTAAGCAAACTGAAGAGAAAAAATGCTTTATAAGTGGGTGAGTAGTAATGTAGAATCATTTAAAAGTCAAACAAAATAGGAAGGTTATGGACTGGTGCAATATAAGTCAATAAGGTAATCTGAAATTTTGGCAATTTAGGGCATCCTTATTTTTAACAGTGCTATTGGAAATATGGTGGTGGTTGGCACTGAACTTGCCATTCCCCTAGTCCTTTTTTTGTGGTGAAGATGTCCTGTGAAATGGAGGGATGTGCTTCATGATTACAAGAGTGAGGCTTTCCATTTGTTTCATGAGGGAAGGGATGCAGAGAGATGGGAGATGGAGTCAGGGCAGAAGTGAGTGGTGTAGTGATGCACTAGCTTAAAATCCTTTGGGACAGGGTTGTTAATCTGTAATAATTTGAAGAGAGTTTGATCTTTGTTCTGATATGAAGGTGGTGGCAGTAGAGAGTTATGCATAACTATGGCAGAGGAAGGTTGCCCAAGCAAAATGTCTGAAGCTCTGTAAATCTTAGGTAGGGTTTCCTTGCATCATGTCCAGGCTTATTTACCTTGACTAAAGAGATGGGCAGATCATCACCCATAACTTCAGTTGGCTGTGAAGACAATCCTGGAAATATTCTGTGATGGGAAAGGTTAGAGGTGTTCTGCGTATTGGGGGTATTGTGAAAGGGCTAAGACAAAATGCCACTTTCAAAAGAAAGCGGTAACTTGAGTAAATTTGGGATATACAAAGCTACAGAAGTCTGAATAATCACAGTTTCTGAAATACCGTACACAAATTCATGTGATCTGTGCTAATCTCATCTGGAGGAACAGTAGAAATAGTATGTGTTAAAAATGCCCATGTTAGTGGTATTAGCCAGGTTGTTAGGGGTGTTTTTTTAGAAGAAGCTGAGGGGATAATCTGCATTCCTGTAATCTTCACTCTAGTCTGTTGAGGGTCGGTAGCTCCTTCATTTGAGCCAGGTGGTTATTCTCCCTCCCCTTTTGGCAAAGAGTTAAAGTGGTAAATAATTGTTCTGTGTAATAGCATAGAGGATTTCCACAGGGAAATGGAATTTAAGATCTGTACTGTTGTGAAAAATAAGTTTAATTGTGGGGGAAAAAAAAGGTACATTTCCAACTCTTGAGACTGACACACTTAAGTCTGAAATATCTTTTCTTTCACTTACTGCACTTGAGCAATTCAGTTAGTTTATTTTTTGTTTGTATGATCTTGCAGTCCTGGAAGTGGGTTTATTTTGAAATGGTTTGGGTTATGAATAAAAGAATAGATCACATGCCCCCTGAAAAATCAAACCTAATCATCAAAATAACAACACCTTATAAAATGGAGTTATTACAAAAATTAGTTTAACTTCATTTGTTTATTTATGATCTTGATTTAAGATCAATCTGTGTTCTTCTTTGAGTAAATACATGAAAAACTTCAGCAGAAATACTATATGACTGTAATTTATTTCAACAGGTACTTTGTGCTGGACTTTGAGACGGGGATTCTGCAGTATTTCGTGAATGAACAAAGTAAAAACCAGAAGCCAAGAGGAGCCTTGTCTTTAGCTGGAGCTATAATATCACCCAGTGATGAAGTGCCACACATGTTGGTGGTCTACTCTGCTAATGGAGAGATGTATAAGTTAAAAGGTACAGTGCTGCTTAGAGGTGCCAGCTGAGTTGTTCCTCTCTCCCTTTCCTGCTTCTGCATCTCTTCTCTCATATCTCCTTTCTCTTTTACTTCCCTGTGCTGTCAGACAGTAGTGGTTATGCACTATATCATGTGGAAGAGTAATCTGGAGTTAAGTGCCTATGATTTTACAGTGTGTAGGCTTTCAGGGCTGGAAGATACCTCATGGTATCTGTAATCTGTTGCTGTGGCATTTTGATTGAAAGGTATGTCTTACTTGCTTGCAAAGGAAGAAAAAGCTGCTTTCATTGCTGTCCACGGCATAACATTTAATTTCTAGTACTGTTCTCCTCTGCTACCATCCTGCAGATAATGTGCAATAATAAATCTGATGATAGGTCAGAGAAGGGAAAAATGCTAGTGGGAGGCTGTTAAGATATTATGTTCTTGTCAATCTTGGAGTAATTGAATGGACCTGTAACATAAAATTTTCTCTTCCCTTTCTCCCAAATATAGGAAAGACAATATATAGGTATATAGGAGTTACTTTGGAATACTAAAAAAAAAAAAAAAAAGAAGGCAGTGATCAGATATTTTCAGTGTGGTTAATTGATCATGATACTTTTATATCAAACGAATTTATAAAAAACTGTTATTAAAAAAAAAGTGACATGTAATACAGTGTAACAAAAGTATTCTTAGTTTTATTCTGACCTCAGTTTATCAGTTGTCGAGTAGGACTGAGCATGCAGGAGTCCTCTGTGGTACAGTGTGTTGCCACTTCATACATAGAACTGAGACACAGGAACAACCAGGGAGAATTTCTGTTAAAATGTGTTGGAATTTGCATAGCTAGAAAGCATGAGCACTTGTTTCATTATCATGCTTTTCCAAACCCTTGAGATTATTAAATGCTTGCAATGTGCTGCTTTTAATTTAATGAGGTCTGTGAATTTGATTCAAATTAGTAAATAGTTTCTATGATAAGTCAATAATTATTGAGATACTTAATAGCAGAGGAAGTAAGAGAAAATATTTACTGAAATTACGAAGTCTGTATTGCCTTTCTTAATCAGGATTACTATAGTAGTGGTTTGTTTAAGACAAAACCAAATATCTCTCCTAAAAAGACTTACTAATATTACACAGAAGCCACCTGATATAAACTGCAGACAAACTTAATAATTTTTAAAGTTGTCTTTTAAAGATGTAAGGGGGAAATTGTGATTTTTGTTCTTGTGTCTTTAAGTTGCATGTGAATGACACGGGTTTTGAGAGAGATTTAATTGAACTCTGTTAAAAGAGAAGTACTTGAGTTTCTGGGGAACTGGTAGCTTATCTGATAGCTGATTGACAGCCTGAGTGTAGAGCTTTTACTGATTTAAATACTGTGGTGTGGCCCTTGTCCTTCACAAAAAGAGACAATTAAAACAAAAGTGGATGAAAAATCTAAAACAAAAAAGTCATCTAGAGGTAGTTCTGCTTTTACTAACACCTGGAGTTAACTGTGTAGAAAATTTGTAAGTTCATCTCTTCCATCTGGCCACAGCCTCCTCAGTTCAGGCTTCTGTGTCTTGTACTGAAACACCTGAGCATAGTTAAGTAGCCTAAGTTAGAATTTATACTGCATTCCAATCAGTAAATAATCTTTCCCCCCTCTGCCCTGCTCCGTCATCTCTTGTGCTAAAAGAGAGTATTGATTTTTGTGTGATCCCCTGCATTTCCTTGTTTCTATTTTAGCTGCTGATGCAAAGGAGAAACAATACTGGATAACTCAGCTTCGATCCTGTGCCAAACATCACAAGGAAGGTAATTCTAAGGTAAATAATTGAGTGGAAGAAGTACCTATTGCATTTTAAGTGGTGTAGGTGAAGAATAGCATGATCTGGATGATAGACTGGCTGTGGTAGTTAGTGGGTTGATATTTAGAGGGTTTTGAATGAAAGCAAGTTGTCATTTGTCACTAACTGGAGCAGACTTAAGTTAGTTGGGCAACCCAAATAAATAAACATTGTCCTATTTATGAGAAAGTAATGAAGGGATGGTTAATTCAGTGGCTGGATAAACGGTTTATTAATAAATACCTGTGTGATATCCTGATTAGTATTTAAAAATGTTGAGTATTATTAGTTTTATTTAATTTTATAAGGTTTAGTGACTTTTATTATTGGAACTTTAGATAGATGTTAGCAGCTATCAGTCTTTGTCTTCTTTACTAAATCTGAAAGAGATCATCATATGATGATGGTTTTGGTGTTAATATGAAGTCTCACACACAAAAATTCCTGCTCTCAATCCTTGAAGCATTTCTATTGATATTACAAGAATGAAAAAGGTTGCTTTTCTCATGACTAATTGTTTGCTGTATTTAAAAGAAAAATGCATATAACAGCAAACTGAAAGGATTTCTCCCTGTTCCAAGATGCTGAGAATATCAATGTTATGTTAGCTGCAGTCAAAGTTGTGATCCTGAATATCTTTGAAAGCTGGACTTTGAGAAGATGAATAGTATTTTGAGGAGACTGCCATTTATTGAAGTGAGTGAAGTAAAGCCAACCTTTTGTTGTTTCTTTGGAGTGATGTGGACCTGTCAGGAAGCAAATGTGGTATAAGTAAAACTCTTTTCGAAGGAGTCTTAAATACCTTGAGTATTTCAGTACTTTTAAAATTCTTATGCATAGCAATTCAATATGGTTTTTATATAGATGTGGCCCAGTTACTCAGAAAGATGCAACTCTACTTGTTTGGGATACTCTTACAGTTGCTGTTGATTTGCAGGTCCTGTGCTAGATAGAGATGGTAACTGTTTGTGCTCAGTTGCCATCAATGAATTATTCCTCAGTAATTCTCTGGTCACTTCTTGAACCCATTTAAATGTTTAACATCTGCAGTGTACTGTGGTGAGGTAGTAGAAGTGCTGTTCAGTATATATGATATCGGAGACTTGTGTAATGACATACTGATTCTTCTACTCTCTATTAGTTTCTGTAATATTTCTTAATACTGGGTTTGTTTTTATCCTTTTGCCTGCTCCTGAAAAATAATTCTGTAGAGGTGTCTATTTTAACAGCACAGTCTCATTCTAGGATGGCAGTAATTGAGTTGAAGCTGATTTATGTGTAAGTGAAGTTTGGATCATTTCTCCTCCTTAGGTTAAAACTGTTGCACTTAGTAATAATTTATATTCTAAATTTTTCATACTACCTGTCCATGTTGAGCTCCTACAGTAGTAGTATCTGCATATTTTGATGTGTTCTAAATTAGTATGTCAAGAGAAAAATCTTGGTGTCATAACAGTGAAAATAAGTAACAATTAGTAATAGAAGCAAATAGAATTTTAGAAATTATCAGGAAATGAACAGGGAACAAAAGGGATAATACTTAGACTCTTCCAACTCTGTCAAATACTTGTCATGAATACTTTTATCAGTCCCCTTCCATTTCTGAAATAGAAAGTTGTAGTGGGGAAAGTACTTTTCATCACATTTATTATTCTTCTGTACAGAATGAACTCTGTGATGAAATTTGACTTCATTGTACTCTTTTTTTTCTGATGATGGGAAGGGAAAGGGCAAATCAGGGAAGTATAGTGTTAGTAAGTGCTCTGCAGTGGCTGAATAGGAAGTATTTCCTAGCTGCTAATAATAGTGTCAATACGGGGAGCCTCAAAGAAAAGGAGCTGAAAAAAAGGATCAAAATAAAAGGAGGTGAATGAAAACTGGAGATTATTTTGGGATGCTTTGGATGCCAAAAATATGTATAGATTTGAAAAGCATTTGAAAGGCAAAATGTTTTTTGAGAGTCTTGACTGAATGAGTGGGAGACTACTAAATCTGAAGACAACATCTGTCGCAGAAGATCTAAGACACAACTTCTAGAAACAGGAAGGACTTATAATGGGGAGCATCTCTGGACTACTTCTTGTACTCTTGCATAGTGACCTACAACTGCTGTGGGGTTTTTTTCTGGTTCATAGGCTCATTGTCCAAGAAAATAAAAGGATTTCCTTGACTGAGGGGTGGTGGACATATGTAACTGAGGAACTAAATGAAAGATTATTTTAGCCAGCAGGAAGAGGGTTCTTGCATTTTTCTTAGACGACTGATGAGTTAGAGAAACTTGGCCTTGGAACCTGGAGTGTAGATGCATTTTGGTTGATGGATGTGTTTGGTATAGATACATTTTAATTGGCTTAAATCTGCTGAGTATAAAATAGAAATATTGAAGAAAACTAAGATATTTTTCTTAGTTCTGTGTTGCAAATCTACATCTAAAATCAGACTAGGTCACTTTTCACTTGAAATGTTTGTTAGTGAAGCACTCTATTTTCTGCTAAGCCACAGAGCATACAGAAAATTTATATTTTCTGTATCTTTAAACATAACAGTCCAGAAAATGAAATGTTGGGAATTTATGCACTTCAGGCAAGACCACTCATCTCTCTGCTTCTTAGTCCAGAAGTGGACTGTACTTGAAGGAACATTGTGCTTACCTGTTCCTAGGAACCTTACTTTTGATAAGATTTATCTCTTTTTCAATATACTTTTTTCATTTTCCCCCTCCTATTTTCTCAGCATTAGAGTATTAACTGAGGGATATATTTTCCCTGGCTTTAGCATTGCATATAGTGCTAACTTAGATTTCATCTACAAGTAAGTTTTAAAACTTCTTACCGCTTTTCCCTATAAAAGCAAGGGATAAGAAGCGTTAATGCTACAATGATTAGGGTTGGGAGATCAGATATTGGTTGCAAGGGAACAATACTTCACAGAGATTCCAGAAACTAGAAGAAAAGCATTTCTATTACTTCTTTTTTTTTTTAATTAATTTTTTTATTTTCTTCAAAGTTTCTTACTTCAAAACTACTGCCTAGTAGCAGGTAAGAGAAGCAAGAACTGCTTCATTTCTTCGTTGATTTTTTTTTTCTTTCTCTGTCTTATAGATGAAGGTACTTTAGCATGATGATTATTAGCATGGGAGTGGAAACATGCTCTTTAAAATAGTTTAAATTTACATGAACTAGTGTTCTGCTATTTTTAGCCACCTTACTGTTTCTTTTATGTTGGGTTTAGGGACTGGAATTACATCAAAAGGTCTGTAATGACAAGGAGAAGGGTACATGTTTGACTTCCTTTTGCATAATTGAGGACTTAAAAATTCTGCATTTTTGGATTTTGTTAAAATAGCTCTACAATTGATAGGAATGTTGTGATTCTACTGACAGCAGGGCTGGATCTCCTTACTCCTCCCTCTCCCCATACCTTGAGGGCTGTAGTAAGTGGTAACTGCAAATTCAGTCTCTCATGGTGCTGTCATGAACAGGCAGGTAGATACTTATGTGTTTTAGGCTTCTGGAGTTTGAACAGAATCCAATCTCTGTCTCTGCTGGGAACAGCATCTGGAAAGTTGGAGACTGAGTGTTTGCTCCCAGTTTCTTCTACAACTTAAACTCACCTTTTTCACAGGAAGACTGAGGCAGAAATTTCTAGAGGTTCTTTAGGAGTCATACACTTGAGAAGGAGATGGAATGGGAAGTGAAAAATATGCAGTGAGGGGTATGTTTTATTTTATGCAAGTGTGATACAGTTTAAGTGTGAAAAAACCATGGGATAACCAGGCAAGCAGTGGGAAGGTTCCCAGGAATGCCAGCGAAGCTACTCTTAGCATCAAGTCTTTCATACGGGAGAGAGAACACATTTTTAAAATCTTGATTAAATATTAATGGATGGAAATTCATAGGAAAATGTGATGATTTGGAGGATGTTTTTCAAAACTGAAGCTGTCACTGTTCCTGCAAAATATTCACAGAAGAGCATTCCTTCTTCCTGCCCTGGATCTATATCAGCAGTAGTTTCCTTTCTTTTTCAGAGCTACTGCCTGCTTCAAAATGCTACCTAATGACTTGCTGTCCTTGCTGTCGTTAAAGCTTCAGCTGGGGACTGGAGTGGTGGAGGAAATTAAACAGAGAAGTGATTAAAAAAAAAAAAAGGAAAGAAAAGGTTATATACTAATGACTAAATTTAGTTGCATCCTAATGAATGGTCCAAAGGTGAGCTATACAGCTAACAAGTGTGTGTTACACAAGCCAAGTCTGTGACTTTGTTTTAAATAAATTTTACATCTTAATGGTAAAAAAAGCAGTAAAAGGATTGTCTTCTCTGGCAAATAATTCCCATGTTGTCAGATAGTCTTAATGTTCTTGGTATTCCCATACAAGTCTCATTTCACTTAATTACAGATTGCTCAACCTCCACAAGTGCCAAATCACACTTTATTGGAAGAAATCTTGTATGTCTGGGTAGGATTGCTGGGGTTTTTTTGACTATTCGAAGTGAATATTTTGTACAAGTTTTAATTAAAGCATTAGTCAAATTTGAATTCAGTAATGTAAAATGCTTTCAAGGAGTAGGCTTATGCATAATTTCTGTGGTAACTTCCAAGAATAATTTTGTATCCATAAATCGTCATAAGCTTGTTAGTTCTTCTGTTTTCTACCTCTTTTTTCTTGACTGTATAATGATGGTGGCTATAAAAGCACTACTGAAAACAAACACACAGGTTTTTATACCAGCTCTTAATTCCAACGTGTGGATCAGTTGCTGGATTTGCATATTACCCTTTTATAACTCAGTGTGTAGTATCAGGAACGTGACAGGCAACAGAAGCCTTTATCTTGAGAAGTAGCTTCTGTCTTAAATTGTGCTCAGGTGGTAATTTTCAGCTTATATCTGTGCTAGAATAAGGAGATAAGACTCTCCCTTTTTCCAGCTTCTGATTTGGAGCTGCACAGTGAGCTAGCTGTTAGAAATTGGATGGTGTGAATTCATTTTTAAGCTGGACACATTTGCTCATTCCCTGCAGCTGTAAATTGCAGTCCAATTCCCTTCCTTCTGCTGCCACCCTTTGTGTGGGTTTTGTTATGTTTCTGTTTCTGTGTTAATTTGGGCATCACAAACAGAAAAAATGGCATCCTACTAAAAAGGACTTAGCTCTCTGACCAGCTCACTGGAGAATGTGTGTCTCCATCTCTGGTTCTCTACTGGTTTAACTCCCTGCAGTGGCTCTCCATGAGGTCCAAAGGGCCTCAGGGCCAGCATGGAAAAATGGTGGAGTAAAAAGTCCAAACCTGCCCCTTTCAGTGCCAACTGTGGTAGCAGTTTAGCTGTAATGTGAAACAGCACCTGCAGTAGTGCCTCAACGTTTGAGGTTAACATTTTTATCAAATCCTTATGAGGCAGATTTGTAATTTTTCTCAACAGCTGGAAGAATGGTTATCATAGATCTTTGGTTTTTATTGGGTTTCTTCTTGCCTTATTAATGAATGACGACAGATATACTTTTATGTTTCTAAGTGGATTATTGACTGGGTATTTTTAACATTTGCATGATAACTGTTTTCATAAAGCTACATTAGTGAAAATTTCAAGTCTTTGAGAGTGTTATTTGGTTCTTCCATGCACGTCAAACCTCTTTTTCTTTTGAGCTTCACTCTTCTCTCTGTTGGTATGCTTGTCTGCTTCCTCTTCTCATCACTGACCTATAGGAGTCAACTAAAGAATGGCACTTCTAATTAAAGCATGCTTTGAAATTCTTGCAGTAGTGAGGCTGAGAAGGAAGCAGTGCTTGTCTGTAGATAGGTGTGTATTTGAGATCTTTTTTTCCCCCTTTGGAAGCTGCATGAAGATAAGAGTTGCTCACAGCTCTCTGCTTCTTAAATCCTTCTACAGAAATGGAATAAAATCTATTTAGGACTGAACATGAGCTTGCTTAAATTATTCTTGATAAGAAAAGATTTTATGATGGAATTATTACCATAGTCTCTTGCTTAAAAAGAGATTGCCTTACTGAAGATGATGAAGCACAAGAACATTCAGTCAGAAAAGTTAGTACCATAGATGATGCTTGACAGAAATGTGCAAAACATATCATAAACTGGTCCCTTTGCAGTGCTGAAGTTTGGATGTTATGTAGATTCAGTCATTTGCATTTTAATATTTGTGAATGATTATAATGTAAATGAAAGAGAACTCTGTCCATATTTGTCTTTTATCAGTGTTTGTTTACTTAGGATGCATTGGAAAAGAAGTAGATGGGAATTAAAATACTGAATGGTGGTGTCTCAAAATTGTAATTACTTTTTGATAGCATGTGACTTCTCATAGCTCTAAAGCTGCATGCAGGGATTGGTTCTGTGCTGTGTATATGCAGAGGAGTAAAGGAATGTCATTTCAGTATTTATTATTCTGAGGAAAACATCTGTGGCACAGTGCCTGTGAAAATGATGATTATCAACTATAAACAGATACGACAGTTCACTTCAGAAATGATTTTATTGATCTCTGGAACATCGCGTTTACTTTCCAAAATAAGCAAAATTGTTTGCTTCTGGTAAATGGTGAAAAACATTTCAGCTTCTTTGTGAACAAGAAAGGCAGTCTCTAGGGAGAATGAGTCATGAAAACAGTACAGTTGGAACTTACTGTTCTACAACTACATTATTTTAATTGTTAGGATTTTTGATATCGTAGTGGAAGCCTTCATTTTCTACTTTTTTTATCTGAGGGATGGACAGTCTACTAAAATAAAAATCTTAACCCAAATCTGTATTAGCTAAGCATACTTTAGCTAGCTTTAGGTCATAAAACCAAGATGAACACAAGTTACAAATTAATCTTTTATTAGCTTTTTTATTATTCTTTTATTGGTTTCATTTTATTAGCAGGCAAACTGTTAGAGCAATAGTAAAGTGTAGCCTTAGGGAAGAATATTTGTAATCCTTTTGGGATGCTTCAGCCTGTGGATTTCTTGACTCATTATTGGAACCATGCATTACTAATTTTTGAAGAGCTTATGTCTTCCTTTCATCAGACTTTTCGCTATCTTTTTATTTATTTGTTTGCGAGCCAGAAAGCAGTGAGACCAAAGAAAATGATATGTGATCATGATTGGAGAGACAGATCAGTCATACGAGCAGCTCTAGGGGGAAGAGCAGGGGATTAGGAATAAAGATCCATCAGTTACTGTCATTGCTTTGATTTCCTGCGAGAGTGACTTTGATGACTGTTGTAGTATGATGTGTAATTAGAGTGGTTTTAGCAGTGAAAAACTTCACATAAATTTTAACTTTATAACAAAAATGGGAATTTTGATTTTTGCGCAGCTGTGTGTCAGTGCAGAAGGGATGCTTGTCATTCCATGTGTCTAATCTGAAAAAATTCTGCAAAAGACGAGTCAAGTATTTGGCTGGGACATAGGTGTTGACAATGTGCTGTAAAAATTCAAAACTGCCTAAGGGGCTGAGTGTGCAGTTCCTGGAGAGTCCTCTTCTGACAATGACAGGAAGAAGCTGTCAGAAGGAATTGGATGCCGCCCCCATCTCCTTGGACTGAGCAGGCACAGTGCTCTGCTGCTGTTCTCTGTGGCAGTGCAGGAGGGGAGTCCAAAAGGTTTAGAGTTGTAAAAACTGCCTCCTGCAGACATTCACCTGCACTTTGTGTGTGACTGCTTTTGTAAGTTGGAAATTTTTGTAGTTATTGTGGGGCCTTGACTAGAGGTAGTTTCATGGGTAGCCAGTGGTTCTGGTGCTGAGCTCATTTAAGGTTTGTGTGTTATAGATGTCCTCTAGAGAATAATCCAAAATTAGGTGATAGAGGATTTGTGTTGTGGGCTGGTGGAATTTTCTGGCATGTTGGTTGGGAATGTCAGGTCACTAGATGGGTGAGGGGTATGAAGGGACAGAAAATAAAGAGGTGAGGAAAACTTGCTTATAGACCTGTAGGAGCTGATCACAGACCAATGTATTTGACTCTGATACTTGGCACAGAATGTGGCTGTATGTGCTAATTCAGGATTGCCAATCTTCCTGACTGGATGAACTGCATAGGATTGATAACTATCTTGGGCTGAGAGCAGAAGAGGACACTAGGAGAGGTTCACTGGTGATGTCCTCTCCCTGGAGATCCCGTAGCTCTATTGTAGGGCAAGGTATGGAGCTGAGTGTCAGGTACATCAGACAGTTGGGATATGGTTAGCCCTTGCTAGGCTATATACTTACATATGTAGAGATTTGAGTTTACCTAGTGTACGTGAAGAGGCAGCCTTCTTAAGCACCACCCACCACCCATGCACTGTTTTTTCTGATTATTCTCCCCAAACTCCATGCCCTAAATGACTGTCTACCAAGAGTTCCTGTGGGCTGCCACATGCCTTTGCAAAACTTCATGAAGAGCCATCTTCAATGCGCTGTGGTCCCACAGACTGTTTATTCTGCCTCTAGTCATAGTTTATGAGTGTCGATGATGTAGCCCAGTGAGTTGTGATATGAACTAGGGAAAATTTTGTATGGAAAAAGAAGGTAATTGGGATTAAGAGACTCCTAAAATGATAAGCATATCTATTTTTTGGAAATGTGTTCGCTACTTACTTGTGATACAAAACTGGTTAAAAAAATTGCAGCTAGCTAGCAGCTTTTGTATGAATAGTTCACTATCAAATTTATGACTCCCAAACCTAAGTGGGGTTTGGCAAAAGGCATATCATATTATTTGGCGTGGGAGAAAATGTGTGGCATGAACTGCAGTCAAGGTGTCTGTTGTGATCCATGGGTCAACTGCAGATAGTTCACTGCAGTTTGAAACACTGTCTTGAGGAAAAATAGCATTGCATTGCCAAATAATATCATTGATATAGATATTGACTTTGGAATACACGTGCATTTCAATTTATGAACATATATCTCGGAGCATGCATGTTAAATGAGATTGTTTTGGCAGCTGCTTTTTTTTGAAAGCTGACTCTTTCTTAGAATTCTTTCCTGATTTTGTATTTAAGCAGAAGCAGTGCCTGGATTTTTCTGTATTAGTTTTGTGTTACTTTTGTGTTACCTGCAGATCTAAAAGTCTCCCCCAAGAAAATCAAAACGTAATAAAACTTCACTTCTCACAGAATATTGTTTTCTTTTAAGCAAAACTAATGGCTAAACTCACTGTTTCACATTGCTGCTGTTTATCAGAGTTAGGATCTGTTTAGCTATATGAAAGTAGCAGCCATGTATTTTTAATATTGTGATTGCATGATACTAGAATGTCAGTGATTCTTAAAAGATTAAATCTTAAAAACAAAATAACTTTTTATTAATCTGGAAGAGAAGTTGATTTTATGATGAAAAATATGAAGTTATGTTGTTCTTCCTCTACACCCTAAATGTAGTTTAGAAGTATTCTGATGGTAGTCAGTTTAAAACCCAAACATCAGTAAAGTATATTCTGCTATTATATACTAGGAGTACCCTTTTTCTGTGGAACGTGTATTAAAAAAGGAAATTCAATCACACCCAGTTTCCCTTATCCCATTGTTTCTCCCAAATACCTTTTCCTCTGCCTTTTATTTTAATTGTAGTTATGTCTAAGCAATGCTCTTTCAAATGGAAGATGAATTATAAACCTGGCAACCTTCTGTGCCCTTCTGACAAATTACAGCCTGTGCTGCTTTTTTGCCTTAGCATCAAATCCCGTTTTAATGCAATTGTGATTTATCAGCCAGGATAGATAATTTTTGAACAGATGCTTATTATTATAATCTTATTGGCCATGGTAGCAAAGAATATATTAATTTCAAAAAAAGTCAGACCGTCATTTCTTGGAAGTGTTTGTAAAATTTTAAGTCCAGACCAATGGAATAATAATTTTTTCTGTGAGATTAGCAACTCTTTGCACAATGGCAATGTGATAAGCCTTTTTTTTTAAACCTTCAGATACCTCAGAAAGTCTAAAGTCTAGTTTCGTGTGAGGGTGGCAGAGGGATTGTGTAATTTATTTCTCTCCCTCCTTGGCAGTGCCAGATAATCTGCCTTGTCCTTTACAGTCAGTGTAGAGGTAACATGAGGCCTGACTTTAATTCCAGTATTGGTTGGCACCTGTCCACCTTAGATTTAAAGTCTTTTAATGGAATTACCACCGAATTGTGAAAATTGACCCTTAAGGGATAAGAAGAGAGATTTGTACCCAAGGAATACTTTTGTGCACTTGCCAGCAGACCTCATGTTGATGGTAGCTGGCTTAACAATGTTGTAGGCTGCCATCATTACCCGTGCAGGGTTTGTAGGAGAGGTGAAACTGTGTTTCACCCATGAGGCTTTATATTTACTTCACTGTCTTAAAGTGCTACTAAATGTCACCGTCTAAACTGATTTGTGTTTCATGAGATAAAAGTTACTCTGAGTTTTAGCTTTACAGATGCAATCAGCAGTTCAAAAAGAAATGAAGAACTCTTTTATATTGCACTTTTATATATGATGTCCCATGGTGCTCTAGTGCCCATCTGTGCTTGATTGAGAATTACTGTCCCACAGACCTCCTGGAAAACTTGTGTTTGAGGTCTGCAGAGAACAAACTGAGATAGCAACACTGACAGACAGTTAGATAACAAAAAAAGTTCTGAATGTTCTGACTGATTTTTATAGGTTGTATGTTAAAAGTATTCATACTACAGATACTGTTGGAGATTTATTTCTGGCCTTTTTTGTAAATAGGGTTTATCCCAAACTTACTCCAAAACGTGTTGATGTTTTTAGGCTACATTTTGTTTAAAATGTTAATGTTTAATTGTTGTGCCTTGCCAAAATTGCACCTCTGATGTTAAAAACAGGAAACATTACGCTGTTTCAGATGTTCATCAGGTGAAAGCCTTTTTTCTTCTTTGCTATTCACACCAGTTTGGTGAATTGTAGGTCAGTGGTTTCATAAAAAATATCTGTGCTGGCATTGTTATTACTGCCTGCAAAATCCTTCCTAAGTTTTCCTAAAAAGTATGATTGTAAGAACTTAGCGGAATGTTATTATGTAAGAATCTGTGAAGATTTTTGCAAAGGCCAATTTCAGGCAAGCCAAGAAACAAAGGCAATAGCTCTAATGTTTCCAAGAACATCTCTGCTGAGCAATGCAGATGGTTCAGAAAGAATAAAGCAGTTACACCTCCAGATAAGGTTTGTGAGGAAAGTAGAACAACACAGATCTGTAGCCTGAATTGTACGTTATTACTTGTGTAAAGGTTGGTAATATCACCATCCCATTGCTTGTTCTAGAACATTTCATCGTCACGAAGTAGAAGCTCATCTTTGCTGCCGCCTGGGACAGTTAATTCTGCATCTCCCAGTGGCCAGAAACACATGAGTCAAAGTGGGCCAACTGTTGTAACCATCACACATCACAAATCACCTGCAGCTGCTCGAAGAGCAAAGAGCCAGCGATCTGGTCAACTCAATGAAGTCAGAGAGGTAAGAGAGAAAAATCTGCTGTTTTGCTATAACTCCGAAGTGTTTACTTTGCTTTAGAGTGAGAAATGGAGTCTGACAAGTCAACGACTCTCTTTTTTTCCTACTTTGTTTGACTGCATTGTTTTGATCCCTTCTCTCAGTAAGAGGTGGTCTTTAGTTCTGGTTCAGCTTCAGGTCAGGTGTATCCAGACTTTTTTATGCTGATGTTAAAATTAGTATGCACACATGCTTAAAAAATGAAGTAGATTGGTTACAGCTCCCAGACTCAGCAGTAATGTTGCACTACTGAAGGAACATCTCTTTAAAGCTGCGTGCAGCAAAACCTTTCAGATTGGAAAACGGGCCCTGAAGCCTTTAATATAACTGGAAAAAAGTACTTTAGGTCTGATGAATGTATGTGAACGAAGGCATAGTTCCCCAGACTCAGCAGTTTGTTCCTATATGGCTGTAGTCTTACCTTTGTTATCAAGTTTATATTGCTGGTCTTGTGATGGAAGAATGCTTTGTCTGTATCAAATCCATGAAAACCAAACAAGAAAGCATATTTATTTCAAAGCCTGTTTACCAGTGTTTAAGAAGTATAACTTGTATAACCAATTTAAGTTTACCTTCCAGACAACAAAAATAGTACAGAGTTTTAAGCTTAAATAGTATGCTAGATTTTCACAGAACTCACTTTCATCTTTCATTCCTTATTATTTTTTTGTCTGTCTTTCATGTTAAGAATTTGAATAAATTCTTGGTGTGTGCTCACAATGAAGACTTAAATCGTGCAGCCTGATGAAGAATGCTTGTTTTTATTTTGGTTAACACTAAAAGTGAAGAGCTCATTGTCTGACTGTCACCCACATTTTCTTTCCATTGTAAAAAACACACCTCTCTTTGTTTATAATGAAAGTATCCTGTCTTTGTCTACCAGTCATCTCCTCAACTTGTTTCTAGCATACTAAGTGTATTTGCTCTCAGGCTGTATTCAGAGTGCACCTTAAACCCATTAATAAAATAAACAGTGGGAGCTGTTGCAGATTTGTCAAATGAAGCTGTGTAAGGCTGAAGGGAATTGAAAAGAGAGTGTTAATATATGTGCTGATCATAGTAAGTTGGGAAGGGAAAAAATCATTTGCAAAGAACTACACTTGGAAGAATTAAATACTAACCTATAGTAAAACAATGAATAAGTGGCCAGGTATCATCCCTGCAGAAAACACTTGTGCATTGCTGACTCATTTGTTTGCAGTGTATTGCAATGGGATGTCATTCCAAAAACGTTAACTATTACAGGACTTTAAACTGTAATGATGGAAGGTAATTATTGTGCTCTCCTTGATATGAGTGATACTTCACCTGCAGCACCAGTTCCTGTTGGAGGGCTGCAATAAAAAAAAAATCTTAGGCATTGAAGATGTTGCAGTGGTCGAAGGTGAAAAGAAATGAGTGCTTTTCAGGGAATGGAAAATGGTACTAAGATAAACGATGCATAAGAAAATTTTATAAGGCAATATGTTTACCTTTTTGTGTATTGGATATTTTTTTCAGTGTGCTACTTCTTAAAGAAGAGAATAACAGTGTAAAAATCAGACCTTATGCCCTCTTTTCCAGCCTCGTGTAAAAAGTGGCTGCTTGACTGCTTGATGTTATTTCCATCTTGTGAAGGAATAAGTGCGATTTTTTCAGATTAAGGAAGCAGATTTTATTTCAATGGCATGCTCTGTGCATTTCCTTCTCCCCTTTTTTCTGGAGGGAATCAATAGACTTGGGTATGTGCTACCTGTGTTTTCAGGGAATATTCATGTTCCTTATATGAGTCAGTTGGTGACTCTTAGAGCTACTCTCGTGTGTTAAATTTATCAATAAAGAGGTGGGTCCAGAGTCCTTCACTTAAAGTGCACTTAAATCTGTTCAAGTCCTGTTTTTTAATCTGAAGTGAGGAGAAATAGGAACTAAAAGTACAATAAGGTAGAGTTAATCCCTTCCTCAACACCCAAGTCTTTGCTTTTTATTTGAAAGTTGTTTGGTATGATTTGGATGAAGGGAAGAGACTGCAGAAGGATTATAGATCAGTGTTAGTATTCCCCTGATAGAATGAAGTCATTAAAGCTTTGACATGCAAATAAACTTTCTTTTATGGTACTATAAATAGGACTATGTTAACTAATTTACACCTTGTAAAATACAGTAGTCAAATCAATGGAAAGAGTTGATATGCTTCTGGAAAATCAGAGGAAGCATGTGTGTTTTGAATTTCAAAACAATGTTATGGTAATGCTACTTTATTATATATGAAATCTGTGAGAAACGAGTGCTGCAAAAGAGGCATCCTTCACTTGGGACATGTGGTCTTCACTAACTTGGACAATGTTCCTGAGAAAGTGTTGAGCTTGAAATTGCTACTCAATTCTGGACTTCCATGATTTGGCCATATTATTTGGAAAAAAGTGAAGTGTATCTCCGTGTTGCTAGTAGGACAAAGTATACTATATTTTACATAATGTAATGATGTTTGGTAATACTTGATTATTCTTTTTCCCCTTTTTTCCTTTCATGGTAAGAATAAACAACACGTTGTTTCTTTCTGTGATTTGTTCTGGCTGATTTAATTTTACCAGCATAGAGAATTTTAGTATAAAACAAATTGTAGCAAAAATGTCCATTTAGCACCAAACTGTCATGCAGAAGTATATAAATGTAGTAAAAGCAACTGTGTGGGGCTGCAAAATGAGACATGTAATAAGTGTTTCTGTTGTGAAATTAGAATTTACCTTTTTTCAACATTTTGGTAAGAAAATTGAGCATAAATATGGAACTTTTGACTGCTATAAAAATGTGCGTTTTAATATTCAAGCTACTTTTGTATGGTGTTGAATTGTAAATGATCTCAGGAGCATTACTTTTCATCATAATGTAAATTCTTTGCTGTTTAAAATAATATTGTTCTCTTAAATCAGATTTTTGCTTATATTAATGTGATGTTAAAAGTCTGGTCCATACTGATATATGGAATGTTACATCAAAACTAAATTTCAATGTACATTAATTTTAGGAGAGCTGATCTGCTACATGTTGCCCTTTATATGCAGAATTATTAAAGATTCTACCTCTTTATTTGGACTATAAATTAGCAGTGCTTTCAACTAATTTTTTAGTAGGTGATTTTATAGCAACCTAAGTCTCTGTGGTCTTAAAATTGAATTCTGTTTTTTAAACTATGCATATTATTATCCTCTTAGAAATTTATAAGTGGTACGCTTGCAGATTTCTTTACTGTAGGCGGTTAAAATTAACTGGAACATTAAGCCAAGCTTCCACACCACACTTCATGTTAAATTTTAACTGTTACTGAACTAAATAATAGTGGCACACTTCATCTTGGTATGGTGTTTGTTTTGGCCGAGGATGTTAGTATGACTGTTGTATGATCTCTGCCAGTGTTACCATTGTTGTTAAAGAACCAGGAACTGCAGTGTGTGAAGATTTTGTAGCAACTTATATTAAGTATTTACAGAAGTCTAGAGAAATTAAATGGAGTTAACTAAAAGAAGTCCAGAGAAATATTTCTTCTCACAATGTTAAAAAGTCAGTGAAGGAATTTCTGATCCTTTTGAAATCTGATCCCTTTGAAATCCCATTTTATGTGACAGTGGGGTAGTTCCAGAACTTGACAGTCCTACTGCTTCTTGCATGTCCTTTTCCATGTATAAATATGGTTACCATTTGATTCCTGCATGAATTAGGCAGCCAGGTGATAGTTCTTTGCTTCCTCCCTTACAGTATAGGAAAATCTAGGACCTACACCTAGGGCTTCCTGGATTGAGGTTCACCAGCAATTTTGTGTGGCCTGCAAGTGTCCAATTTTATGTGGTTACTAGGAGAAGGAGTTGATTCTAAAACACTGAGGATTTTTCAAGCAAGAAGTGAATGTCTTCAGGTCACTGTAATATTTGGATAGCAAAATTAGATACTGTGGTTAGCTGCTGTTAGCAGAAAAGGCTGTTGTCTGTGGAGAACTGTTTGTTCTGTTGAAGAATTATAGCACTGCACAGGCAGCATGGTAGATGAAGAAGGAGATGCAGTACTTCAGTCACTTGGGGAGACATTCAACTTGGGGGACTTTCACATATGTGAACACGCAAACACATACACTAAGCTGTATTTTGGTGTTAAAGCTTTGTAGTCAGTGTTTGAACTGGTACTGGGGGAAATCCTGATGATTTTTGATCTATGCCAGATTTTACTTTTCAGCTTTGAAAAAGTCAAGTTTTGCTTTTTATTTCATGTCAGTGGATAAGGTCAATCTAGTGTAAGTTCTAGCAAAAAGAACGCTGTAGGTCTTGATGTTTGGCATAGCTTTGAGGTTCTGCAAGGTTGTGCAATAAGGGCACATGAAAAAAGTTGATTCAGCTCCTTGAACAGGACATCATGCATAAACAGTGTGAAGTATGCACAAAGAACATTTAAAAAATCCTGCTAATAATTGAAGTGTTTTTGAAAGGATGTGTCTAATTTTGTGTATAACTATTTCTGTGTAAGTAGGGAAAAGTGCTGTATACTAGATCATTGCTTTCACTGGCAGTTCTCACCTTGATTTTGGAGTGTAGGAAGAGGAGAGCTAGCTTTGTGACAAAAGTGACCTTCAGGCCTGCATGAGTAATAAATCAAATATATGCTTTTGGGAGATGAAAATGGTTTCATCATGTTCACCTAAGGGGTGGATATAACATGGACTGCTAAACTGTGCTAACTTCAGTCTTTCTGGCCTAGTAATCTAGGTGCTTTATCAAGGGGAGAGTGATAACCATGGACTGTGTCTGCAGTAGCACTCCTGAAGTCAGTGCTGCTGTGCCTTTGCTAGTCAGATTTAGAACTAGTTACCTAAAATCATGGCCATTTTTCTTTCCAGACATGTTTCAGTATAAAAGGTGGCTTTGTGATGTTTGTGGCAGTTTGTGGTTAACTTGAGTCTTCCTGCACTTCAAAACTAGTGTAGTAAATACATTCTACATAGGTTTCTCAGTTGGACTGACCAAGGCATTTCATCTTTAATAGATAATGCAGAAAGTGTTCACACTGTTTCAATTCTGAAATTGGATTGTCCTGTTTTCTGTTCATTTGGAAAAATAATATGGTGGTACAGTGAGTGGCAATTTTGGAAAGGGAGGGGAAAGAACACAGAGGAGTAACCTTTGTTAGTTATAGCTTTCAATTTTTTCTTGGACTTGTTTGTAAAATATCTTCCTCCCACCCTCCACTATACATAATAAATTACAGGTAAGGGCTCATCCTATTGATCATCTTTCATCAAGTGTATCGTATCATATACAAAATAAGTAGTCTATAACTATAGGTGGATGCTGGTCAGAAAATGAGATATGTTACTTAATAATACTATGTCTATACTTTATACGTATTATGGCATGTTTGTTTGTTTGCAAACTCACCGACATTTAATTTTAATTATCTACAACAGATAATATGAAAGTGCTTGCAAAAAACTCAAACCAAACCCAGCTGTTTCTCAGAAAGCAGTAATTTCTTCTTGGCTAGCAGTAGTGAAGAAATGACAGCAGGAAACCTTTGGGTCAGTTCTGTGTCCATTGAAGTCAATGGAAAGTGAATAAGACCTTAAACCTTAATTCAGGAGGTGATATTTATTTGGCATAGGACATGCTAGTGTAGGTTATATGACAGCTAGTACTATTTAACTGTGTTTAGACACACTTTTCTAATTGAGGAGTACTGTAATATAAATTTATGTTATGGATATGTTTAACAGCTTAGTTGTAGCTGAGCTGGCTGATACTAAGAGGGTTGTTCCCAGCTGTATTTTAACAGGAGCCATTATAATTTGTTTAGGGCCATTAGACCTGTAACAGTAAAAGCCAGTTTCAAACCTAACATGAGGTCTGAAAAGGGCAGCTGCAAGTGTCACCATTGCACTTTCTTCTGAATTGGTCATGGCCCCAGTTCTAGAAACGTGTGATCCTTGTGCAGCATAGAGAAATGTTCTCCTGGCTGTACAGCAATGTTTGAGTGATTGCCTATTCTTTGTCTCCTTATAGACAAAAAGAGAATTGAGAGCATGTAGAACAGATGCAGTTATTTGGTGCCTTCTGTGGCATTTTGTTTGGAGGCTGTTTGACTTGTCTATAGATACCTCATCTCTTATGTCTGTTTATTCTACCTCAAGTTAGTACTGCTAAGATCAATAGAAACTTGTCTCCTTGGGGAGTAAATGGGATGTCTAAATCCCTGACAGTGTCAGTCTAGTACCTCCCAGAGTAGTAACTGTGCATGTCCTTATAAAAATTATTCAGTAAATAGCATTAACTGTCTCACTTTGGGGATGAGGAGATGTAAATTGTTCTAATACTATAAACCAGTAGTTATTATCACATGAACATGAGCTGAATTATTTTGTGATCTCTAAGCCTTTACCTTGCATTTACAATATGTTTGAGGACACTAAAAGTGCATATAAGTTACACCTTCCTAAACTACACCTTATTTTGTGCACTTGATTTTGTATTCAAAGGATTGAGTCATCCTGGATTCCAGATACCCAGGCAGGGAGAATTAAGGTTGCTATGGGAATCGTAGAGCAAATATTCTACTAAAATTACACTGTTCGCCCATACAGGTTATGTCAAGAGTGAACCTGGCTCATTATTTCTGAGATTCCCCCCTGATGTCCCCCCCATCCAAATCTGAAAAATGCAAATAATACAAACATGGCTTCTTTTCATGGTTTTTCTTCAGCCTATAGTTTAGTCATAATTGAGCATGTGCAAAGATGATAATTTTCAATCATTTAATAAATGGCAATTTATAAATTAGGGATAATACAGTGCGTACGATAACTACGTTCAGAGATTGCTGCAGCATTCATTTTCTTAAGCAATTACAGAGAAGCTAAGATTACTCTTTACAGTTATTAAAACATTTCATTAAATTTCAAATAAATGGGTAGGTTCCCAAGGGAGCTTGAGAGAAGTCAGATTTGAAGGGAATTCAGTCTCCATCTTTTGTGTGCCTTCAAAACTGTCACTTAATTCTGTTTTACTTAAAAAATTCAACTATTCTGTTTTATATGCATATATAAAACAGCACAGAGTATCATAGATGTACCTGCATATTTGGAAAACTGTAGGGCTGTTTTCTTTCACAATTAAAGCACAAATTTTGCAGTAGTTTCAAGTTAGAGTTCAGAGTTGGAAAATGAAGCTTTAAAGAAAACATACTTCAGTAAATCTTTTCTCAGATTAGGGTATCAGATCTCATGGCCTTGCTTTCAGTGTGTGTTTCTGGGTGGCTGGCTGCTGCAGCAGTGATTATCACAGCAAACCCAGAACATGACAAGGGGCACCTTCTGCTGCTCTGTTTGTAATGCAAATTACTTCTTCCAAGATACATGGGCTATTTTGTTAGCCCACACTTACATGCTATTTTTATTAAATTAAGTAGAAGATATTTTTGAATGTTCTCAGCAGTAATGGATGACAATGTAATATTAGGTGGCTAGCCAAGTTTCAGATATTAAGTACAGAAAGTACTTACATAAATGCCCTCAAGGAGAAAGTAACCATAGACATGGCATATATATTTTAAGCATACCATTAAGTTTACATTATTTTATACTTTTATTGAGGGGCTTACTATAATCTTCAGTTCCTTGTGTAACACCTAAAGTGCTGTATGCTGCTCTACAAAATTCAAAACGTTTTGAGTTTACAACAAACTATAGTTCTCAGTTATTTAATAAAGACCTGATCTCTAACAGCTTTTGCTACATGTTCTTACTGTGATCTTGGTAATGCTTGGCTTGCAGGTTTTGAATGCTTTGGAAACTGTGTTACATACATGCTTTTGAGCAGCTGCTTACCTACTTCTTGGGTACAATTCTGATTTCTGACAATATGCTTTGAAAATACGCTAAGAAGATAATCATAGACTCATAGAATCAGCTGGGTTGGAAGGGACCTCCGAGAGCATCAAGTCCAGCCCTTGACAGAAACATCTCATCCAACAAGCAAACCAGAATTATGTCTGCCTGAATCTGACATGTGCTGTAAAGCAGCTTGGAATTATAGGTTCTAGACGTATATATACCTGTAACTGAGGAATTATTTTTAGTTTTTATTATGGTTCATGTATTTGTCTTTTCCCTTTCCCACTTCCCAGGAAGCATAGTTTTATGTTCTTGCACAAATTTCTTAGCATGTTTTTTTGGTGGTATCGACTGTGTTCTGGGATAACTGCTTGCAGTTTTTCTCAGAGAACCCCGTTATCCGACTGCAGTCTGCTTGATAGGTCTAGGCTGGCAGACACAAAACACGTGGATTTGTGGGAAAGTTGCTGTATAAAGGTACTTCAGCCATATTACAGTATGTCACAAATTGGCTACTCAAAATTATGGTGGTGTATGTTGAGTCACTTTGGTGCTGTAAAGTTAATGATGTCAACTTAAACCAGTTGACAGTCAACTTTGGGACGGTATTGGGAAGTCAAAAGGATGGATTTGGAATGCTTTGTCAAAAGCTATAGAGGTACACTTTATTCAAGACTCAGGAATGGCAAGATTAGATAGCCTTGATACTGTCAGCTCACTTGCTTTTCAGAAAACATGAGGTGAATTGACTGTGAGATGGGGAAGTAATATGTACTTTGAAAGTCATTCCAGTCTATACTGCGCAGCTGAGAGTTTTTTAAATGACAGAAACAAAATTTTGTTTTGTGCTTGGACACTACAAGCTAGGTGGCTAAGTGGGAGGAGGGGTGAAAGGATATATAAGCAATCATAGGAAAGGGAAGGAGCACTGGAACTGTCCATCGGAAATTTGCATAAATACTGTATGGGATTTTGGACTTCCCTGAGTGGTTGTATGTGTGTTTATGTATTCCCAGCTGAATATGGAATAATAATAAAAATTTAAAAAGTTTCAGAGTTACATTTTCTAACACCAAGTGTTCTGAGAGGAACCTCCTCATCTTTGAAGCTACTCATGTTGAAATGTATAATTTATGTTCAACATGGCCTTTTCTCTTCAGAAGACTAATTTCACTCAAAGTCCAAACCCCACCTTATATCAATAGTATGCTATAGCGTGGTAAACTAATAGAATTTTCTTGTGATTGCTGATGTTGACTTAATGGCTAGCAGCAACCTTTTAAGTGCTCTTTGGAATGCTTGAAATTCACAAATGTGCCTTAATTGCTGGTAATCAAAATATGCTTTCCCGCTCTGTACTGTAGCTGTTAACTTCAGCAAAGTGATCCTTCTGAACTGTGTAAGAAAAACTGCTACTCAGAAGAGCCCATAGAATAACATCTGCTTATGAGTAATGTTTAATCGCTAAAAATAATGACTTAGCAAGGTAATTTTTATGGTAAAATTGCATAAGAGTAATTTCCCAGAAGATGCTTTTTATAAACTGTGCTCTCAGTGCTGCATTCTGTGGTTTAAAATAGAAGAGTGTACTTCCTGCTTGGCTAGATGGCAGCCAGTGGCCATTGAAGATTTACTTGAACTTGCAGACTCCTTCCTCTTTCTTCCTTCTCTGATTTTTGGTTCTTGATCACTGAAAGCAAGGGGGTTCTGGAGCAACTTGGGAGCAACTGTCTCCTTTTTTCCTCTCCTCTCCGAACCTCTCCCCTTCCCTCCCCTCCGTGATTTTTTTCTCAAGATCCCGACACTCTGTTCCCCTTGAGTTGTCTTTGATAGTAAATGGTAGATCTCAATAGGTGACTATTTAGTAGTATGTGGTTAATATAGCAGGTAGATTATACAATACTTAAGAAAAAGGATCATGATGGGGGAACCCAGCACTTAGTAGTTGTGTTTTTGTACAAACTGGTTGCAAATGTCATGTGTTACCTTAGATGTGTGGAATATTCGCAGGGAGCTCTAACACAACAGGCAAAAAAGAAAACCTGTAATGTCTCCTCCAGTATGCCCTGATTCCCAGACACCTCCCTTCAGTGGCAAAGTGACCAATGGTAGCTTGATACTGATCATTTTGCAGAAGAATTTCCTCACTCTGATTTGTGGGGAAAATCAGTGCTCATTGAAACAATTTGTCTGAATCATGTTCTTTCACTTGTGTATTTTTTATGGCAGACAGCTCTTACTAAAAAATATTTCCCTTCTCACCTAAAGACTTGTGGAGTAGCTCCATGAAACTCTTAAGAGAGCTGACACTATTAGAATTGTAGTACTTTGGTTTGTTTGTAAATCTTCCTCTTCTACAGGGAAAAGAACATGAAGTTTATGTTTGTTTGGGAGGGAAAAAGCAGGGATTCTAAGAATAACTAGCAGATTTTGAGAGTATGACAGGAAAAGCCTTCCCGCTCCCCCTATTTTTTTCCCCCCATCTATAAAACATGAAGGCATTCAAGAGAAGCTGAATATCTCAGAGTATTGATTATGATTAAAAACATCCTTTGGTTTAGAAAATCCAAGATTGTCTATCTGCTGGAATATTCTCTGGCAAAATTTGACCTTTTGGCCTAGTCTGTCTGTGTGGACCCAAGGTCTTTTCCTCACCCCTGTCCCCAGTTGTCTTTGTCATTCAGTAGCTCATTTCTCAGGTGAGGAGAAAGACGGATGGAATACCAGAAGTATGCATTTAATCTTAAGTCTGGAATTGTCATAAGGAAGTCTGGTAAGGAGTCGTCGTGAAGTAGCAAAGGGAACCTTCTGATTTGTTTTGGCCCAAAGCAGGTGAGCTGTTCTGTGGAGATTGCTGGAGGCATTCTCAGGGATCCTGCCAGAACTGCTTAGATCCTCTTTACTAACTGGCATATGTGTTGCAAGGGCTGTGAAGTTCTCTCTGGTGTCTCTATTTCCCGATGTAAGAAGCAGAGTTCCACAGAAACACACAGAGAACACTCAAGTTGTCCTTGGGAGTGTTTCGCCTACAAATAAAGTGTCTGCATAAAGTCCTGGAGAACGTTGACAATCAGAGATGTCATACACTCTTTGGTATTTAAGGATAGATCTTCTAAGTGTATCCTGTCTTTCATTCTTCTGAGCAGAGAGATGCTTTTGTAAAACAGGTAGTTAGGTCAGCTTGTTTTCTCACTGAGCTTCTGCCTCTTTTAAAGGATTGAAGGAAAGGAGGAGCTTCCTCTCATATACCTGAGTTGCAACAAACTAAAATTTCTTTGAAAGATAGATTAATTTTCTTGCTCTGCTACTGCAAGGAATGTTTAAGGCTTCCAGAACCCTCAACAAAAAACAACCTGTCTCCTCTTTTTCCTCCCTCCTTACAAGTCTAGCAACCTTAGGGACTAAAGTAATAGTACTCAGACCTAGAAAATACAAAGTCTGATTATTGTAGCTGTGCAACTAATAGCAAGAGAGCTTGAAGGTGTGATTAATAAACTACTGGATAGTAGGCTAGTGAGCAAGACCCTGTAGTTCATCAAATGAATAATGAATGTTGTCTTCACAAAATAGAATGATAGTATGTTGTAAGGATATGCAGCAAGTGTCCAAGTTACAGAATTTGAAGATATAAAATAGGAATTGAATGTGTAAAGTCTGGAGCATAGGATCATGTTTAGTCTATGAATAAATTAACTAGCCAATTTTGAAAGTTCATTACAGCATTAGGTAAATAACAGTTGGTCCCTGAAGAGTAAATCGTGTGGTGAGGTCCCCGGAGGTGCTGATGGTGACCAGTGGAACAGCAGCAGTGTCAGTGGAAGCAGCATATTGCAAAGAGTAGCTAAGAACAGGAAACGAGCTGGTCTGCCTCCTCTGCTCCTTGTTTTCCTGGTTATCTTAGACTTGGCTTTTAGACTGGGTCCTAATGACATTTGATCTTTGTTCTGTAAGGCTTTCCTTGCAAGGAACCACCCTACTGAGTGAGTGGTGAGAAGGCTGAGCACAGAAAGCCAAAACATAACCCCAAAGGAAATAATGTTTTCTTAGCTGAGACAATAAAGATATGTAGCAACTGACTTTTCAGTTTTTCCCGTAACAGAGATGATGTGGATTCCTGGTTAGGGAAAAGAGAACAAAATAACGGATGGGGGTTGGGGGAGCTTGTTTTCATCCTCCTTTGAGGAAAGAAATTGAATTATGAAAGTAGAGGCAAGAACTGAAAAGAAAAAGTGTGCCCTGGTGATTAGCTTCCATCCTGATTGTTAGAGGTATAGTTCTGTTTGTTCTGTCATTTTTTGTGTCTCTGTCTGTAAATTACATGCCAAGTGAAAATTAACTTGCTCCTTTGAAGCTTCATTGATAGGATGTGTGTGTCTAAGCCTTAATAACTATTATATAACAAGTCATTCCAATTTTACTGTTCATTGTTTGCTTAGTTAAGATAATTGAGGTCAAGCTGACTGCTACCCTGAGGTGACAATAATGGAGAATTTTGTGCTTATTCTCTGCAGTGGGAAAGAGGAGTAATCAAGAAAGGACAGCTGATATGGATGTCATTATCTAGTTCTGTCTTTCCAAGATATGAAAACATCTCACTCGGTGTTCTAGGATCCTTTCTTAAAATATTTTTTCTCATTGGCATAGTGATGTTCACAAAAGCTACTGTGGGTCTTCATCCAGATTGAAGCTTCGTGGGTAGAATTCTCTCGTTTGCAGCTCAAGGAGGTCTTTTTGGTCCAGAGATCAGGTATCATTGTAAGGGAAGTGTACAGATATGTTGCTTGTGAAAATTAAGCATATTTGTAGTTATCTGGTCTTGTACACAAGACAATTTTAGAGCTGAAATGCAAAATTGTCTTGGTAAGAGACTTTTGTTAGATATTGCAAAGCTTCCAGCAACAATCTCTGTATTTAGCTCTTTCACTTCAGTTATATATTAAGTTGTAATTTTACCTTCCTAGCTTGCATGCTATGGATGGAATTTCATTAAAAGATCTGTTATGTGACTTTACAGAGAAAAAGAGAGAAGTCCATAAATCCTTGTCAGAAGATTTCTTTCATCAAGTAGTAAGATACACATAACAAGTGACCTTGAGTAGTCTGAGAATGCTTTTCAGAAGTTAGGTCAAGGCAAAAGTTCACTTGATCTGCAGTGATTATGCCTAACTAAAACCAAAATGCATTAAATAGGAACCCCCCCTACATTTCTACAGCATTTGTAGAAGTTACCTTAATTTGTCGGATTTGTCAGGTTAGGTATATTTTTTGAGCTTGTGATTAACAGTATTTACAGTAGTCTTTTTGCGTGCATGGTTATGCTCTTTCCTTTTTCAGAATAAATGGTTGAAAGTGGAATATATTAATGGAAATGGTGTGGAAATTGTGAACTTGGGCCTAATTGGTAGCTAATGTGTCCAGTTAGTGAGTGGTGTGATTGCTTTAGTGACATTGGAGTTCCAGGTATTGGTATCTTGCATTTTGATAAATTCTTGGTAGTAGATGTGTGTGCATACATGTGTACATATATATATATATATATATATATAACTTCTATATATACTGGTTGTCAGTTCTAACTTTTGATATTTACAATATGACAGTTTGTGGTGTTGATGAAATACAGGTCAAGATTGCAGGAGGAGTCCTTGCTCAGGGTCAGAACTGATGACTGTATTAGGTTCACATTGGCAACCCAGTGTATTGGGTTTACAATGGCTTAGAAGGTTTTTTATTTTTTGTGTCTAGACTTTCTTCTCTTCTGTCCTTCATCTGCTTTTGCTTTTAAGAAAAGCAGTGTTTTATATTAAATAAAAGAAAAAAACCCAAACCCTTGTGGTGTATACATGTTTAACAATGAGAGCCAAGGTCCTCAAACATATCACTTGTGACTTACTCTAGGGTAGTTTGAAAAGCTGGTCTCACCTCCTGTCCTTTCAGTGTTTTGTGAAATGTTTTTCTTCTGGTACTATTGCCTAAAAAGCAAAAAACTAGTATTTCCAGAAAGTGTGTGTGTGTACGTGTGTGTGTGTGTATGAGAGAGAGAGAGAGACTGTGTTTTCATATTACACTTCATTAAAAAAAACCCCAAACAAAGCAACCAACTAACCAATTCCTGCCAGAAAAGCACGAAGCAGCAAATTGGCTCCTTCCCAGCCTTTGAAAGCAGTAAACTTCTCACAAGAACAGCTTGCCTTAGTTGTAATGCATGTTGCTTTTCTATTACTATTTAAATTTCTAAAAGATTTTCCCACGCAACTGTTTATTTTTATAGATGCTCTATTTTTCATATAAGCATTTTCTATTGTGTTTATTTTCCCATGTTTTAAATAATTGTTTTCAACTTGCATGCAGTCAGTAATGGAAAGGATTTAGAAGTAAAAATCACTGCATTAAATCTTTCAGAGGAATTGCCTAGAGATAAGTCATCAGACAGTGTGCTGCTCGTGATGGTGTGCAGAGATTACCACGGTAGCGAAAAAGAGTTAACTGATGGAGTGGAATGTCTCCTTGATAAATGATTTCTAGCACATCACAGAGGAGCTTGATGATACAGAATTTGTGTGGGTTTTCAGCGCTAAAAAAACATTTTCCTTTTTCTCCGGAGTGTTTTGGATTTTTTTGTACACATGAGTAGGCATATCTTAATACTGGCTATAAAAGGATTCAATATGTGTGATCAGCACTAAAATTCAAACTAAATTAAAATTGAAATTGCTCGTGTGGACATCAGATAGTGGCTGAGGCAGTCTGAAAAATCTTCACGTTTTATGTTCTAAAAGAAGGGTAGGATTATCTGAATTATTTAAATCATTACATAGAAAGACAGGATTGGTGACACTGCTTATTTTCTTGGCCAGCTGCACATGACAAAGGGAAGAGTGTCTGTTTGCTCTTTGAGTTAATATGGCTGATATCATTCTTCCTTTGCTTTGGGGAACTTGAAGTCATTGTCTTGGGAGATGCCCCTGAGGCAGCTGTGGATTGGGTAGGTTTATAGATGGCATAAAGCTGGTGTTTGCTTTAGATTGTTGCGATGCACTGTGTTAATTGGGTGAAATCCTGTAGGATCAATAATTCTTGAAAAACGTTCTGATTATCATAATACACACCTGACCTGGACAAACAGACTTAGGGCTGTTAGTCCTGGAGTCTGGATAACAAGAGCATTTAAAATAAAATCATGTCAAGAGCAGTTGTATGCTCTTACATTCAGATGTGGCTATTCAGTTTTCTTCCTTTGCAGTTTCTATTTATTTCTGTTGTAAGATGGGAGGAAAAATCTTGAATAGAGAGCTTATTATATTTAATAATTGGGAATCTCAGAAACAAATTGAAGCTCTAAATCAAAAATGACATTCAGGTTTTGTAAGATGGTTTCTCTACATTGGAAAGATTAATATATCATTTAGTATTTTAACAAAATATTGAATTACTGTATTTTTTCTCTTAGCACAGAAAACAGCACCTCAATTTTTCATTATTACTTCCTAAATTATTTTGTAAGAACAAATTTTAGTTTATTTACTGTATGAAAGAATGTTCTTTTTTCTTCTTAGGTCTGAAACAAATTTCTTGCAAATCTAGAGTATCTGATGGCCTTTTCTGCTAATCTTCCACATACTATGAGGGTGACTCCGAGAGTTTGAGTAGTTTCTACTTTCTGTTTCATTGGAATCTTGTCTCTTAAGCGTTTGGTCTCTTACATGGTGGTTGGCTGTGTGTTCCCAATAGGAAGATCCAGGAGGTGCAGTTCCAGCTGTGAAGGAGTAGTTAGCAGTTGCTGTGGCAAGTAGGGAGACCAATCACCCAGAATTTTAAGATAGCTTGGAAGAGGAAGAAGCAGGTAGCAATGGAAGCTGTGAATTCGCTGGTTTGGAGCAAGTGGTAGGGAGAGGGTGAGCTACCGACGAAAACATCAGAGTTGTTTCCTATTGCATATGATCATTTGTGAAGGTGTCATTGGATGGCATGTTTCTTTGAGTGTAGTGTCATTCAGGAGAATTGTATTGGGTTTGCACAGGAAGGTTTTGGCAGCAGAAGGGCCACAGAGGTGGCTTCTGTGAGAAGCTGCCAGAAGCTTCCCTATGTCTGACAGTGCCAATGCCAGCCGGCTCCAAGACCTGCTGCTGGCCAAGGCTGAGCCCATCAGTCATGGTGATAGTGCCTCTGGGATAACAGATTTAAGAAGGGGGAGAAAACTGCTGCTCAACAGAAGCCAGAGAAGAGAGAATATGTGAGAGAAGCAACTACAGACACCAAGGTCAGTGAAGAGGGAGGGGAAGGTGGTGCTTCAGGTGGCGGAGCAGAGATTCCCCTGCAGCCCACGGTGAAGACTGTGGTGAGGCAGGCTGTGCCCCCGTGCAGTCCTTGGAAGTCCACAGCAAGCAGATATCCACCTGTAGCCTGGGAGGACCCCCCATGCAGAGCAAATAGATCCCTGAAGGAGGCTGTGACCCTGTGGAAAACTCATGCTGAAGCAGGTTTGCTTGACAGGACTTGTGAGCCTGTGAGGGACCTGTGCTGGAGCAGTTCATGGAGAACTGTCTCCTATGGGAGGACCCCGTGCTGATCAGGCAAAGAGAGTGAGGAGGATGGAGTGGCAGAGACTTCCCTGTCCTTATATCTACCCACAAGCCTTTTGTTGTACTTTTTCTCCACATGTCCAGCTGAGAAGGGGGAGTGGTGGGCACCTGGCATCCAGCCAAAGTTAGCCCACCACAAGAACATCGGTGATAGCTGAGAATTTCTGACAGGCTAAAAGGTCTGAATCTACTTAATGTTTTCAGGAGCCGCTGTTTATAGGGAACATGTGTCATCTGTTTGTTCTCCTACAGCAGGGAGAAGACAGAGAGAGGAGCAAACCATGCATATGAGCTGGTGTCTTCCTCTTACTGAACATTTTGCAATTAAGTAAATGCAGGCCTACTAATGCTAGATATTTGCATGCATATAATTCCTTCTAATACATGTAGTCCTTTCAGGTTTTCTATTTTATGTCTACCATAGAGTTGTATTTTTGAAGTTTCAGTGCATTTGTGAAAATGTGCAGTTTCTTTACCATACTATGAGAAGAAGAAAGAAAAAAAAAACTGGAATAGCAAAAGCTATAAAAAATATATATATATTTTATGTATATTACAAATATACAATTAAGATACTATGTACATATGAACACAGAAACCCTGAATGGCTCCCAAAAGGGGAAGAGGGACAAAAAGGGACAAAACAAAACAGTTTTGCACAATTGAAAAACCTGGTAACTAACAAAATAAAGAACTAGCAAAATCTCACCACGTCCCTTGAGAAAAGCAGGACAGCCAGACCCGGCCCTGCACTCTCCCCTCACGTGTGGCAGACAACAGCAGTCGCTGTGGGCCTCAGCTCTAGATAAGCAAGACCAACACAGGGACCTACTGTTCCCAAACCTCGCCAGAAGAGAAGGAGGTCTCTCTGACCAGCTTATTTATACCTCAGTTTACGCAAAGGAATAGCATGGAATACTTCCTTGGTCACTTCCCTAGTTCCTTCCTGTTTACAAGCTGGTCTCCAGGAAGACCTAGACTGAAACTATCACAAGGTGTCAAAGCCAAAACAAGAGTGGAAAGAGAAGTGGGTAGAAATTTGGTGAGGAGATGGGGGCAAATAACCTTTGCTGTTGTAAAAAGTAGAGGATTACTCATTTGAGCTGTCCGTTCAATTATTTCAATAATATATGTTATATCGTTACTCTTTTGGTCACAGAGTTGTTCTGTCACTCTCTAGAATAGGGGAGATTCTTCCTCTTTGTTCTGGTCATTCAGCACCTTAAACAGGATGGTTTTGATCAGTGCTTGAGCAGTAAATATTCAATAAGTTCTAATAATTTGAACACTACACAGAATTTGTCTTCTGCTGTGTCAGGTCTGTAGAACAGCTGCTGGTATCACAACTGTAACATGAAACTAGGTGACACGGAAAGGATGAATCAAAAGGCTGCTTTAAAGCTATCTCAGGTCAGCTAGAGAACAGTAAGACTCAGAGCAACACCTTGTTTTGAATAAATCATTGATTTTATTGAAATTTCTCCTAATCTAGGAAAGATATTGCTGATAAAAGCCTATAAAGTTTTGGGCTAGGTGATAACGGCAAACATTCAGTTAATTTTCCAAATGTTTCGTAAGGTCTCTAACCAGTGTGTCTTATTCTCCTGTCTTATCTGCAGAAGAATATAGTTGTCCATTATTAAGGGGGAGGGGATAATTGAAATATTTGAAGTTTTAGAAGTTTTATTTTTGATTTTATTTCCTGTGCAAGCAAATCTTGGAAATATAGGCTGTTTCTCACAAAAAAAAAAAAAAAGGAAAGTAGGGAAACTAGTCCCTTAGAAATGAAAATAGAACATTGTTGCTGTGAAGCATGAAAATGTCAGGTTTTCAATGTCACACTTATGCAGGGTGGGAAAAGGAGAGAAGCAGTTTCCCATACAATTATATTGTTTAATCTTACAGGGAGATGGTCATCTTTTTTTCTGCTAGTTGTTCCTTCAATTTACCTCCTTGTTCTCTTTTCCTGAGGGAGGAATATTTGCATGAGTGTGTGTCTGTGGTGCTTTTGGTTTTGTTTTATCTTTGAAGCAACCCCCTTTCCATGCTGTGGAGCTCAGGTACACTGTGTATGACTTCTGAAAACAGAGCACTGCCTGGGATTCTAGTGGTTCCCTAAAGCTGCATATCGAGGGCATCTGTGTCACCTTCTGACTAATCTTGTTTTCTGTCAAAGGGAATTGAAATTGTCTGTGGCTTCTACTGAAGCTTTGGCCTCTGTTTTAAATGTTGATTGTTAAAATGTCATTGTAACCTTCAGCAAGGCATTTGGCTAAATTTCCTTATGAACTACAACAACAGCTTTTCATGTAATTCTACTCTTTTTTTACAAGAATGGTTATTTGCATCTCTGAGTTCAGTTTCCTTTCTAGCTTTTCAGTGCACTCCACATATACTTTTTAAATCAGTCTATTGATGACAGAGTAGGGATGCTACAGGAAGCACACTATACTTTGAAAATATAAAAATGATAATAAAAAGGGCATGAAGTTCGTAATACATTTTTACAGTATAGTAGTGTGGACAAATGGAGCTTGAATCTTTGTTTATTGAGATGTCTTCAGATATATTTTTTGAAAGCTTTGGATACCTCAAGTATAAACTTGTAAGTTTTTGCAGTAAGTTTTTTGCAAGGTAAGTGTAAGAGGCTTGTCACATGCATGTATAATTTCCTACAAGCTGTAAAAATGGAGAGAGAAATTTTGAATATCTCCTTTTTCTTTTGGCTTTAGGATTTTGAAAACTCGCCAATTTCCTTAAAGAGCAGCCTGCTCAAATAATGCTTTTATCTGCTATATAAGCATCAATTTCATCTGGATGGTCCAAATGTAGAAACAGGCTAACTTTCTTCCTCTGATATTCTTATCTGATATTAAATAAGTACTCTAAGTTGCATCCTATGTAATGTCTGTAAACTTACAAATTACCTATTTTGTGAAAACAATTCCTTACTGTTGCTTGAGAAATGAATAATGTCCGTTCTTAAACTGTGATTAGATATTTCATGTAGGAAAGAGGGAGGAGAGACACTAACTTCCTTGGGTGTCTCAGATCGCATACAAAGGCAAGAAAATCTAAGCCTAAATTAATAATGGAGAAGGAAGTAGAATTTTCACACTTTTCCTTATGAAGACTTTCAGAAAGTATGAGTCACTATTAAACCTACTGTGAACCTACTATTTTAAGAGACGATTTTCTCTAACGTAGTCTTGACATTTTTACAGGCCTTTGGTAGTCTCAAGCCCATCGTTTTTGTGGGTAAGTATGTTTGGATCAGAACATTAACATTCATTTGTGGTAGTTCTTCACATTTAGTCACTATTTCAATCCATAAGAGTTCAGCAGCTACGTGGTGGTGTTTCCTATGACAGCAGATGTTTTTGGACCTTTACAGATCATGAGCCAAGTTGAAGGACAACAGAAGAACCTTGTACAAGCCATTGAAGCTCTCCCAAGTTCTGGGCCCCTTTCTGCCTTGGATCAGGACTTGCTACTTTTAAAAGCTACCTCTGCTGCCACCCTGAGCTGCCTTGGAGAATGCCTGAGTCTATTACAGCAAAGCATGCATCAAGTGGGCCATCATCATAATAGAACACTGTCATCAGGTGAGCACAAGTTCTCTTGGGTATTATTTTATATGACTTGACGTTTTATATTATGATTCTGAAGCAGGCAAAATTACCCATTCCTCAGGGAGGCAAGTTGAGGTGAGCAGCTTGTGAGCTGCTACAGCGTCAAGCATCATAACTCTTTGCTTAAAAATAAGCTGCAAAATATATTAAAATCAGAAGAGAGGAGGAAAAGAGATTGTCCTATGTCTTCTTAGAGGAATCAGGTCCTGAAGAGAGCAGCACAAAAAATAAGCTGGCATCAAGAAGAGGTAGATTAACCAATATTCTTAATGGCAGTGTGGAACTGTCTTGGTTGTTTTGCTTCCCCTAGTTTGCCCCCCCCTTTTTTTTTCTTGATTGAAATCTCAGTACAGATTTGTTTGATAAAAATACGTGTAATATTATGCAGTGCTATAGTGAAAATAGTTTTTTTAGTTTTCTATGTGGAAGGATGCTGCTGAGGTGGATTTATTTCAGTCTGTTGTTTTCTTTAAATCAGCAAAGAGTTTTCCATGCTGCTATTTAAAAAAAAACAAACCTGTGGCAAATTTTTATGAGCCTGAAATGTCAGTGTGATTCAGCCTTGAGCTTTGCAGGCATGAACCTCTCAGTCCCCATGTAGCTCAATTTTTTCAGTCCACCCAGTTCTACATCTGTCTGTAATATTGGGAGTTGGACCTTTAGCTTTCTGAAATGATGGTTAGTGTTTTCCCATGCATAATCTGCACTGCCGGGTCCTAAGAATAGGATTAGGTGTTGATGTAAGAAAAGCAGCAGCAGCAGAACTCTGGATATGGGGTGGCTTTTTGTGTTTTTTTTTCAGGTGCTCCCACAACAAATTCTGATCTGTCCTTACTTGCAGTAGGTTTACTGCAGGGCAGGGTATGTCCTCAGGGCTGCTGAGATGGCTAGGTAAGACACACTCCTCACAATTCCCATTGTGAGGAGAAGACAAATGTGAAAGGGTTAGCTGAGAAGTAGGCAAATGGTGTAAAAATGGTTCTTGGAAAAAACAGTGTTTAAACTTTGGACACCTATGCTATGGTATATTGTGACTTTCTCACATCCAGATTCTGATGTTTCGTTAAAGATCATAATTTAAAAAAAGTCTTATTTTCTGTATTTTGGTTTTCTTGTAAAAATGGAAAAAAAACCCCTTGCACTTATCTAAATAGTAATGATAAAGTGCATTTAATTAAATTCTTTAATATAATTTAATTCCAGAAGAGAATGGTTTGGAACAAAGATGAAAAGCATCCTTCAAAGAAAAGTCACTTTCTGGTTTCAAAGTCCCTGAAGGTTGTTTTTCATGTCCATGTGTTCTAAGTGAACTGTCAAGAGATAGATGACTTGCTGTCCATGTCCTTGAATCTGTGTCCAAGTAATCTGTTAAATCAGTGTCTCTATTTTGACTTGGTAATGATTTTTGAGGATATGTGGACAAGAACAGAGAAAAGGAAATACAGCATTAATAATTGCTGAAAGGGAATCCCCAGTCTTTTGGAGGAATAATAAAAAAAAAAGGAAAGTCACAACTCTGAAATACTTCATAAAATTTAGTGAGTGTTTTTGTTTGTTCCTCCTATGACTGCAGACTTGTACAAGAATCCTTTCAGGAATCAAAATTCAGTAGCACAGGTTCACATCAGCATCTTTGGTGTAACCATGAGAACCTGAATGGAAGCAGTTAATTCTTCAGTGTGTGTGTGGGCTCATTCTTTGGTATAGAAGTTAAAAAAAAAAAAAGATGGGAACTAAAAGCTGCTGAAATATTTAGTCTCTTCTCCCTGACTGAATGTCTGTAAAACGATTTTTTTTTCCCCTAGGCCTTGTTATGCAACACAGTTGCCTGAAAGAACCTGGCCTACAAGTCTTGATTACTGATTTTCCTACACACTTAATCTTTTCCAGGCATACTTTGATAGACTTAACGTTTCTGCTGAGTCGGTAGAGATTCAGAGTCATCAAAACTGCGTAAACTCATACCTATTCAGACTAATGCCTTTAAGTAATCCTCTAGCAAGCTCTTAATTCTGAGATATGATATGTTTCATTTTGATTGTGTCCTCCAGGTGAATTTTTTTAATTTCATACCCAGAAGGTGTAAACAAAAGATGGCCTTTACTGTCATTGTCAGGTGGAAATGACTCTTGTTAGTTTAAAAGCCATATGCTCCTCTGGTAGAAAGTGTCAAACACCTTTCCTGTGAGGTGTCATGGCCCTGTGCAATTTATTGTCTAATGTTTCCATGCTAGTGCTGTCTCATTATCTGCTGCACAGTGTAAAGATGCTAGTAGGGGTTGTGGGTCAGGATGCACAGAATTCTGTAGAGAGAGACCAGATAGGAATTTGATAATTTACTCTATTGCT